>NC_054072.1:4452422-4769783 GCF_017639655.2 Falco naumanni
CAAGCAAGCAATCTTCTCTCAGCTCCTCTGAAGCCCTGATCTTACATGACGTATGTTAGGCTTTTAAGTCCTGATTCTTGCCATGACATTTCAATTAGGTCAAATGAAAAGACATGCATGGTAAATGAATTTCCTTTGAGACTGAATTTAATCTCCAAAGAACAAACACGGAATAAAAGATGTAGAGATTACCATAGATAAGCTACCGGCTTGATCCGTGCTTTCAGTCTTCGGAAGAAGACTTAAACGATGCCTTGAAGCAGGTACAAGATGTCTCAGGAGAGTGGAAACGGGTTAGAGCGTACTCCATCTGCAACTTTAAATGCAAGCTCGATAAAACCACAGTCTTTGATAGCAAAGCTGGTGGTCCCAGCTCCTGGGGAACAGCACCCAGCTCTTGGAGGACACAGGCGCCAAGTGACCTCAAGATTTGTGTTCTCAAGGGAGAAGCCATGAGCTGCGGGAGGTTGTAACCCAGAACCTTTTCTTTAAAGGTGACAGGAGACCATCAGCCCTGAGGACCAGGAGCCAGCAGGACCCAGGCTGAGCTCCAGGCTCCCAGCCATGCCCCCGGCTGCCGAACGTGTGCCCTGGTGCTGGCTGGCAGCGGGCAGGGTGTCGCGGAGGCTGGTGCTGGTGGTGGTGTTTGTCGCGCTGCTGCTGGACAACATGCTGCTGACAGTCGTGGGTACGGCGGGGGGCTCTTGCTGTGCTTTGGGTGCCACCTCGGCGTGTTGGCTCCTCGGTCGCTCTCCAGTCAGTGCCGGCAGGGAAAGCTGTGGGGAGGGCTGGGTGCTGGGAGCTTCCAGGACACCGACACCTAGCCAGCACCACTCAGTTCAGCTGTGTGCTGAGCCAGAAAATGGAGTAAAATCACTAATTAATCCCTTCCCTGTTTGTTTTTTTTTTTTTTTTTTTTTTTTTTCCCCAGTACCGATTGTCCCCACCTTCCTTTATACAACAGAATATGAAGGCACCAACAGCTCTGTCGACTCAGCCCAGACTGAGCCGGCTCCTCCAGCCTCAAAGGCTTCTCTCTTCTCCTCCATGTTCTATTTTGACAACACCACGGTGACTGTCTCGGGCTCCACCAGCGCCGTGGAGCTGGTGAATGGGACAGAGAGCAGCCGCCCGCCACAGCCCCCCACCAGCAGCCCACCGCTGCCGAGCAGCTGCCTGGAAGGCGAGGAGTTCCTCGCCAAGGAAAATGTCCGTGTGGGGCTGCTGTTTGCCTCCAAGGCTCTCGTACAGCTGGTGGTCAACCCATCCGTGGGCCTTCTGACCAACAGGTAGGTCAGAGACCTGGGTTCGTGCCGGGATGGAGCCCTGCGGGGACAGGCAGCTCCTGCCTGCAAAGGCGATTGCCATCAGCTGAGCAGCAAAGGGCTGGGCTGCATGTGCGACCACTGCAACCACGGAGTGGCAGGAACCGGGGGGAGAACAGCAAGCGGGAGAATATATGCATCAAAATCAGCATAAATCTTACCTTTTCTAAAAGCTTACAAATGGCTTGCGTGTTCATATTACAACATAAGCTTCACTAATGCTCTCCACAGGTGCAGACATGCTATTTAATACCAATAACCACCAAACAAATGAAGACTCCCACCTCACTGCGGATATAATGTTGTTTTCAGATTTTCTGCCCCAGAGTTTTTCTTTGCCTTTGTCTCTAGCAGACCCGTGTGAGCTGTGCTGGGCTCATCTCTGCGTGGTCTGGGTGGGCAGATGAGTTGGTAAAACAGAGCCATGTCCCTGGGTGGGCTTTACAGTGTTATCTGGGGGCACTTAGACACTGGATGCTTCCTTGGGCACATCCACACATTCAGGAGATGCTTACCAGCCCCACAGAGGCGTGTGTGTTAAGACTGGGCAGCAAGACCAGATCCCAAGCTGAAATGAAGAACCCTCCCTGAGATGGTGCCTCTTTGTTCCCTTTCCAGGATAGGATACCACATCCCCATGTTCATTGGATTCATCATCATGTTCCTTTCCACAGTCAGTGAGTATTTCCCTTCCATCTGCCCTTCATGCACAGTGTCACAGGAGAAAATCCTTTGGTCTGTGCCTGCACTGCTGTCCCCATGCAGGAGAAAGGAGTGAGAGCAGAGCAACCGGTCTCAGAAAGTGGTGACAAGAAAGTACGAGTGGCCCTCTGCCCCTCCAGCACCCAAACTGGTGCAAGCTGAGGCTGCTCTAACCCTCTGCAGGGTTTTAACGCTCGGTCCATGGTTCTGCCTGATGCTGTCTCTCCCCTTCCTCCACAGTGTTTGCTTTCTCAGGCACCTACACCTTGTTGTTCATCGCCCGAGCCCTCCAAGGCGTTGGATCATCGTTCTCATCAGTTGCAGGTAAGTGTTTTCACTACACCTCAGTCCCTACGTCAGCTCCCCTTCTCCGGGTTCAATTACTGTCTCAGGAATGATGAGCAGCACAGACACACCAAGGGCCTTCCTCGGCTTCAAAGTCCTCCTCGCCATGCCTGCTGGGCTGGCACAGACAGCGCACCCACACAGCCCAGCGGCAAGCAGATAAATCCCCCCAAAAGCCCAGGCTGCTTTCAGAGAGGGCCACCACCACCATGGTACCAGCCAGCCTCATGTGGCTTCTGCTTTCTCTCTGCTCCCAGGCTTGGGCATGCTGGCCAGCGTGTACACAGATGACTCCGAGAGGGGCAACGCAATGGGGATCGCTCTTGGAGGCTTGGCCTTGGGTGTGCTGAGTAAGGAAACCTTCCTCCCAACGGAGTTTACAGCAACAGCATCTCCAGAGCTTTGCTGGCCATCACCTATGGCTTCCACCTGCCGGGCTGCACCCCTTCCCCGGCAGCATCCCATGGCACGGCCACCTGTCCTCCTCCCTCCTTCTGCTCACCCTCCGCAGCCACTGCCCACGGGACCCGACACCTTCCCACCACCTCCACCAAACACCCGCCGGGGGATTCAGAGGAAACCCCGCTGGCAGGAGCCGAGCGCTGCTGCCCGGGCGCTGGGGACGGTGGCACTGCTGCTGTGTGACGCAGCCCTTCCCTTGCAGTCGGGGCCCCTTTTGGGAGCGTGATGTACGAATTCGTGGGGAAAGCATCTCCCTTCCTGGTCCTGGCATTCCTCGCCCTCTTGGATGGAGGTGAGAAGCTAAACGGTTTAATCATACAAAAAAAAAAAGCAAAACAACCCCCCCAAAAAAAACCCCAAACCCACAACAAAAAAAACATGTAAAAAGATATAAATGTGGACATTTCGGGGAGAATCGCGCAGGGCTTGTGTGAGGGAAGAAGCACATTAATACAACATGGGTGATATGATCAGCACCGGTTATTCTGTTATTACTAAATCATATGTTTTCTACCACCAGATGACTGGCATAGCAATAGAGTAAGAATTAGTCCCTCATTACTTAATAAACCCCCTGATTGCTTTAATGGCTTGAATAGCACATTCAGTAAAGCTCTTTGAACTGCGAATTCTTTGTGAAAGGCACACTTGTCTGCAGCCTCTTCACCAGCCATGAAGGAATTAGGCTTTGCCAGCATAAATGGTGATCCTTGTTCTTTCTCTGATCGCTGCATTACAGATGCAGGCCACGAGAGCCTTCAGAGCGTAACCGCAAAGTTATAGACAGCAGAAACGTGCATTTTTAGTGGGAAGTATTAAGCTAATTAAATTATAGTCACAGTTACCATCTTTGCCTAGATGTAATGCAAGATATCTTTAATGAAGCGTGTAAGAGCTTTTGGAAAATGAAACGCAGGTCCCATCCATATGAAACTTTCTTTTTTAATCCTGTTCTTTTCCAGATCTAATTTCTGTCATGCTTTAGCTGTGGCTCCCCAGCAGGCAGCTGGCAGCCTGACGGAGAGCACTTGCACATTTGACTGCTTCGTGGCTTGACAAAACAATTCTAACGCAGCTCACTCCAGGGGGTTTGGCTGCTCCCTCTCACAGGAGGGAGCCCCCTCTGCCCCTGCCCGCTTGAACGATGTCCCCAGACAGTTTCTGCTCGCCCAGGGGTTCTGCTGATGAAAGGGGTCAGGCTGAAGGAAAAGCCAGAGGGAAATGCAGATCGAAGTGATGCTGTTGCCAGGAGGAAGCTAATGTCAGGTTTTTCTTCCCAGCTTTGCAGCTCTGCATACTGCAGCCCTCCAAGGTCTCCCCCGAGGTGAGTACAGATGCCTGCGCGCACGTGAGCCGGCGCCAGGCAGCGTGAATGAAGCAGGCAGGTGTTCCCCGAGGAGGAGGGCTGTGCAGGCACCCAGCCCAGGATGGGTGCGAAGGCACCCGTGGCTCTCAGCCACATAAACCCCCTTTGCCATCCCGCAGAGCACCAAAGGCACGCCAGTGTTCACCCTGCTGCGAGACCCCTACATCCTGGTGGCTGCAGGTAAGGGCGGACGTCAGCACGCACCCTGCTCCTCTTTGTGCAAACTGCGTCTTCTGATTGAAGAGATTCACTCATGCCTGCTTGAAACTGCAGCAAAAGGTGGCTAAACCGGAGCATTTCTCCCCTCTCTCCCTGTCAGGTGCCCTCTGCTTCTCCAACATGGGGGTGGCCATGCTGGAGCCCACCTTGCCCATCTGGATGATGCAAACCATGTGCTCCCCGAAATGGCAGCTAGGTAGGTGGTGCGCTTTGCAGCATCTACTCCCGAACAGCTGCTTGACACAGTTTAGCTAGAACCGGTCCTGCTTCGGCCCTGCAAGGTGGATTGAATAATCTCTTAGATCATTCTAGAAAAGAAGAAAACATATGCCCTCACCCGCACAGAGCAAGTGATCCCAGGCTGCGTGTTGCTCCAATTTCAGCTGGAAATGTCCTTAGTGGTAGCTATACAATGTGCTTTTCTCTATTACTGAAAAAATTGTATAGAATCAGGCTCCCCACAAGAGCAGTAACAGTGGAAGAAAGGCTGTTTCGTGCACAGGAAGCCTGTCGAATCCCGTCTTCTGCAGGGCAGATAATGGTATCGTGCTGGGCTGAAATCGTGGCAGCCAGATGGGTTTTGCAGAGGCAGCTCTGAGTAAAACAAGGCCATTTACAGAGTCCCAGGCAGGACAGGATGATACGTGCTAATTACCAGCTGCCTAGAAAATGTGATGTGGAGATAACATTGTCTGTGTTTGCTACAAAAATAAAAACGAATCGTTATAAACCCCAACTGGCTGTGGAATGACCCGAGGGGTGCCCCAGGCTACACTCAGATCCCAAATTGAATTGCAGCCCAGGAGCAGGAGGGCTGAGAGCTCCTAATTGAGTTATCCTCTGGTCAGGCAGGAGCATCCATCCCGATAAGAGCCTACGATGCTTCTCAGGAGCAAGCGATTGAGCAAGGATGGACAAGGGTAAAGCAGCATCCCAAGGATTCTGGCAGTGAGGAGAAGGGACAGCATAGCTGCCTGGTAACCACAAATGTCACAGGCTGAGAAAAGCTCTCCGGGCTGTCCCCGTCACCACTGAACTCAAGGGGAAGCTTTGAGGTGACTTAGCAGTACCCAGAGGTCGGCAGATATCAAAGAAAATCCCAAATATACACTAGGTTTTCAGGTACCTGAGATTTGAGAGTGATTTGGATTTAGACACAGTCCAACCACAAGCCACCTGTCTCACAAGCCGTTATGAACGTAAGGGGCTTCTTTATTTGTATGCTTCAGTTAGCCCACTGAAAAAAAAAAACCCAACAAAAAAACTTGGACTACATCTGCAGGATTAACCATGTTCTGTAGTTGTTAGTGAGAGGAAAGAAAATTAACCATAGGTGTGTTTCAATAAGGAAGTTGTCTTATTGAAACGGAGCTGATCAGTTTTATTTATAGTCAGTGGGAGAGCATATTAAAAATAAACAACTGGTAAATCAACAAGCAGTGCAAATATTTAATTTTGTCTACATAATGACCCCCACGGCCTTTGACTTAAACAGTTATTTTACCCCTCTTTATTTAGTAAATGAAAAGCAGAAGGCAAGGGTAGAAAGGTGGAAGAGGAAGAAACTATGACGGGAAAGAAGGACGAGCTCATTGAAGTGGGGACAAAAATGTTCTGCATTTAGCTTCTGTCACACAGACCTTGTGGGTGAATCACTGCACCACTGCGTGTCTCCCTGCATCAAAAGCAAACATTTTCCACGCTTCCCTCTGTTTTCACAGAGGGACCCCTGCCCCCTCCCCCCCTTCTACAGGGCACGGAGCAGCGGGGCAGCCAGCGCAGCTGTGACATGGAGCAATGGGAGTGGGGGACACAGAGAAACAACCAGTGCACAGCTGGGCACCCACAGAGTGGGCGCGGGACGTTACCTTGTCTTGCCTGGCTCGTGATATTCTCCAAACGAGAGAGGCAGTTAGTGAACATTTTTGCAAATCCCCTATATTTGCTCAGGGATTACACAATATTTATTTAATTATTTTTAAATTTTTTTAATTTTTTTTATTCTTTCTCTCCCCTTCTCTCTCAGGGATGGCATTTCTCCCTGCCAGCATATCCTACCTCATCGGCACCAACCTGTTTGGGATTCTGGCTAACAAAATGGGCCGGTAAGTGGAATATAAGAGATTTCAGTGCAACCCAGCCCAGTCCTGTGCTTTCAGCATGAATGACACTCGTGGTGTTGTGCACACTGAGGACATCTGCCCTCTCCTAACCGCGGCCTCGTTGCAGGTGGTTGTGCTCCCTGATTGGCATGGCTGTGGTGGGGATTAGTCTCCTTTGTGTAAGTAGCGCAAGACAATTCTGAGACCTTTCTGTAGAAGAATCAGCAGGGGCAGTGGGCGACAGTACGGCGATGGGGTTACGTGCCTGGCAGACAGCAGATGACAGACAGTTCAGTGGTTGCACGCGCGTTTCAGATTCACAGCTATATTACACCTTCACACCTCATCCAGCTCTTCTGGCCTCACTCACATATCTTCTCTCTCTCCTCTCAAAGGTACCTCTGGCCAAAAATATTTATGGGCTGATTGGCCCAAACGGTGGGCTTGGCTTTGCCATAGGTAAGCTGTTGGTGGTCAGGGTCTGCAGCACAGCTCAAACGCAGCTCTCGCCACCGCCCTCAGACAAGGCAAGGACTGATCGGGTCCTTCTTGCTCTCGGCAGGAATGGTGGACTCCTCAATGATGCCCATCATGGGTTACCTTGTGGATCTTCGCCACACCTCCGTCTACGGCAATGTCTATGCCATAGCTGATGTCGCCTTCTGCATGGGCTTTGCGATTGGTATGGAGGAACTCATGGGATGATGTACTCAGTGTGTATCTCCATAAGTTTATCACTCCCTTTCCTCCACCCAGCGTCCACTGCAAGCAACTGGCAGGGAGTCTGCAACCCAGTCACCGTAGATTCACAGACCCCCTCCAAACTGGAAAGGCACCTTTTGCTCTCTCTTATCTTAGCCTTCTTTAACTTTTAAATTTGCAGGTCCATCCACCGGCGGTGCAATTGTACGAGCTATTGGGTTTCCCTGGCTGATGGTCATCATTGGAGTTATCAATATCACTTACGCTCCTCTCTGTTGGTACTTGCGCAACCCTCCCGCTAAAGAGGAGAAGATTGTGAGTTTAAGTAGTCTTTATTCCCTTAAAGTATAGGGGATTGATAATCCAGAGATTTTGGGGGAGACAATAAACTTGCCAGGGTTTGTGCCTTCCCTTTTGGGCTCTACTCTGCCCTCAGAAAAGGGCCGAAAAACTCAAGACAATAAAACCAGAAACATTTAGAGCTACGATCCTCCCCTTAACTCACAGCTTGTATTCCTTGGGTGAAAGTTCTTGGCTACTTTGGCTTTCTCTGAAGTGCTAATACTCCTGATAACTGTTCAAATTAATCACCGTTTTTACTAAAGCATGACTTCTTCTCTCCTTTACCCAGGCAATCCTAAGCCAGGAATGCCCCATGCAAACCAAAAGCTACACCACTCAGAAAACCCTGCGCGACTTCCCTCTCACAGATGACAGCGATGTGGAGGCAGAAAATGCGGAATAGCAAGTACAAGGATGCACACCCTGTTTTGAAGCTACTATTATATTTACAGAACGTGGATGTATTAGCACCCAAGAATAACCGAGCCTCCCCCAAGACTTGCGGACACAGGATGGACACAGGCTGTCTCGTTGACCTGTTCCCTCGGCCATGCAATCCACAGCAGGGAGCAGAGAGCCAGGATCTGGAGGTTCTATCCATTAGTTAAGCCACTCGTTTGCTGTGTGACTTCTAGGCAAGTTACCCAAACTCACCACATCTCACCTGTAAAAATAAGTTACAAAGATGAGGAGAATCGTACCAGCCTGTCCCAGAGACCAGTATCATCCCAGGCACAGCCTACCCATGCAGTAAGGGATAATATCTACATCTCTCCCACATGAGTCCAGTGGCATTTGTTAATAACTTTAAAGCACTTAATGTTCTTGAAAAAAAAGCACTGGAAAAAAAGCCGAAAATTAAATCAATGCTATCAGCTTTGGGAGATTTCTTTCTCCAGAATTCTACTAGAATTGCCAGCATGAAACCTTTCTGTAACAACAAAGCGCTATCCATCTGTGTCACTGCCAGTCCGTCAATAAAGATGTCACTGTGCTGCTAATGTGTTCCACGCTCTGCTGAAGACAGTTAAAAAAAATTGTTTATTGCCATCTCAGTATAGCTTTATGTGTTGCGCTGTTTATGTGCTACTTATAGCTGCCTGTGTGTCCTTACCAACAGCTATTAAATCCATTTATTTGAAGAACTCTAAGAAATTCAGGTAGAAATAAGGCTGAAAGCAGCTTCAGACTCTTAAACATAGACTCAGACAACAAAGCTAGTTAGATCGCCTGTGATTACAAGTGAGTAATACAGCATTTTTTAAAATCCCTGCCTCTCAGCTGAGATGAGGTAACGGGCTGTATTTGTGATCCTAACCCATCACAATGAGAAGTACAATAGATTTAATCGCCCCTTTGCAATTTCCCAGCCACAAGTTTAGAAAGAGAGCAGCTGCACTGTTAACAATAATTATTGAGCATAATGGTCTGTAAAGTTACAATTAAGTAAGAGAGAGTGAAGTAATAGAGGTACCAAATTCATTTTATAAGTATCAGAGAAATTCCCGTGATCTCATTTTTTCCAGTGAAACCTCAAACTTACAGCTTCTCTGGTTCCACTGTTGGCAGTTTATATAAAACTCATTTCTGTCTTCAATGAGCAGTTGTATAATGCACAGCCATTTCACTTGCCAGAAAGAACAGATGAATCACTGCTCGGGAGCCTGAGCGGCACAATGCAGATGCACTTGCCAGCAGGGAAACAGGAGGATAATAACAATTCATCAAGATTTGGTACCTTATGACTCATTATCAAAGGTCATAAATGGCTATTGTCAGGCAATCCCACATCCACAGCGGGCCCATTGCCCCTTGCTTTGCACATAGAAGATGAAATTATATTTCTTAGGCTGACTGGAAATGACTAACGCTAAGCTTGCTCTCAAAAAAAACGGTTATTTTTATCTTCCACCTGTTCCCCTGCTTTGCCAAGAATAAAAGGAAAAACATGTTTGCTTTCTGTGACGGAAAGCAAAAAAGTACGCCGTTCCATTTGGGGTTCTATCGACACCTCCACAGCGCACCTCCCAGTTAAATATTTAATCCTGTCTGATCTCTGTGCGTTGCTCTGGAAACTCGCTCCCTCTGATTCTGCCAGGTGGGCTCCCCGCCAGCCAGCCCCCCCCAGACTCCCCCAGTCCGCCCCCCCCCCCCCAAGCCCCCCCAGCCCCGCTGCAACAGGCCACCCTCCTGCCTCCGGCCTTGGCAGCTCTGGCTTTTTAATTCATCAATTTAGCGGCGGTGCCACAGCATTGGAGTTTCTCTGTTCTGAGTCATTAGGTCGTAATCCCTGCATCAAACCACCTCTTTTTTTTACTCGCCCTGCTGAAAAAAAGAAAAAGCATTGAATTCTCAAGGCGTTAGCAGTGATATGCACAGGCCTTGCTGGCTCTGCGGCGGGGGGACACCAGTCAGGGGGGCTGTAGCTGTGAAGTTTTGCCCCCTCGGGCCCAGGTCGCCGATAAACGTTTCCCTCACGGCTCTGCAGCGGGAAACGGCAGCGCGGGGCGCTGGCAGAACCCCCGTCGCATCTCTGCCGGGAGCGGGGAGGAGGAACGACAGGGCAGACGGGCCTGAGGCCGGCCCCCCCCCGCCCCCTCAAGCACGACAGGCCCCGACCAGGCCCCGGAGGGGGGAGGGGGCTTCCTGCTGACAACGCGCTGCACAGGGCCCGTCCCGCGGCTGCGCATCCACTCGGGCTCCGGCGCCACCGGCGCCCCCGTCCCGCCCCCCGCCGCGGACGGCGCTGCGGCCCTGCCCGGAAACAGCCGCGGCGTCGCCATGACAGCGTGGCCCCGCCCTTCCCCGCCGCTCTCGCGAGAGCTGGCGGAGCCCCGCTCTTCCGGCCCGGCGGCAGCACCATGCACTCGGACGACGTGAGTCCGCCGGTTCACCCGTTCCCGCCGCCCCGCAGCCAATCAGCGCCCGCCTCATCGCACCCACCACGTGGCCGGGGGTCCCAGCCCCGGCTGGGGGGGGGGGGGGGTCGGGGGTCCCGGGCCGGGTGGCGCGGGTCAGAGTGTCCCATTCCCGGGCCGCGGCTGGAATGAGGGGTCGGAGCGTCCCGTCCCCGCGCCGGGGTTGGAGGGGGTCGGGGGTCCCGGGCCGCGGCTGGAAGGGGGGGGGGGGGGTCGGGGTGTCCCGTCCCCGCGCCGGGGTTGGAGGGGAGGTGGTCGGGTGTCTCAGGCTGGGGTTACAGGGGGATTGCGGGTCCTATCCCTGGGCTGGGGGGGTCGGGGTATCCTGTTCCCGGGCCGGGAGTAGGAGGGAGTCGGTGTCCCATCCCCAGGCCGCTGTCGGGGGTCCCGTCCCCGGGCCAGGGGGCTGCGACCAGCATCGTGGCAGCAGCAGCTGTGCTGTCCCTGTGCCTCTGCCCGGGCTGCAGGGAGGGGGCAGCAGTCTTTGTGGGGTCGTGTGTCAACCCCTATGCCCCCCCCCCCCCCCACCGTTAAATCCTCCCCGGGGGTGCACAGGGTGCTGGGTGAGGGGTGGCAGCGTGTGTCACCCGCTGTTTGTCCTCGCAGGTTGTCTGGGACACGCTGGGGAACAGGCAGTTCTGCTCCTACAAGATAACGTGAGTTTTTGAGGGGATAGGGTCGTGCTCCCCCAGCTGAGGGGGGGGGGGGGGTGTCAGCAGGGACAAAGCTGGGTGTCCCTGGGGCCCCAGTGTGTTCCCCTCATCCCTGTGCCGCCCCCACCACCACCAGAGGATGGGGTGGGTGGCTGCAAGGAGCGGGGCATGCAGTGGGGTGCTCCCACCCATCCCCTCCCACCTCACCTCTCTCCTTTCCAGGACAAAGACCCAGAACTTTTGCCGCAATGAGTACAACCTGACCGGTCTGTGCAACCGTTCCTCCTGCCCACTGGCGAACAGCCAGTATGCGACCATCAGGGAGGAGAAAGGTGGGGGTCCAGCAGCAGCAATGAACAACCCCTTGGGTGGGGAGGGGGTAAATACCGCCTGCCAGAGAGCACTCCAGCTCCAAGCACTCTCCTGCTGTCAGCGACATGCTCAGTCTCTCTCCTGGGATCACGTTTTGCTTTACTCCAGGTCGCTGTTACCTGTACATGAAGACGATAGAGCGGGCAGCTTTTCCTCGTCGACTCTGGGAGCGGGTGAGTTAATGAGGGCAGGTTCCTGGCCCAGTACAGCAGAGGGCAGTGAGCGATGGGACTCCTCCCAAGAGCAGATACATCCCTGCTTTGTTGCTGCTCTGTAGCTCAACCTTTTCCCTTTCCGCCACCCCAGGTCCTGCTAAGCAAGAACTATGAGAAAGCACTGGAAGAGATAGACGAGAACCTCATCTACTGGCCCCGCTTCATCCGACACAAATGCAAGCAGCGATTTACTAAGATCACGCAGTACCTCATCCGCATCCGGAAGCTGACGCTCAAGCGACAGTGAGTGACACTAAGAGCAGCCACAGTTTGGCTTGTTGAGCCGCTGCCACCGGCCCTGTGCAGAGCGTTAGCGCATTTAGCTGTTTTCCTGAGGTTCTGGCAGGCTTGTAAATGAACCTGGCTTAAGAGGGATTTAACTGCAGTCTAGTCCCAAGTATATAAAAAGCACGTAAACTAGTTGTAGCCACAGTTCTAATGATATAACTGCTGGTTGTTGCCCTGAACGAGCGTTTGCTCATCAGCTACACAAGAGGCTGACGGAGTTGCTAACTAGCGCTTGTTGTTCCCTGCAGGAGGAAACTTGTTCCTTTACGCAGAAAGATTGAAAGGCGAGAGAAGAGAAGAGAGGTAATGCTGCTCTTTCATGTGATCTCCTGTCTATCGCTTCTGTTCCACTTGTCTTTCAAACAACTGATACAGCTCCTCTTTGCTCCATCAGGAGAAAGCCCTGATTGCTGCTCAGCTGGATAACGCCATTGAGAAGGAACTACTGGAAAGACTGAAACAGGATACCGTAAGGATCACTGCCTTCCAAGCACAGCAGTAAAACTGCTCCTGCTGCCCTCTGTCCTGGTTCTCCAGGGAGGGATGGAGCCTTGGTATGAAAGAGAAGCACCAGCCACATAGGAGGGGTAGGGGATGACTGGCCCCCCCTGCTTCTTGGGTGAATTTATAACGGGCTGGAGGACTTGTTTCCCCACAACGCAGAACCCCTTGTTTTCTGTACGGGTTGCATACTTCAGAATTAGGGAAGGTGCTGAACCCCAGGTTTACGCTAGTTTGAAACTGCCTCTGTGCAAGCCACAGGCTTCAGGCGACCCTACTGCCAACGGCTGCCCTCCTCCTGTGATTTACAGAAAATCCACATTTTCCTTTTCAGTACGGAGACATTTACAACTTCCCCATTCACGCCTTTGACAAAGCTCTACAACAGCAAGATGCAGAAAGCGAGAGCGAGTCCGATGCAGAGAAGGAAGAAGATGATGACGAGGTAATGCTTTCAGCCACAGCACCACAGTTCATCCTTCCCTGACCTGGGGCAGCACCTCTGATTCACCTACAGGCTGGGCACTGTAGCGTGAATGGCAGGGTGGGAAGAGACTAGGAGAGGTGAACTCTGAAAAAGCATGTGTGTGCAAGCGGTGGCCTTGATTGCTCTGCTGTTGCAAGTCACGACACTGCATTGTGCTCACTGTGCACGTACTAGCTTTTGACTATTTCTTGCAGGACATGGATAAAAGAGAGTTTGTGGAAGCAGATGACAGTGACCTCAGTGACTTTGAGGTAGGTGAAGCACCAGATATAAACTGTTAGGCTGTTTGAAAGTGACCTCCAGCCTCTCGCTGTCTCTGGTGATGGGCTAAGAGCCAGCAAAATCAGATTTGTGGTACACACGGATACAGTCAGACTGCACTGTATCCACTACGGCCCAGCTCCTCTGACTAGACAACTGGGAGCCAGGAATTATAACCCGGAATCTGATATATGAGGTAATTTTGCAGAAAGAGGTTTAGTTACACACCGTGCTTTGACATCACTCCTTTCTCCCTCAGGACATGGATAAGTTGGACACAAGTAGTGAAGAGGAGCAGGAAGTAGAGAAGAAAGCCTCTCACTCCAAATCTAAAGGGAAAACCCCCCTGAAAGGACCAGCCAGAAGAAAACGTCCCTATATTGAAATAGAATACGAAGAAGAAACAGAGCCAGCCACTAAAACAAAAGCAGCCTGACTCCTTCCTGAACCCACATTTTGTACTGAATGACAGGATTCCAGATCTGCCATGAGAACTCCTTCCAGCTTTTGCCACTCTGTGCAGGACCCTCAATATATTACTCCTTTTTTCATAGTCTAGACTCATAATTTTCTTTAAGAGAAGGGTTTCTGTCCCTATCCCAGGGAACTACAGCAGGTTTGTACAACTCCTGCATGAAGTGCAGTTTTAAGCAAGAAGACTCCCCACCTTTTCTACAGTCACCCAAGGCTCAGCTTGGGCCGTGCTCCGGGAAGGAACCTGGTCTGCAGGGTGCTGCTGCTTTGTTCTGAAGCTGGAGAAGCGCACATGCAGCTAGGCAAGCACACAAGTGTATCTTGTTTGGGGGAGGTACAGGGCTAACAGGAGTGGGATGAGAAAGACAGTAACTAAATAAATAAAAATAATTTACTGTACAAAAAGCAGGCTGTGCATTGATCAGCCACGCCTCATGTGTTCTCTTGCACTTTTCTGATGCATTCCCGTACGCGGTTCTCCTCACAGCTGCTGTAGACACCTGCCAGCAGAACCTGAAACAAGAAAAGCATCAGTTTCCAGTGCCTTGGCACGCTCAGGTTTATGGTGTTATCAACCCTCCCCCAGCTATCTGTTCAAAGAGAATTACACAAAGCATACATAGACGGCTGTCGACGCATCAAGAGCTAATGTTGAGGTGGGTGGGAACTGATGCTTTGAAAATACCGTTGGATTGAGGAAACAAGTGGGCTCTTGCATGCACCATTCTGCTCCTTTAAGGGGGAAAGGGTCAGAGATGAAGCAGTGCTGGGTCCCTGGCTCACCTTCACTTGCCCTTCAGAGCAGCGATCCAGCAGGATGAGGCATTCAGTGGCCCCTTGGAGCAAGGCAGCCTTTACTGGCTCCGGTGTTGAACTCTGGTCAGTGTGTACGTCCCAGATCATCTTCAGCAGGGCTTTGAGGAGCACAGGCAGTCTGCACGGCATTCTGCAAAGGGAAGCAGCAGCTGCACCTTACTGTAAGTCCTTTTCACAAGCCACTGGAAAGCACAGCCTTGCTTAGCAGTTCCCAGACACTTCAGGCAGGAGTTGCTAGTTGCTGTTTACATGTGGAGCAGGGTTGTAGCCAGCCTAAGATGAATAACTGCTTCAGCGCTGGGGCTGAAGAAGGTGCCTCATTCAGCACACCCGCCAGAGGGAAGACACAGGCCCTGAAGGCAGGGGGAACCCTGGGGTGGTGTATTGGGGCTGCCTGTCTTCGGGCAGCCTAATTCACAGCACTCTGAGCCACCAGGCAGAGAGCACAGACGTAGTTTTTAGCCAAGCTGATGCTTCTAGAACAGGCAGAAATCATCTCAAAATGAGGCCCCAGCTTATTTTTTGGGCCAGTTTTTTTAGCCAGGCAGTAATGCCAGCAATTCCTCCCTGTGACAGATTCTTCCTTAATATATTGGGGCCTTTTCCTCAAGCAACAACGACATTGGCTCTGAAAGAGCGGTAGCATTCAGGATATGCGTTCTCCAGTGGCTTTCACCCCCAGACAGGTACCTGGGCCAAGCGTGCTCTATGGTGCACTGCAGTGTCTCCAGTATTCCCAGTCGGGCTTCTTCCTCAGGGCCATCACAGACTTCCAGATACCCCAAGATAACTCGCTCCAGCCTCTTCAGGTGCCGTGCTATCAGGATGTCAAGTCTGCCAACACAAAGAAACACACACTGAAAAGGGAGATACCTACCAAGGCCAGAGCAAGTCCCTGTAGGTCTGCGGTTACCGCTCTCACCTCCTCACAAAGGCAGGCAGGGCCCTGGCATACACCCGCCGCAGCGCAAGGCGATGCTCTGCCTCCATGTGGGTCAGAACCAGCTGCAGCACCTCATCGTAGAGCGCAGTTGGTCTGGCCTGCTTCTGCTGCCGCTGGGCTCTCTCCAGGATTGGCAGCAAATCCAGCAGGCACAGCAGTACTGCCTGGTTCGGTGAGAGACAGTACATCTGGACAATCCTGCATATGTTCTCTACAAAACACCAGTAACTTCCAGACCCACTGACCACCCACAGCTGCTGCAGTTCACCCAACAGACCCGACTATTTCTACTACCTGTTACTGGCCCTCCTCAGCAAGGCTGCCACTTGGGAGGGGACAGGAGGCAAGAGGTTTGCCCTCTACTTGGGTATTTTCCTGAAATCCACTGAGTTACTTTGTCTCTTGGCCACAGACATCGGTTCCTAACAGCCTGACTGGACTGCCTGTCAGGAAACAGGTTCTGCCTCCCAATGCCTTAAGCTGGTTATCCCTCACAGGGCTGATACACAATACACAAGGCAGATTCAAACAAATTTCTACTGTCCTACCTGGATGAGAGGGGCCTCTCGTGAGTAGAGGTGGTTGTAAAGGGCATGGTACACAACCTGAGCCCTGTTGAACTGGCACAGATCGGCACCTGGCTGCAACAACACAGAACAGAACATCAGTTCTGCGCATCACATTCAGCACCTGCTTAACCTAATAAAAGAGAAGGGCCTTCACAAACCCTCACACATACTGCACCTCAGGAGCACTGCTTACAAGCAAGTGGGAGCAGGTACCATACTGTAATAACTGCAGGTTAAACCCTGCCATGCGCAGGAGCAGCCACTTTCTTCCACCTCCTCAGCTGCTGTTTTGCAGTTCCATTGGCATTACTTTTAATACCCTGCCCTGAAAACTGGCCATCAGGCCAATATGTGAATCAGCTGAGTTAACAAATTGTTTTGCCACCTTTTGGCTGTGTTAACAGATGTAAGAATTACCCATACTTAAACAGACAGGGACAGTATGGGGGATGGAGTGGAATTGCTAGGTGAACAGCAGAACCAGGAAAAGAAGTCAGGAACCTTAACAGGTGTCCAGCACCTAGAAAGGGATCTAATTTCTCAAATCCTTACCACGTTAAGAATGATATGATGCAGGCAGCGCACACCAAGGATTTTATTCTCCTCCCGGTAGTCGTCTGAGATGAGCAGTGACGGTGGGAGGACACACTCCAGGTAACGGCTAAGCCAGGGCCGGGTGACATGAGGCAATGTCCAGGAGAACACAAACTTTGTGGCAGGGTTACACTTCCAAGTGTCTCTGGAAATACAAACAAACTCAGTGAACACTAGAACTAACAAATGCTCATTTCCTAAGCATTTGTGCCTCTCAGCTGACAGTAAGAGCTGACCAATTCTGCCCCCAAACACCTTCCACTAGTGGGTAGTTGTGAAGCTCTTGGGCATGACAAGACACTCGATGATAAATATGGGGCAGAGTTCAAGAATTTCGCAAAAGCTTCCAGTATTTCCTACACAGAGACCAGCCAAACACATCACTGCCCTCCTCTTTCTACTTACTTGGTCAACTCCTGTTTCAGAAGCCCCATCACTGCTGCAAATCTTCCTTCCTCATCTTCATTCTTTCCGCGAAGGAATTCTGCCACCGACTCGCAGCCTGTGGCTTGAACCAGCAACACCAGCAGCTTCTGTGCTGCTGACCGAGACCTCACATTTGTCCAGGGCCTCTCCACGACATGTGTTGCAGCAAAGATGTAGATGGGTCCCACTACACGGCGTAGGATTGGGCCCACCGTGGGGACACCCAGAGCCTCCTGGGTCTTGGCAGCTTCCAGCTTCACAAGGAGGTGTACAAACACTGCGCCCACGTCTGCCGCTCTCTCAGCCGCAGCTGTGTACGCGCTGTCCTTACTGGGGAGATCTGCAGCCTCTTGCTCCTGCTTTGGGGGTGCTGCGTAGCCACTGAGCGCAGCCACCAGCTCGCCCAGCGTGGCAGGGCTCACACCTGCCAGCAGCCACTGGCAGTCGGCAGCCTCGACAAGCGCCCCCAGGTCTCTGACCACGCTGGCCCTGTGGGCCCCGCCGGGCCCCTCGGAGCAGAGCAGCCCGATCTGGAGCAGGACCTGCTCGGCCGGAGGGACAGCGGGGGGCGGCTGCGCCCCATCCCGCGGCCCCTCCAGCCTCAGGGCTCGCAGCAAGCCGCTGAGCTCCATAGCCCGACCCACCCCAAAGCACCTTCTCCCTCGCTTTTAAAGCCCCTTTAAACACACTCCCCCGTACGGCCGGTGGGCAGCAGCGCTCTGCGGGGAGAGAAACCCCCAGCACGGCGCCAGGCCCGTCCGAGCACAGAGCTACTGCCTTCCCCAACAGGCGCCGCAAACTGCGGCAGTCTGGTCGCAAAATGCCATCCTTGCCGTAAAGGTGGTGGCTGGGGGGCGTGGAAATATATGAATACATTAGCATGAATAATGAGGCCCCGAAGTGCGGGGAAGCGCGGCTGTGCGGCCTCAGAAGGGCAGTAAAGGGACCGTAAGCGCGAGAATGATTGGGGCAGAAGGGCGCGCAGCCGCGGGCGCGGGGCCATCGGGCGGGGGTCCCTCACCCTGGGCTGAGGGGCAGTGGCGCGGCAGCGGGATCAGGCCCGAGGAGTGCATTCGCTCGATCCTTCCGGTTCATAGCGAATGATGAATGGGAGTGGCACGCGGCTGCGTGACGTGTGCGCCCTGCGTTACGACGTGGCACAGTCCCTTCTGAGCGCCGGTGGGGTCCGGGGGGGGGGCGCTGGCACCGGGCTGTGACCGCCCGGGTAGCCCTGGCATCGGGGGGAGGGCGGAGCAGCGGGCCGGCGGCTCCGAGGCGCTTCGGGTAGTTTTGGTCCCGGCGGGTTCTTTTTCAGGGCCGTTTGGCGCCAATTCGGTAACGCGCCTTCCCGCAGCAGCGGCCATTTTGGGGCTGTTACAGGCCTGTGAGCTACTTTCCCTGGGCTGCTGCGGGGCTTCTTTTGGGGCTATTTGACACCTTTTCCGCTATCTCTGTGCTCGCCGGGCCCGTTTTGGGGCTCTTGCACTTTTCCAGTAATTCCCAGGCATTTCGGCGCTATTTCACACCTTATTGTTAATACCCCGGCCCATTTCACAGCTCTTTGGTAAATCCCCACAGCGTTTGTTCCTTGGAGTGCAGTAAGGCCTGTTTTGGGGCTATTTCAGGCCTTTTTGGTAGTGCTCCCCAAGGTGTCTGTCCCCCCAGGGTGCAGTGGGGCCCATTATGGGTCTATTTGGGGTCTTTTTGGTAACTCCCTGGGGTGCAGCAGGGCCTGTTTTGGGGCTATTTCAGGCCTTTTTGGTAACTCCCCAGACTGTGGAGGGGGGGCCTGGCCGCCCCCAGCGCCGCAGTGGCTCCTTCCCGCAGCCCCGCAAGTGCACACACCTTAGACCAGCTGAGAAACGATCCATTTATTCACCATTTTACACAAAACTACATCCCGCCGCCGTGGTGCGGGGAGCCAAGAGTCCAGAAGGGACCAGGTACAAAAACACCCCCTGGAGCAGCAGGGGAATGGGAGTGGGGGGCAGCCCCCCAACAGCCCACCCAGGGGGTCATGGCTCCACATGGAGCACAACCGTGGTGACATAGAAAAACCAAACACCCTCCCTCCCCACCCCTGCCCCTGCAAAAAAACCCCAACAACAAAGCAATGACCTGCAAGTTAAAAATCCCAACTTGGAAATCCCAAATCCTTCGGGATGACCTGTGGGACCCCTGGGATGCGCAGGGCTGGGCGATGCCACGCGTGGGAGCCATGGTCCCGCAGAATTTGGCCAGCGAGGAGCGGGGCTGCTCATACCAGCTCGTCCAGGAGGGTGCCGATGCCAGCGCGGGGCTGTGCCGGACCTGCCATGGGCTTGTTGCACATGGGGCAAACACAGCGCACCTCCAGCCACTTGACCAGGCACCTGCAGGGCAGAAACATGGGAGGATGCAAACACCCACCCGAAATCTCCCCTCCCGGCACCCCTCCACTGGCTGCCGCGGCCGTACTTACTTTCTGTGGAAGGCGTGCTGGCACGGCAGCACCCCCAGTTCCTCCTTCACCTTAAAATCTTCCAGGCAGACGGCGCAGGTCTGCTGTAGGAGGCAAGAGGGAGGGTGAAAGGGGGGTGCGAACACATGGGACCCAGCATGATGCCCACGCGTGGCACTGCTCCCGCTAGAAATGCTGTGGCTGGGGAAATCCCGCTGCTGTGGTGCCTCTTCCCGGGTATTTCCAGCCGGGAGTTGAGTCTGGTTCCCAAACCGCCCCCAGGGAGGGGGTTTCCCTCCCAATTCCCAGCCCAGCACTGTTGCTCCCCAGCTGTGTAGTGCCAGCACATCCCCATCCCGGCCTTGCTCTGCTTGTGAGCTGCCTTCAACCCCATGCAGCAGAGGGGACATGCCCCAGAGCATCATCCTCATCAGCTCCAATTCCATCCCAACCCAGACGCGGTACTGCTCACCCCATGCACGTTCAGCCTCCGGGCATCACCTTTCAAAACCACCTGAAGGAGAAAAGGAGGCAGAGGATTTAAAACCGGGAGGAATTTTTGCCTGAAGCCCCACAGGAGCTGAACCGAGCCGGGCAGCTCGAGCCCAGGTGCAGCGTGTCCCATCACACCGCTTTTGAATGCACCCAGCTGGGATGAGCAGCATCGGTCTCCGCGGCATCCCCACCTGCCTGCACCCACGTCCCGCTTGGCCCTGAATCACCGTGGGTATGTGCAGAAAATAACTTTACCTCCTTGTACCCAAACCGCTCGCTCTGAGCCTGGTGCCGCAGTTTGCTGGAGAGGGGGAGAAAAAGGCACTATGAGTTTTACAGCATCCTCAAGGGTCATGTCTGAACAGCACTGCCAAAAATATCAGGTGGCACTTGGAATCATGGCAACAAACGCACCTTCCCAAGTGGGATTTGGGGATAAGCAGAGCAGCTTGTGCTGCAGGAGCAGCATGGCCACGAGCAGGACCAGCCTGAGGCCATGCCCTGGGCAAAGCTGCTCCCGAAGCCCTGGGCGTCCCGTGCTGCCCCCAGCACCAGCAGGAATCGGCAGCAGGGAGCGATAAGGGCCGGCAGCCAGCATGCCCGATTGTTTGCCTTAGGAAGTCATTTGCGGTGCAGGAAACGATGTATTTCCAGCGCTTGCCCGCCGGCAGCTCCCAGCCCTGCTGTGACCTTGGCTGGGGCAAGGGCGCTGGGGAAAACCGTCTGGCAGAGAAACCCAGCAAGACCCAAGGACAAGGGGACGCTTGTAGCAGAGCTTCTCCTCCAGCTGAGGCACAGAGACCGGCTTCCACAGTCCCAAAAATCACTGAGAGATGCACAGGACATTGCTGGAGCCAGGACATCCCGCAGGGAAGGACTGAGCCACCCTGGGCCCTGCAGAAACACCAGCTGCTGCCTCGGCTTTGGATTTAAAAATAGCCCTCCCTGAACAGGGACTGTAATGTAAAGACACATCCTCTCCCATGCAGCACCACTCCTTCCCTGCCCGACACAATGCATCCCTCTGCGTGGTCCCCTGAAAAACAAGAGCCCCTTCCTGCATTTCCTGCCCTGCTGTGGCCGCAGGGGACTGCGGGGACCACGACTGCGCCTGGCCCGAGCACGGCGGGTGGCCGGCCCTGCTCCTCAGGGCAGATCCTTACAGCGAATGGCTCCCATCTTACGGGACAAAAGAACAGGGTGCTGGGAAGGGCTGGGGATGCCCCGGGGACACCGACCCACCACCACAGCCCCCCAGCTCACCTGATGAAGTAGCAGCAGAAGATGAGACTGAGCACGAAGACAAAGATGCCGGTGCCAAAAATGACCATGTAGATGTTCAGTGGCAGGTCCTGGAACGTGATGGGAGGCATCGCGCAGGGTTTACTGGTGTAAATCAGCCCCAGACTGCAGGAGCACCCTTTGGGGGGAAGAGAAAAGTCAGCGTTTAGGATGGAAAAGGGGAAAAAGAGGTGAAGCAGATGTGCTGTGCGAGCAGAAAGAGCTGGGCTGACTCTGTCCCCTCCGGAGTCTGCAGAGCGGGCAGAAACCAATGCCAAGACATCGTCTCGTGGCCTGTGAGTTGGAGATCTCCCCAGGAAGAGCAGCAGCCCCTTAGAGCCACTCAGTGCGGCACAGACAGCAGACATCACTGCATTTCTACAGTCACAAACCCTTCTCCAGCAGCACAAACGTACCCCAGGCAGAATGCAGGCATCTGGGAGAAAAGAAGGCCCCATGCTTTCATCTCCAGAGAACTACATGGAGGCTGGAAGGGGATTTAGGGAAGGACAGAGCAAAAAAAGATCTTGAAAAACAAGAACAGTTGGCATCTGTCATTGCTCTGTGGGAGCCAGAAAGAGCAAGTGGCTGGTTCATCCTCGGTGCTCTGAGAACTGCCGGGGCCCTGCAGCCTGGTGCCAGGAGCACATTCAGCACCACACTGACTGAAACCCCTTTCTGAACAAAACCACGGGCGCCAGCACACACCAGCCACGCGGCGCTGCCTGGGCCGCTCGCTGTGAGTCTGGCACCACAGGGGAAACGCAGAGGAGGATGTCACGCAGAGCCGGTGACAGCGTGGCCACCCCAGAAGGGTCCCCGTCTGAGTGAGGGGGAAAGCATGGGAATACCAGACCCACTGACACTGCCTCTGCTGGGAGCTGATGCAAAGTCAGGCTCCGTCACTAAATAAGCACCACTTTTTATGTCTCAAAATCATGCTGACCCCCCAAGAGCCAAAGCTTTGATTTCTCATCAGATCTCACTCAGACAGGACTTTAAAGGAGAGCAACCCACAAGCCCCATCTGTGCTCCACGGAGCATCTCCCCCCACCCCTTCCGCTCAGCACCCCCTGTTCCCACGCTGCGCAATCTCATCAAAAAGCTCCTAGAGAAACACTTCTGGGTTTAATTAGAGCCCACTAAAATCCTCTGCCTGTTTCTCATGAGAGGATGAAATTTGCTCTCCACCACAGAGACCAGAGACAGGAAGAGAGCAGGCTGCAGAAACCTCAGCACAAGCAGCGAGAACCCAGGTTCGGTCTGTCTGGATTCCTCCCTGCTGCGACGGGCAGAGAGCACCAGCACGGGCTCCGTTACAGCTGCTGGAGAGGCCTGGGACAGCTGGGCAGCAAGGGGAGCCCAGGCAGGGTGGGCAGGCAGTGCTCCTGGGGTGACATCCTGCCCTGGGACGCTCAGTTCCCGACTATCCACTGCTTTGCGGGGCGCTTTGAATGTATGTGCCACATTGATGCAATGGCCAAAGCCACCGTGGCCAGAGAAGCACTCGGGTTGCTGCTGGTAGCTGGAGCAGGCACTAGGCGAGATTCTGGACCACGGGAAACGGGATTTTCCTGCTACAGAGGGCTGAGACACTTGCTGATCTTTGCCTCATGTAATCACCGGAGACAATTCATCAGTCACCTCATCTACGGAGCAAGAAAGGGAGGATTTCTTTGTCCTCCTCTCCCAGCCTTCTGCTTTTGAGACCACCAGGTGCAGGAAAAGACAATAGGAAAGGTTTGGGGTTTTTTTTTTTCCATTTCCCTGCTGGAAATGATTGAGAAATGCTCCAAAGAAAATCCACCAACAAGTATATTGGCTCTGAAAAAAAACACCAAGCAACTAAATGATGTAATGCTGGGGCACAGGGTGGTGGGACACAGGCTGCAGAGCAGCTGTTGATGGGACGGACGAAGCCTCATTCAATGCTGGCCAAACAACATGCGGCGAGTTGTGGTAACAATAACGGGTCACAAGAGAAACAATAACGCTGCCTACGTGTATTTCAAACTGAGAGCTATTCCAAGAATCTGCTGAAAAGCACCAGCCGTTCCCCTCTGTGCCACCAGAGCTGCGGTGACAGAAACAGCCCAAACCTGAGCTACAGCCCCATGAGAGGTGAGGGGAGAGGGGCCCGAAGGGCTGCTGCCCCCCACAGCGAGCATTTGCTCTGTGTATCCTGCAGCTCATTGCCAGCCAGCCTGGGATGACGTGGACCACCCCTGACAAGATGGAAAAGCCCTTGTCTGAGGGTAGCAGGAGGAGAACCAGCTCTGCAGAGAGCAGGGAAATGCTGGGATGTGCATCCCAGAGGTTTTCCAGGAGATGGGCTGGGAAGGAGAGCCCCAAGGGAGACAAACCCTGCCAATCCCATGTTAACCTCCCCACAAATCCTTCTGCGCTCATCTTAAGGGGCTCAAAACCCAGCGTACGAACTCCTGAACATCACACCCAGACATCACTCCTCTGTGTGGAGTTGTCCCTACGGTCCCCACGCTCTGCCCAGCTGCGCCCCATCCCATGGGGCAGAAATCATATTCCCTGACCCCACAAGGTGCTTACTGAGCACTGCTCCATGTTAGACACCCCAATTCCCCACAGGTGGCAACACCTGAGTGTAAAAGCCACATGGGTGTGGAGAGACAGGCAGTCAAACCAGCAGCAGGGAAAAAACAGGTGGAAGAAGAGATGCTGTAACTTGCAGCCCTGTACCAGACGAAGCAGAGAGGAGCCAGTCTATGTCCCTGCCAGCCACAACACAGCTGGCAAGGCTAATTTTAGACTCACCAGCTTAGCAAGGGTCATTCCTGTCAAACAGGCTTTCAAGAATTCATGAGCTCCAGGCTGCGGTGCCGAAAAGTGAGCGTGGCTCCGGGGAAGCGCCCTTTGCTGGCCAGGGAGCAGCCATCGGCTCAGCTGAGATAAGAAGGTCCTGCCAGGGCAAGCCCTCGAGCCGTGGGTCTCAGCCAGGCAGTGCAGCTCCTGAGCCCAGCCTCCCCAAAAAGCAAGGTCCTCCCCACCCCAGCCAGCCCCTTCCCCTCCCGCTCCTCCCCACCAGCGCTCATCAACATGGTGGGTGCATTGGCTGAGCGATGGTTTTGATTAGCGCAACCCCCTTCGCTCGACAAAGGCATTCATATTTTTAGTTCAAGGGAAATGGATCAAATCTGGTTTTAACCAACACGAAATGAAGATCTGATGGGCACCAAACCCAAACCAAAATAACCCATTTCCCAGCTTAAATCTACCAGTTTTGTACCCGAAACCGGAATCGCTGAAGGCAGTGTGCTGCAACAGTTATTTAGTTGAAAAACGAGGAAAGAGGGATCACTAGAGAGCTGTGAAAGTGCCCACAGACCACGCTGCCTTTCTGGACTCTCACTACGAGAAGGATGCTCGGAAAGGGGGTTCATTTTGCCAGCAAAGCGTTCTTCATGCGGACTGTGAAACCTCCCCTTTGTAAGCAGAAGCGGCAAAGACGCAGTTTGACCTGTTGACGCTGTGGGTTGCAGCTCCTCCTCCTCCTCCCCGCACGCACAGCTCGCTGGCAGATTTAAGCGCTGAGCTGGCCTCAGTACCCCTGCTGCAAGCTGCGGGGAGGCTGTGGGGAGCTGCGGGGTGACCCCAGCCCTGCTCCCCCCACGCCAAACCCCGCAACACGACTTCAACCGTCACAACCCCGCTAACAACCGGCTGACACCTCTGTGAGCGCAGCCCCTCGTGCTCCAGCGATGCCGCGTGGTCTGCCCCTCTGGACACAACAGTTTGCAGTATTTTGCAGTATTTCAAGTCAGGACAGACACAAGTTTCAGCCCGCACTGCGCAGGCACAGGATTTTTGCTGAGCAGAGCTTCTCCCTCACCCCAATTCTTGTTCAATAAAACAAATGGAAAACTCAGCAGGTCATTAAATAAAACCATTCTTTCTACTCCCACACAAAAGCTGTGGGCTTTGCATCAGAAAATTGAATGCAGCTTCCATATAATTTTTGCTGTGATGCTGGACTAGGCTTCCTGCAACAGCTGCCCCAAAGCCAAGCAGCTCTCTGTGGGGGCTCCCTGGCTCCCCCCAGTTACCTGGCTCGTGCCCCGTGGCTGCAGAATCCCCCGAGCCACAGCGCAGCAACAGGAGGAAAAACCGTGATGCAGAAGAGGAGCCGAAACGCCAAGGCAACAGAGTATACACCGTCTACTGAGATATTCTGAATACACCTACTTAGGTTGAAAATGTGATTTCTTTACTGGGTCTCAGACTTACTTACATCGACGGCCTCAGTCCTGCACAGGTCCTTAGCGGCGCACAGACAGGCAATTTTGCTGGACTCTGCTGATTTAAATATTTGTGAGCTTGGGGCTTAAAGCCAAAAAGTACAAGTCAGATGCCCACGGCTGGTCTCCCAAACCCACGCCTCGGCCTTGGAACAAGGGTGGGCTCTGTTCTCCGTGTTTCCCAAAGCCCGTGCCTTGGGAAGCTGGCGAGCGCTGCGGCTGCTCAGAGTCTCTACAAGCCAAGTCCCTCTTATTTAGGATGTTTCTTCAGCACAGCCAAGTTTGCATTTTCTGCTGCGGAGCTTTTCCTTGCACCCCGTTTAATGGAAACCCATACCCTCACCACATGGCCAGGGCTAACCGCCTGCGGGACCGGCAGCTCCTTATCCCCCAAGCTGCACAAGAGCACACAAGGTATGTGTTACAGCGGAGGAAGCCACTGGTTGCATTATATTTAGCTTCAAAGGCTGTAACCCTTTCATAAATTAAAATAACCCAGCCTTTGTTGCTCAGGCAGGGCTTTGATGGTGGAATTCCCAGCGCAGCTTCTCAACTACTTAGCCATAAAAATAAACCACTTCTCATTTAAACCAAAACCCCCTCAACATGTGCAAACTCAGTTCCACGTTCCTGAGAGTTTCCTACAGTGAACACGAGAGTGAGGAGCCAGGGCCTTGTCTGGGGTCCTTAAAAATAAGTTTATTCCACTTCTGCGGACACATGAAAGAGGGTTGGGGGGTTTTGGGGTTTTGTTTTTCATTGCAACCAGCAGCCGACGCGAGAGCATGGAAAAGCCATTCGGCCCTTGGCTTTATTGCTGGGCACTGAGCAGGGCTGGCTGCTCTGGAAGCAGAAGCGCTTCCCCGGCTCAGCCCCGCGCCGGCAGCCCCCGGGTGGGGGCCAGGGGCCGGGGACCCCGACGCGCCCCGCACCGCTGGGAGCGGGGACCGGGGTGGGGCGAGCAGGGACCACCCGGGAGGCGAGACCCCCCCCGAGCCGCACGGGGCGGCGGGAGCGCCCGCTCCCCCCGCCCCACGGCCCCGCAGCGCCCCCCGCCCCGGGCAGGAGGGAGGGGAGCGGTACCCCCCCATCGCCCCCCCAGCCCCCCCGCAGCCCCCGGCCGCCCCCGCCCGCGCTCACCGTTGCACCACTGGAAGGGGGGCATCCGGGAGCCGCTCCGCGGGGCCGGGCCGGCTCCGCCGTGCAGGGCGCGGGGCCATGGCCGGGAGCGGGGCTGGGCCGGGCTGGGCTGGGCCGGGCGGCCGGGAGCGGCCCTGCCCGCAAACCCCGCCCCGGCCCCCCCGCAGCCGCCCCCGGGGCCGCCCCCGCGGAGCGCCCGGCACCTCGGGCCGGCCCGGGAGGGGGGGGGCATGTCCCGGCGGGGAGGGTCGCACACTGGAGGTTTAGAGGCGACAGAAGAAATTCTGTGCGCGGGGGGCGGCGGGACACAGGCGCAGGTTGCCCGTGGGGGTGGTCGATGCCCCATCCCTGGAAACGTTCCAGGTCAGGTTGGATGGGGCTCTGACAACCTGATGGAGTCCAAGATGTCCCAGCTCGCTTCTGGGGGTTGGACCAGACGGCCTCTAAATGAGGTCCCTGCCAACCCAAACTGTTCTATCATTCCACCCAGCTTCCAACCCTGCACATTTTCGTGATCCTCGGTCCTGCCGCCCGCACCCCCAGGGGTGCGTCCACCCACGAGGCACCCTCCTGCCACGCGTGTGCCCGTGAAACACACGCAGGCAACGGGCCGTGCTCCAGCACAGCCCCATGGCCCGGCAGAACCGCTCTGCCCTGGCCCAGGTTTGGATGACGGGCCGCACGGGCCGCCTGGCGGGAGCCCAGCCCGTCCCTGTGGACGCACCAGCCCTCTGGGGGAGCCTCCCAGGAGGCACCGAGCCGCCTTGCGCAGGGATGATTTGGGACACAGTCACCATCTCCACCCAAGCTGTGGACCCTGCAGGTGACCAGTGACCACGAGGGCAGCGTGGTGCTGCAAAACGGCTCCCCGTGCCCCCGCATGCCCCATGTCAGGGATGACAGCATCGTGGGCTCCACATGTCCTCCTCCAGCAACAGCTCCAAGGATTGGGCAGGTTTCTGCTGCCAGTGGCTGGGGCTGTGCTGCCAGCCCTCCTGAAACCAGGGAACGTTCCCACACCATGCTTTGATCTCCCAACACACGTGCCTGACCACTGCAGGCACACAGTGAGGTGCGGCACACCGCTGGCTCCGTCAGTGATTTTGCTCACTGGATTAGTTTGCTGATCCTCCAAACACAATCCCCCCCGCGTGCTCAGAGCCTCCCTGATCCCAGCTTTGTCAAGCAACAGCCACGCTCTGCATTCAGGGGCCGACTGGCAGCAGGCTGCAGAAAGGGAGCTGCGCAGCAGCAAGGAGCACAAAGCAGAATTGCAAAATCCAACAGGAGGCATTTCACACCCCCCAGGCCCTTGTCAAGCTGCAATCCTCACCACCAAACCTTCTGGCACATCCGACAGTGCCGGCAGCACCCAGTGTCGCTGCAGAGCACGACCAGCCCCTGTGCATTGCCCAACACCAGTTCCTCCTTGCCTTGGTGTCTGCAGCCCTTGCTCGGCGTAACCTTTGCCCCGCTGCTGTCCGTCAATCTGTTCTGTCTGCCATCCCTTTCTGGGATGATGCTGTGCCCTCAGCACCCCCGTGGCACCTCAGGGGCCTGTAAGACAGAGACCCCAGCCCAGGAGCTGGGTAACACACACAGTGCACAGCTGCTGCAAATGAGTTTGCTCTCCCTATCGCACCTGAGCTACAGGCAGCCGTTCCGCGGAGCAGGATGGCGCGGGCCACCAGGCAGCAGTGATGGGGTGCTCCAGCACGGGCCTTGGCGCGCCCCAAGCCCAGCAGCTCACCCTGCACGGCCATCGGGCCCCTCTCACGACGTGTTTACGAGATCTCGGCACAACATACAGCTGCAGCCGAGCGCTGCTTCACGTGCTCTCAGGAAGCGGAGGAAGAATGGGGCTATAATAAGAGCAGGCAGACAATGAGCGCTGGCAGCGTGCAGAGGCGGCGCAGCACCCGCGGGGCCACCCAGCACCCATGTGGCTGGTGCCACCATGGACAATGGCTCCTGGCCCCGGCCACCCTCCCGGGGCTCGGCTCGCCCATCCCCTCTGCAAGCCGCAGGGGTGCTTCTCCCAGCGGACAGCACGCCTGGGTGACTAGCTAGCTTGGTGCCTGCTTGCCTTTGGGAGACCGACATCGCCACCTTGTGATGGATGGCAACCCTGGTGACCACCAGCCCAGCCCTGCTTTTCACCGGGAGCCCCCCTTTCTGTCCCCAGTGCTGGAAAAGAAACGCAGCAGGGAGGTCCAGCACAGGCACTGGCCACCAGTGGGGTCTGACAGATCCAGCTCCTGGGCTGAGAGACTGGGAGGGCTCAGGTCCATCTCAGCCCGGGGCACCCGGGGTGACGCTCTCCCACCGCCTCTGGAGACAGATCCCAGCCCGAACACGTAAAGGCTGTCCCAAAGCACACATGGAGCGGCCAGGCTTTTTCCTTAGCGCTGTCTTTATTCGTACAGGTTAACACTAGGCATGGAGGACACCCAAACACTACGACAAAAGGCCTGTTTGCCCGAGCTCACACACCAGACCGATTTCACATGGCTACACAGACCGAAAATGAATGGGAAACAAGACAAGGGACACGCAGAGCTTCAGTCTCCTGGGAAGGTGGGACAGGACTGGCTAGGCAAATGCATCCACCACGTGGGAGAATGAAGCCTTGAAGGCTTCCCGGAGCCAACAGGGGTAGAGTAACCTGTAACATGGGGCTGAGTCCCTCCGCAGGCATCTCGGAGCGAGTAGAGGCTAGGAAGGAGGCTATACGTTAGGCCCACCTAGGTGGCCAGACTGCAGGTTGGGGGCCTATGCTTTACCACTAGGAATAGCTCGCATGTCTGGGGACCCCCTTAGCTGAGGGGGAGGCCCAGGGGCTAGCTGCGTGTGACCCATTAGCTGCCAAGCGTCTGCGCCGGGAGGAAAGCCCTCTCTCTGCCACTCAGCGGGCATCAGGGTCAAGTGAGCACCGCACACACAATGCTCCCACCACACAGCTCCTCTTGTCCCCCTTCACGCGCTCCTCTTCAGCCTCAGGGCATTGTCCAGGGCGACCAGCTGGCGCAAGAAACCCCGGTTGGGGATGATACCACGGTGGTCCTTGACGGTCTTTATGGCTTCTACAAGGGGCATGTGGTGGCGGATCATGAGGTAGGCGAGGACCAAGGTGGCCGACCTGCTCACCCCGACAGCACAGTGCACAAGGATCCTTCCTGGGGGTGAAACACAGGGGCTGTGTCACAGCAGACCAAATATCCCAACAGAAGTACGGAGCGAGGACCCAGCGATTCACCATGGTGCATCCTGGAGCCCATGGTGGCTCAGCCGCGCAGCCTCCGGGCTCAGGTGCAGGGCCTCTGTTACAGCAGGGCTGCGATGCACTGAGGTCCCCCTCCTGGCAAAGGGTTCCAGTGTATCGTGATCTCCCAAACCAGACCAAACAGGACCAGCACTGGGGGGGCAGTGCTCTCACCTAGCCTGCTCCCTCTTTGGAGACACCATGCCAGGCTAGAAATACTTCTGTTTTCTAGGATGCTTAGCAATAGGATGCCAGTCCAGCTTCCCATCTCCCCGAGGCAGTTTCTTCCCATCCCAGCTCCCCACTTCTCTCCCAGAAATCTTTACCACCAACCTTCGTTCAGCGCTTGGTGGATGAAGTCAGCTGCAGGATAAAAGTAGGGGCTCATGTCGAAGGAAGGCGAGTCATGGGCCTCGATGCCCAGGTAGCGGATGCCCGTGCCCTCATAGTACTCGGCACCCCCCCTCCACTTGCTGTGCGAAGCGTTGAGGATGTGGGTGATGCGCAGGTGAGCCAGCTCGCGCCGGTTGGCTGCTATATCTCTGCAGAGAATAAGAAACAGTGCAGAGGTGCACAAGTTTAGTTAAAGTTTCCAAGGACAGTGTAAGGGATGGAGGATAAGAACAGAGACAAACAGTTACATTTGAGAAAGCTGGGTGCAAAGGAAGAATGCCAGACTGGTAATATTCCTGAACTTTAAGTCAATCTCACAGTCCCTGACTCCACGGGCACTCCACCTCCGCCTGCCGCACCACAGCAATGCTCTGAACGCTCTGCACCGCCGTGCTTATGTCCTTCTTCCTCCTTTGTATCACAACCACCATGTCCTCCTCTCCCCCACATTTCCCAGCCTCTCCCTCCCACATTTCCCCATTTCACAAAAATACCCCTGAACCCCCCAGTTCCTGCCCCCTTCCAATACATACTGATCGCCCAGGTAGAGTCCCGGCCAGACCTCATCAGCATGATTACAGGCTGTCTTTCCCGTGTACAGCAACCTTTCAAGCTCAAAGACGCTGAGGATGGGGTGGTTGTTGCGCTCTTCCCGTGAGCCGCGGCTTGGTGACCTGGTGCCATTCCTGGAGAACCTGGACAGGAAAGCCATTGGGGCTGCCGAGACCCACAAGGCATACCTGTGGGTTCGTGAAGGCCGGAGAGTGGCCTGGAGGTCACTTCTGCTGCTGCTGCCACCCACGGTCCTGTCATGGAAGCAGTGGAGATGCCATTAGAAGAACTGGGGACCTCTCACTCCACCCCTTTTGCAGAAATACTGGCCCAAAGCAGCCAGTTCTCACCTTCCAGGTGAGAGGGCTGTGTCAAGTCAGCTACCCAGTGGTTCCCAGTGTGAGACAGAGCATCACCTGCACTCCCTTCCAAGAAGGAATACCGCTGGGGAGAAGTTGATGATGCCAGGGCTGGAGAGGGAAGCCAGAAAGGCAGCCAGATTGCTGACTCTCCACAGACAGAGGTTTTGCTCCAGCCCCATGACTTTGGGTCGAGGCCACATTGGCAGGAGATGTTCTACACAGGACCACCTTCCTTCCGAGCTGGCTCTGGGGCTTTGCCTGCCAGCGGGACAATGCCAGCTCGAGAACTGATGCTGCCAACCTGCGATCAGAAGCAACGAAAGGCGGCCAGGTCTGGGCAAGCCACCAGGACTGGGGAGGAAAAGCCCCCAAACAGGTGGAGGATTCCATATGGCACCGCACAGAGTCTGGCCAGGACCCAGACTCCTATGGACCAGGCACAAAAACTTGCAGGGAGAGAGAGGCAGGATTAACCCCTCCAAATACAGCAGTCCTGCTGCTGCGTTTGAACATTCGGGACTGGTTTGGGGTGGGAAGAGTTAATTTCAGGGGATGAGAAAGCTCATTTTACTGAGCAGATCCTCTAGGACATATCTCTGCTCTCAAACCTTTATATCATGCCGATACTTGTCACACATCTGCAAGAAACCTCCCTGGACAGCCTTACCCACGTGGAGCAGTCAGCAGTCCCCGCAGCCAGATGTTCAGCACAGCTGCTTTTTATTGCTTGTTTGCTGCTGCCCCAGTGACAGACCGGCACCCCCAACATGAGAACAGGATTCTCTTTCCCACCATCACTGCTGCTGCCCTGATCTGTGCTGGAAGGTGTGCGGAGAGCATCCCACCACAGCCCCCCCGCAGCAGCTCAGCGCTGGCCGCTTGTCTCTGGGGCCCGGGGGAGGAAACGCAGCGACCTCAGGCTGGCCAGGCTGGGTCAGAGCCCGCCTGTCTGCCTTGACATCTTGCCTAAGGTGCCGGCCAGCGGCCAACGGTGCAGAAGCAAGAAGCTTCCAGCCATTTCTTGGCAATGGGCAGAGGAGGAAAACATTGCAAGGGCATGGGGGAGCTCAGCAGGAGCCCAGAGAGACTCACGGATGTCTCCATCCCCGCTCTGTGTTCCAGGGTGGCAGTTCAGACCCTGCCTGGTGTCCTGGGGCACTGCACAGGACAGGTCATCCCTGCTCGCGCTGCTCACCCCTGGCACCCAGCACCCCACGCTCCCCCAGCACGGGGTACGGGCCCGCTCTCGCCCTGACATACCTCCCCTGCCCCGATGAATTTTGGACTCCGTCACACTGGGAATCCAGACTTGGCAGACCCCACCTGGGAAAGGCACTCGGCATGGCCATGTGCCGGGGCCCTTAAACCTTGTGTGACCTTGGCTGCAGCACAGCCACATGCCACCAGCCCCGGGCAGCGTTAAGAAACAAACACCAGAAGGGTCTGAAAAAAGCAACTGAATCGTCAGTATAAGGCTGTAACTAGCCAAATAGCAGACCCTCTTATTGCTACAGCTGGCTGGGAAAATCACAATCCACACCTATCCCGGGATGTAGCTCCAGAAACCTCAGGCCCAAAGCTGGCTTCCAGCATCCCACCCCCAACACACCACCAGGCCAGCACCCCCGAAGTGCTTCAGGGGAAGAGAAACTGCCCCACATCCAAGAGCTCAGAATAGACCCCGAAGCACTCCTGGCACACAAAACCCTCACAGGCATTGGCTGTGCCCCCCCTTTTGGAAGCCAAGCCCCAAGGCTTGTACCCCGCTTGCCCAAGCACGCTCATGGCTGCCTCTGGAGCCCCTCTGCCAGTCGTGCCACGCTCGGAGGGAGGGGAGAAACAGCCGGAGCCTGCCTGGGTGCACAGAGCAAGCTCTGAAGAGGCATCGCTGAACGAGCGCGGGCTGCTCAGCCCTGCACACTCTGCAGAGACAGACAGACAGACACACAGGAGGAAGGAGACGCCCACCCCGTTACTCTACCTTTGTAAGGGCTGTGATTTCTCGGCTCAAAGCGAGTGTTGTAGTCAGATCCAGTCGGCCATGTCTTCCTGCTGCTGCCGCCGCTGCTGTAGAAAGGCTGATGTATGAACATCTATTTTAAGCCATGACATGTCCAGAGGCAGGTTTGTTTATATCATGCTGTGCATGGATGGATAAAGGAGGAATGAGGGAGACAGGCACAAATGCAGAGATCACATGCAAGCATGCACAGCCGTACACATAAGTGCCCATTACTACGCAGATAAAAACAACAGCAACAATAACATATCAAAATTCTCCTGCCAGCTTTTCTCTCACTCCTCCTCCAGAACACCAAATGCCACAGGCGTGCAGAGAAGGAGAGAAGAAAATGCTGATAAAGTGCTGCTGATGACATGATTACCCATATCATAAATCTGTAACCGTCTCCAGGGGATGCTTCTTCATAATTTTTTTACAGGTGACCTTGTCCTCCCCCCTTGCTAGGGTCCCTTTGGCAGAGCCAGGGCTTGGTGACATTTTCTTCATTTGCTAAGAAAATAAGCCAGGGGGGAGGACGTATGTAGTGAGATGATAAACTACTTACAAATTTATGTCAAAGTCAGGGAATACTTTTTTCTGGGGGTGAAAAAAGAAAAAAAAAAGAGGAAACTCAAAGACTGAAGCTTTTTGTTTTGACATTTTCTAAATGATAGCCTTCATTTCAGAAGTGCTGCAATATTTCAGTTAAACATTTTCCAGGAAGAATATTCTCCTTTTCCCTTTGAAGTGCTGGCTTTCAATTTAAAAGTTCGACTCAAACCAGAAAGTAGGAGTGTGGTTGGAAAAACAACCTGAGGAAGAGTTAAAATGTGCTGTTCCAGGCCAAACGACACATCCTAAGATTTACGGTGCTCCCTCCCCCACTCCTGTTTGATTAAACCCCAGGAATATTTCCCGTTTTGTTTTCAGCTGAACTTGTCTTTATCCCAGGATACAATCTCAGAAGCTTCAGGGATAAATTCAGCATCACCAGACACCCATCCTGTCCCACCTACACTTGAGTATGTGCATGCAGTGAGGCTTAGCTGGGCTTTTTCAGCATCCATCACAGACAGCAAGGTCCCAGGAGTGCAGCCTCCAAGCAGAACGCGCCTTTCAGTACACACCGGGCCTGGGTTTCCCCCCATCGTGTATAACTAAGCGATAGGGTTGTCTGGGGCTGTACTGGAGGCTAACAGCGTAGGTGGCTTCAAAAAGACTTTGGACACACCTGGATTTCAGATTTTTCAGCCTTACCCCATGAAGTTCTGGATACAGCTTCAGCCTTGGGTGTTGATAAAGCCCCAGAATCTGGAAGATACGCTCAGGAAGGTATTTGGGATATAGCCGGCTCTTAACTGCTTTCCCCAGGCAGTAACTGCTGGCCGCTGTAGGAGCTGGGTATCCGGGACGATGGACTTTTTGTGTTCCAGTTCCTTTGCACCTGCAGAAATATTCAGCTGGTGCTAAGTCCCAGGAGAGACCCCCATGCAAGACCCAGAGTTCTCAGAGCTGCAGATCCAGGGGTCCCCATAAGCCCTCCTGCCAGCTACACTCACCTGATCCTCACGAAACAGAGTCTCCAGCTCCATCCATCCCAAACGCTCCTTAGCAAGCAGCTCTGCTGGGCAAACACCCCCAGGCTGCCTGCACCCAGGGCTGCCTGGCTCCATGTCCACCAGCCGCGCTGGGACAGCAGGTGTGACATGTCAGGTAGCTACACTGCCACCAGTTGCAGGCAGAGAGGCAGAGCTACTAGGTACAGCCCGGCAGGGTGGCCAGGAGCAGCCTCCACCTCTCCTGGATGGCCTCCAAAGGCTCCTGCCCCCAGGGAATGCTGCGGCTGGCAGCAAGGGGCAGTTGCTGGTGCCACCCTTTGGCTTCTGTGCAACACATGAGAAGCAGCACCCAGGAAACCTGATTTATCCCCTTCCTTCATGGTCCGCATCAGTTCCTCCATGCCCAGACGGCCAGGGGCACAGAGGTGACAGTGAGGGACAGACCCCAGGAGGTTCTGGGTGCGGGCTGGCTTTGCTGTCCTCACTGCGCTAGCGGTACTTCACTGCTGTGTCATGCTGCCAGCCTGGGAAGAACCTGTCCTGTGCCCTGAATAAGGGGGTTGATTCCACTTACCTGCAGAAAGGTTGAGCTCCTCACTTTTGCCCAGCAGCGCTCCTCCAGGAAAGCAGGGGTTGAAGTGACCTAAAAGGAAATTTGCATTTTCACAGCTCTATGAGACACCTTTAATGTGCACAAGCAGAAGCCATGTCCCTCCCTGCACCAAGGAATCGCATTCCCAGTAGTCTGTAAAATGTGCTTCTAAACAGAAGTGCCTACAACCCCCATCACAAAAGGTTAAATCTGAATTTGAAAAAACGACATGAAATAAAATTAGGTGGATAAATGTTTTGGCAGAGCACTGCCTGCAGGGAACTTACTGGTCATTTAAACAGAGGATTAGTAGTTGTTATGTTTTTATTCCAATAATAATACTGGAATTGCTTTGTAAAGCAGCCAGAAGTCCCCAACAAAGCCAGTGACTGCTTCTTAGATAATGAAATCTCAGATGCCTTGAAATGCCTGGGCAGCTGCATCAAGGGAAAGTGTCAGCAATCTATCTTTTTATAAGGGAAGTTTCTTAGACACAAACCAGACCTCTTTGCCTCACCTCCTCTCCTTGTTTTCCATAAACGTCAGGGCTGTAGCAGAGACCGAGTTGCTCCTTGCTCCCCGGCAGGATTTATCAGCTCAGTACATTGTTTCTGAAGCTCCTGTCCTTGAAGACAAGAGGCCACTCAGAGCACTGGAAGTGGTCTGCAGGCTCAGCATGGGCACAAACACCGTGCGGGCTTTGTTGTGACTTTCACATACATCTTGCTCAGTTTCCCCACCTCCTTCTAATCACCCCCAGGTCAGAGCCCTGTCTCTCACCTGTTTTGCCCTGGAAAAGCCCTGAGAAGCAAAAACCGCTCTGAGAATTAATCACCAAGGCACAAGGAGAGAATTTAAAAGACAAACCCCCAAACTCTCTCTTCCTCCTGACAGCGATTCTCTCAAAAGCTGTTCCCTCTGGGAAGCATCCAGCTGCAGGACAGGACACAAAGGCGTCCTGCAACCTCACTTCCCTGCAAGCTTTATCGCTCCATGATGCTCACTAGCTGAGAAGGATCATCTGGTCCTTGGCAGATAAAGATTGTGCGGGAGCACGGCTGCGGAGGCACAGAGAGATCGGGTCTGGCTTCCCGCAGGCACGGGCACCACTGCAGAGTCCCTGTAGGGCTGGGTGGTTTAAGGACAGCACTGGCAGAGATTTCCTGTATCCCCTGACTGGCACACTTGTCTGCTGGGGCGGGGGGGGCTGCTGTTACCACAGGGGTGGGATGCTGGCAGCTATGATATCCCTACATCCCAGCTATTGTCAAAAACTGCTGTGCACAGCAGGCCCGCAGCAGTGAGGGTAGAGCAGCTGTTTTCAGCTCAATTAGAGCCAAAATCGGCTCCCAGCAGAACAAGCGGGGCACCCGCTGCTCCCAGCTCTCCCCCCTCCTCCAAGGTTGAGCTTGGAGCAGGGGGGAATCAGGGTTGGGGTCTGCAAAACCCACAAGTGAGCTACTATAAAGGGCTGCTTGGAAAAGTTCACAGATCCAACCACTGGAGGCTGCTCTGGTTATACATAAATCACCACCATGCGCATCGTCAGACGCGGAAAACCCAACACGGGGAAGTAAAGGGCAGGGGTTAGAGAGTTTCAGAGCTGCTATTTCCTGGCTTTATACTCCCCATGCATGCAAATTCACCACGGTCTTCACAGCTCTGTTTTAAATATCAGAGATCGATAACTCCACGCACTAAATGCTGCATGTCCAAAAGCCACCTGGAAGGCACAGGAGCCAGACTTTATTATACTCAGCCATAAGCAGAAAGAATGTACGTACTTCATCCGACGTGTTATTTGATGGACCCACTGCAAAGGAGGGTGGCAGGCAGAGGGAGTGCAAAGGGCACAGACAGCTGCAGCGTTACAAGGTAGAATTAAGCCTACTGTAAGTTAACAGGGTGAGAAGGTGTTGTTGTTGAGAAGGGTAGTGCAGGACGGCAGAGCAGCATTACAGCCACGTAGTTAAGAGGGTTGGAACAAATGGGGTTTGCTTGGCACTGAAACGGCCCAGGAGGGATTGGGCGCTCGGCTGAGGGGGCAATAACTACCAGCTGTGGGAGGTAAATCCACCACCCACACCGTGGCACAGGCTTTTCTCTGCACCATGAAGGAGGCATTGTAGAGGCGGGGTCCACTGCAGGCTGCCTCGGAAAATATCACCGAAAATTTATCTGAAAAGGCTAAGGTCATGTGGCCAGTCAGTCCAGGGTAGGATCAATTCTCTATCAAAGTAATGAAGTAATAAAGAGTAATCTTCACTCTCTACTTGCCTACGTTTAGGTCAGGGATAAAGATTTCTTTTGGGGCTCCTTACATACTGTAGCAGTCTGGAAAGAAATTGCAAAGCTCAAGGTGACCACCCTGCTGGGGGGTCTCCCCACATCCAGCCCACCCTCCCCAGCCTATTCACCCTCAGCACCTCTGTGACAGAACTTGTGTGCTGTTGAATCATTTCCCAGCCCCCAAATAAATATCTGCTTCCCTGTAAGAAATGTGATCGAAGGTAATAAACCCTTGGAAGAGAGGATGTGCAAGTAACACAAACCCTCTGTGCCCATTCTAGTAGCGTCAGCCAGAAAGCTAAAGCCTCGTCACTTGGCTGTATTGATTCGGTGCTGGAGGGGGCCACTTGAGTTCTGGCAATGCTGAGATATTTTCCATTAAAAGAAAGAAAAAGGAAAAAAGAGGAGGAGGAAATAACAGGCACCAGACTCATTGTCCGACAGCTGTAAAACCTGCAGAGCCTCAATTTGCGAGGAAGCAGCCCTTGTCCAGAGGGAGAAAGACAGCTGCTTGTTTTGTTGCAAACTTGCAGTGTTTATGATTACTTAGCGGGGAGACTCTGAATTGCTCGTGGACGCATTTTGCCTGTCATCCACTGTCTTGTTAATGTCAGAAGCAGCCTGGGATAGATTTGAGTTGGTACAGCACAAGAAGGAAGAAAAAAAAAAACAAAGAAAAAAAAAACAGCTGAAAAACAGTAAGTTGCTGGCAAAATACGCTGTGAAATCCTAATGCTTTCTGTTTAACTGTTCACTTCAGCTTGTCACATCTTGTTAGCAGAGCAGGCTGGGGCACAGTCCAAGCCTTCTTGAAGCTGGTGGGAGGTTTGCTGTTGACCTGATACTCATTGTGTTTCAACGCTCGGAAAGACGTCAAATGGAAGAGAACTACCCGCATCCCCCCAGAAAGGAGCACAGCCGAGACATTCACGATCCCCATTAGCAAGGAGTCTGAGCTACACTTTTTGAAGGCTAAGATGAAAGGTCATATCTGTCTTGCATAGCAAAGCGATCTTCAAAATAGAGCCAATCAACGCTAGAAACCAGTACCTCAAAGGCAGAGGGTTGGGAGCACGGCACATGTCTGTCTGGACGGCTCAGTGACACGCCAACGTATCTGCACAGTGCAGCTCAAATCCATGTGGGCAAAGCTGCACGCTCCCAGCGCGGAGCGCTGATCAGTCTGCATGACACCTCTGACTCTAGAAGCTCAAGTTTTGCTCTTGCAAATCCAAAATCCTTAGGGAAATCTGCTTGGGAGAAAAAAGGAATTATATTTACGTCAGGGTGGAAATTGGGGCCAAGTCCCTAGGAAATTCACACTGACTTCATTCAGGGAGGCTGGGACTTGTCTGTGATTATGTCTCTTCTTGAGTGTTCTTGGACCAAGAGCTAGTCATTATGAACGTGGACACGCAGCAGCACTGTCTTTTTCAGGCCTGTGGCTGCTGTTAACACAAGGCATTTCTATTCACTGTGTCTGTGGTACTAAGAACCGCAGCAGCCTGGCTACAATTTCTGAAGCAGCAAGAACAGCTTAGGAGCTCAAATATAAAGTCAGTGAGAGTTGGGCACCTAATTCCTTTCAATCTTCTTTCTAATTCCTAGCCTTAGGGCTTTGAGGAAGTGGTTGGTTTGATTTGATGAAGAAAAAAGCTGCTCCATTAGCAGGTCTGATGTTTGAGAGGTTTCTTTCAGCCTGTGATGAATCCCAGCACCCTCCATCAGGCCACACTTGCTGCTAGATCCTATTTTCCCTTCAGTGACATTATGTCTTAAACAGGCTTTCACTGTAATAACATTTGCAGTAATGAAATCACCCGGCTGTATGGTCTTCTTTTAACAGCAAAAATATCTGAGTTGGCTACAAAGGGAGATTTAAATGTCACACAGAATGTGCTGTATGTGTCCATCAGAAGATAAGGTTTCTCTTTGTTGATGAACGGAGACGCAATGGTGACTGCTGGGCGTGCGGAGCACAAAGGCTCACCGAGGCTCCTTGAATAGCGAATGAGAAGGCTCAGCGGGTGGGGGAGCGGGGAATGGGGTAAGGGAAACACGGCCAATACAGAAAGCTTTTAAAATCCTATACTGGCTATAGGGCTTCCAAAGATGTAACAATGGCAAGGCACTACATTTGCAAGTGAAATGAATCAAAATCAGCTCCTCTCTTTCCTTCTGAGTTCAGGGCTTGCTCTCGAACAGCAGCTGGCTGGACGGGATTGGGAAGTGAGGAAGGGAAGGATCGCTAAACTGGGAAAGAACAATCCCAGCAATGACGCTCTAGAAAGCTTGTAGAGGCCTCGGCAAGCCAACAGTTGAGGGACGCAAACTCCAATACCCAAGGATCCAGGAGAGTGGCACGGCTCCACTCACACTCAGCCCCTCCAGCACTCCCTAGCCCCGATGGCCAGCTGCCCTCCACGCAGTGGCAAGGAGATGTGCCTCTAGTGCCCACTTCAAACAAAGCCCCCCAGATCTCCAGCAGGACACCTTAACCACCCTCCTGCCTTGGCTGTATGAGAACGATGCAGCTGCAACCTTTGCGTTGCTTATGCAAGTTAACAAGCAGGACACCCCTGAAGTCCGTGTCTCAGCACCAGCGTGAAACCAGCCCAAATGAGACCAGAATCCACATGTGAACTTCATATCTGCATAGGATATTCAGCTCGTTACGAAATGAAAAATGTCAGCAGGGGGGAAAAATTGCACTGGGTCAACCCAGAATGAACAATTTAAGTTAACTAACTGCAACAAAATGTTTTGCCATTTCTAACTAGTTCATTTTCTTAGGACAAATGCAGGCACGTTGGCTCTCCCCAGTAGACAGAAATTCTGATTTTCATTGCAGGCAGTCAGGTTTATGTGGGTCTGATTTGCTGCAGCTGATTAGACCCCAAACTGATACTTCAAATTAGATTGTCAGGAATAGCCCTCCTTTTGAAAATTTGGCTGCTTGATTTCATAGTATGGGAGTTTGTTCTTGCTTATCCCCAGGAAAGCTCTCACTTGATTGATTGATTTATTCCAATAAAAAGCTAAAAATTCCCAGTTCCATCAAAGCCAGTTGTAAAACTCTCAACATCTTAAAGACAGGATTTTACCAGCACACTTAGCTGTGCCTCAGGGTTATTGGTTTTTTTCTTTCTCTCTTTTTTTTTTTTTTTTTTATTATTATTATTATTTTGAGAAACAGCTCTGTCAACAACTTGAAGGGTTACATTAGAAACCATTGCATTTCGCTGCTGGCTCTTAATGGTAACATGACTTGTACCTCCAGCTTGGCTTTCCATCTGCTGCTAGCAGAGACAGTAATGTTACAGTCAACATGGAAAGTACTCATGTTCCAAGGAGAGGATAGTAATAATGTAAGAAGGAAAACATATTAGAGCTGATGATTTAGCCTCAGAAAGGGCAGATCCTATCGTCTGGTATGCCCTATAGCACGGCTATGAAAAGAATAACCTTTCCTCTGCAGGAATGTTTGGTGCAATGGGAAGAGGGACCAATTTTCCACCTCTCTTTTTTGCACGAATGATAATTTTAGCAAAAGAAGTAAAGGTCATGAAGGACAAAAGATTGGGAGGTGGTAAAAAACAAACCTTCTCCTTCCTCCCCAAAGACCTGACAGTCTGAGCTGCTTTGCCTAATAGAAACAGGCAGCAAAGAACATTTTGGCTTTAATAATTCTGATTATTCCACAGTATTGTGAAATAAATTAGAAATCCAAATGAAATCAGTGTCCCATGGCACTAGGAAATGTACAGTCACAGAATGCAGGTATCTAAATCTATCCTGAGTTCTGTCTTGCATAGACAAGACAGAAAATAATAGAAAATATGCTTAGAAACAGGAGAGAAAATTAAAGCATACACTTCTGCACAGTGACTGCTGCAAAGTCATGCAGGGAGCTGAAGCAAAACCAGCCCTGAACCTGAGCCTCCTGCACACCTCCAACGCCACAGCTTTCCTCTTTCTAACTCTTCTGTAACTGATGAGCATGTTTCCCTGTTCCCCCTCTGCCCTTCTCCTGAGGGATATGCAGCTGTGATGACTTGACTCGGAAGCTACGGCAGCTCTCAGTCACTCGGGAACGGAGGGCCTTCGGAGCTGGGAAATGCCAAGGGATCGGACACTTAACAGGCTGTGAAATCCATGAAGATTTGATGCGGCCCCAGGGGCATCAGTGGGGCTTCCATAGAGACGCCGCCCCATGGGAGAGATCTGACTGTAAGCAGGAAAGAAACTTGCTTTTATTTACAGTAAGGGAGCAGAAAATCCCCAGCCCTCACCATAAGGGCCAGCGTTAACCCTGAGCACAGCATTCGAAGATCCAGAGGTCGGTAACAGTTGTTCACGAAGCCGGTGAGCAGGAAGACCATTCATACAGCCACATAAGAGAACAAGGACCAAAAATAGACCTTCTCATAGAGGCAGCTATTTATCAGTATCCTCATCCATCACGCTGAAGGATGAAAGGCCAAATAAATGACCCTGCTACTGGCCGCTATTATTCCAGCGCTACACAGAGGAAGGCACTTGGCTGAGCCTGGGGGGCCAGAGCCTGCCTTGCAGAAAGCACTTGGACTAACAGGCAATGACAGCAGGTAAACAAGTGTGTCCAGGTGAGGCCGTCCTGGAGAGGGGAGTCTCTGCTGTGCAGTGGCTCTCGGCTGGCTTATGCTGCCCAGAGGTAGCAGGTGGAATGAAGCTCTTCCTCCAACTCCACAACTTGTTTCTCAGCCACAACAGTGCTGACCTGGTCTCAGTGGGCTGTTATCTCCCCACACAGACCTGGGAGAGCCGGTGCTCGAGCAAAAGCCGTTCCTCCCTCTTCTCAGCGCAATAGCAAATGCAGAATTAGTGGCATCTGTTTGACCATGGTCATCCCTGTTCTGCCAAGGGGTACGTTTTCCACCGTCCAGCCCTCCTTTCACAGCCAGTCCTGGAGCTATGGCAGAAATCCAAAGAGGGGCCACCAGTGCAGGACCTACCTTTATCTTCTGCATGCACCTGGCAGGCATTCATGGAAATATTCTCACAGCTGAGGTTGACAGCGCTTTAGCAAGGGAGGATGAGCCACCTGCAGCCGGTGTTCAAGTGAATGCCCATGGGAGAGAAGCGTAACAGCAAGTGCTGCCATACCCATCATTAAAATGCAGAAAGTGGGACACAGAGACACTAAAGGAAAAACCCACAAAGATCTTTTGCAAGGTCCTAAGTCTTACCAGGCGACTCACAAAGGGAAACTATCTCACTCTTGAGTCACTGCCTGAAGGACCCCATCTCTGTTAATTGCCTTTCCTGCATATGCACAAATAGTGGTGTTGATTGCACTCTGTTAGACGGCCCCTGTGCGCTTTGGGCAGTACCAGCCAAGCATTGCAAAGTCCATCTATCTTCACGTTTCTTGCTTTCACTGATTTACAATGTCACATGGAAGCTTGAGGCAGAGCAGGAAATTAAAGCAGATTTCCCAGTGTGATCCCTTTCTCCGAATCCCTCCTCACCTCGCCTCACCAGCGGGCTTACACAAACTCACCGGGGCAAATCTCGGCCGGTGTGGCACTGCAGGGCTGAAGGAGAACCGGAGCAGTATCAAAAGGCTGGGCTGTATTTGTATGACAACCAGCTCTGGTATTTGCAGGATCACATCCCCGAGCTATGCGATACACCTGCATGGGGGCGGACAGTGCCTGCTTCAAAGAATTTGCACATAAGTAGCCAAAGGAGAATAGAAAGGAAACATGTCTGTTTTACAGGTAGAGAGCTGAGGCAGGAAGAGATTAGCCGACTTGCACCATTTGTGTAAGAAAATTGACTCAATTCAGGAAAAAAAGTAAGCTCTCCTAAGCCAAAGCCCTTACCTACCATGACATCCTTGTCAGTCACCCGGACACCTGACTGCAAGCACCTGCTGTGGCAGCACAGGCCAGCGTGCCAGTGGCATCCTCTTCTCTAACACAGGGTTTAAGAGCTGCAGCTCTGCATCATGCAGTCCCTTTTTTGGCTTTACTGCCATCATATGCTGACAGATACTTTACGAGCCTGGGGACCCAACTCCTTCTGTTCACTTCAAAATCACTTTGTTGAGCAAACAGAGGCAAGGGGTGAGCAGAGCTGGTGCGTCTCCCAGGCAAGGCTGGGTTCTTTTGGGTTGAATCTTTTGTTCTTTTCCCTCACTGCTTCTGCTGGCTTTGGCGATCTTTCTTCATGTGTTTCCCAAAAGTGACAAGGGCAATTTATTATGTGCGCACAAGGCCTTGGGAATCTCCTGGAGACATATCATTCCTGCTATTATCCTCCTCACATGAGGAGCCGTTGTTCTTGTCAAGCTTGCTTGCTTCCTCCCTTGCAAAGAGAAGAAAGGATGCTGGGGATTTTTCATTAATCATTTTTACGCCAAGAGCTGCAGCTCCCGTCTGCATTCTGATCACTTCTGATCTCTGCCACCATTTTTCATGGTAGCACTTATGAGGATTGTTTTATGCTGCTGGTTCGAGGTGCGTTAATGACCAACCATTCAGTGTCCAGAGCAAAGCCTTAAATTTAATGTACACTCCAGTGGGGAAAATCTATTACCGCTATACATCTTCTTTCTTGCTGTTCTTCTTCAAGGAAGGTGCCAGTTGCAAAGTGGGGGCGGGGGGTGAGGGGGAAAGGCTGGCAGGAGGAGTTTAGTTTATGGCGAAAAGGAGGGAGAAGCAAGCAGAGGTTTCTGTGCTTGAGCTAGGGCTTGGAGCTGTCACGGTTGAAAACTGGAAGAGCCAGTCAAGGCATGGCCAAGTGGGAAGGGACAATATTGCCAAAACGTAATGATTCCAGCTGATGAGAGCTCAGTGTGTCCTAATTTCTGGTCCATGAGGTTTACCTCATGCTGCTTCTGACGGTGCGCCAGGGTCTCTGAGGCTGATCCCTGACAGACTGCTCTTCTTTTCTGTGTGCCTGGGGACAGCACCAAGCGCAGAGCGCTTCCTTCACGCTCACGGCCCCTCCACACGATCTCTCAGGACAACAAAGCCAGTCTGCAAGGTTACACAAGGCTGAGGCTGAATTAGCTTTGTCCTGCTCAGGCTTTGATTTCTTCACCTCCCTGGACAGTCCCAGTTTCTAAAAACTGCATTTATGAGTCCAATAGGTGATTATTAATAATGAAAAAAATGCCTACTTCTGTCACCTGAGCTCCAAGTCCTTTAGAAAGGCAGCAGGACCAAGCAGCGTTCTCCCATTTCCTCTCCAGAGAACGGTGAAAATGTGCTGTATCTAAAAATAACACTAAAACTGGACCTTGAATACGTCCCTTCCTTTTGCTGTGTCTCTGGACTCTTCCCAGCTACTGTCTATCTTGTGTGCTAATTTTGTGCTGGCTCTCTCTGCAGCAGAACGTCAGAGCCTGATCCTGGCATCTGGGATCAATGCCCCTTCCTTAATGTGCACACCCTGGCGCCTCTGTCCATGCAGAATTAATCTCAAATGTAATCTTGTCTTTTTACACGAGCGCCGGGAACTGGCTCCTACTCTGTGTGTATGTGACTGAATACACACTGCATTGTAATTCAGACCCTTTGACGTCTCATTTTAATACAAAAAGTGTAAAACATAGGAGCAAGACATTGGAAAAGACTTTCTGGACCATGAAGTTCAGCTCTTTGAGATACAATCTCATTCATACCCTACCAAATTTTCTCTCAAAACTGTCAGACTTCCTCTCCCACTGCCCTTCGTCCAGGATCAGTCCTTCCAATGTGTAGGAGTCTCTCTAATTTCCATTGTAAGTTTCCCCACAGTGAAGTTGCTCTTATACTAACAGTGTCCTCTAGCTTAAATAGCAACTTCCATGCTAACATTAACAACAATAACAGTTAATTACGAGCCTAGAGGGGCTGTTGCTGGGACCAAAAATAACCCTGGTAAGCTCAATGTATTCAAGCTGCAGGACAGTAATAAATAACATCTCAGGTTTATCAGGAATAAAATGGCTTGTCCCAGTCAGAGAGTCCAGGAGGGAGCAGAGATGCTGCAATGAGCGGAAAGCGGCGAGGCAAGCTCCTAGGGCACTGCTCAATGCGGGTGCAGTTGGACAAAGAAAAATGCAAGGAGGAAAGGAAAGAAACCTCATTCCCCTGTGTGGAGCAATTTACAGACAGCTGCTCGGTCCCCTGGGACCAGGCAGAAAAGGGGGAGAAATACGTTCTCGCTGCCTTTCAGCCTGGACCTACCTCAAACTCGTTAATGTCAATAGGAGGGAAATTGAACTGAGCTTTGTTGTAACCCTAATGAATCCTTTGCCGGTTACAGTAAATTTATTCTTTTGATTTCCCTTTCTCCCCCCATCTTGTTTCATGTGGGCTTTTTTTTTTCTCCCCCTTTTATTTAATGTTCCTTTTCTGGCAGCTTCTTCTTTTTATTTCTCTCCAATTTAAAACACAGTTAAAAAGCTGTGGTTGATTCCAATTAAATACCCCCTTTGGGATTACTAAAACACACACACTCACACACACACAAAGACCCCCTCTTTGATTGTTTCCACAGCAACGTATTTAAATATCTCATTCACAGTGTCCAAGTGAAGAGCTGAAGGATTTGGAGAAGCTCTTTTTCTGCTCACTCACCTCCCTCCTCCCCCAAATTACTCATGCTATAGTTGTAACTGGTGTGATACACATATTGCGCTTGCCAAGCTTTGGCTAGAATGCAGAATATATCTGAAATATGTCTACATACTCCTGGAATTCCAGAGGAGGAGGAGAATTAAGCCAATAATGTATGTCTTACAATAATACAGAGCTATTGTAATTACCTAGGAATGGTGGGAATGATAGGAAATTATCATGTCAAGCAACAAGACAGGCCAAATTCTGCCATTCACTAAACAGCATATCTATAAAGTCACCCTGCTGGGAATCGTAGGGCTGTGTTTGCAAGGAGGTGGTTAAGAAAGAAGTGGAAAGGGGCTGAGCTCACGCGGTGCAGTTAACAAGAAATAACGGCAAACTATAGGTGAAGAAACTAATCTTTTGAGATCTGTCTTTCCCCATCGCAGATGCAGGACTCAGTTTCCCACTTACTCTTGCACCGCAACAGATGTGTGTATCTGAGCTTTCTGTGGGGTTAGTTCTGAGGCGTTCTGGTGGGCTCGGCAGCTTCCCTACTGAAAATAAAGTCTCATCTTGGCAAGACGTAGTCAAGATGACTTTCTGAAAGGTGGGGTAAGGAACACAGCCTGTCTCTTCCTTTGTCGGTGCTTCCCTTGCGTGTGCCAGATTCCCACTAAACCCAGTGAGAATCTAATGGAGACAACTGGGCCTTCAAACATAGATTTCAGGAGATAAAGGGAGTTTCCCTCTCCTTTTCAGCAGAAAGGTCTTAAAGTTGAATGCAGAACCACACTGAGAATAGTACCCCGTCACGAGGAAGGCTCAGTCTGTGAAATTCGTGTGCTAAGCTCTCCAGCACAGTCTCAGCAGTCGCTGGAAGAGCTGATTCAGAAATGTCCAGAAGTTCACTCTTTCTCTGCCCACGAAGTTCTTACAGAACACAAAACTACAGTGACTTTTCCGCTTGAAATCTTTCAAGTGTCTTGTCACATATTTCTGCAGGAAGCGCTTGCATTTTCCTTTCCGCTGTTGGCTCAGCAATCTGCTGTGTGTGCACGCAGCTTGTTCTGTCCTCCTGCAGTGCAAATATCCCAGGGGCTGCAGCTGGTACACAGGGCTAAGCCGGGATCTCGGGGTTCGTTCCCCACGAAGAAGTTCACCTGTGAGTGGTCTCTGTCAGCTTCTTTGGCAAGGCCTTGGAGAGGCTGGACAGACTGCAGCTGGTGTGGTTTTAGCTGTTCACAGCTCTCAGCTTCTTCAGGATGGGAAGGAAAGCTCAGACCTCTCTCTGTGGCTGTGAGCCGCTCCCCAGGTGGCTGCAGTCATGTGTGAGTTTGTGTAGTGGCATGCTGCTGTGTGTAGTAGTGTGTGTCTGTGTTACTACATGTATCTGGTGGCACTTACGTATACGGAGGGTGATGGGGGCACATCTGCTCCAGCTCCAGCTCTGCTAGGTGAAGACAGAGGTAACACCATATCTTACAGGCAGCCAAGCGTGTTCACAGAGTTGCACATCACAGATCCAGCCACGTGTGTAGTGCTGGATCTGCAGTTTGCCTATGGACCTGCACATGAGCAATCTATAAACCCACTTTAAACACAGATGCAAGCAGGGTGGGAGGAGACGGCAGCACCTGCTGTGCCCTTGACATTTCCTCCTTCCTTCTCTGCTGAAGAAGCTGATTCCAGTGTGAACTGGTTGCTTTGCGGCTGTTAAATATTAGTTCTGCTTTAACAAAGGTGGTATTTTATCATTAAGTGTTCTGTCTCCAAGGAGGAAAAAAGCCCAAAACCAAAAGTGCATGAGTCAAATCATCATTGCAGTAATGAGTGGCGAACTCCTACAAGGCACTCATTTCACCTGCTGTTCTTTTCCCTTTCTGTTGCTTTGTGTTCACTCACTTCCTCACTGCAAGAAACACGACTTCTGGCTGAGCTTTCCACACCCACACAATTGGCCAAATTTAAGGTATGAACATTTACAATGCAGACAGGCAGGTTTATGTGTGGCCAGCACGATTCCTGCTTGCTTTTGAGCGTTTCACATAGAAGATGCGGCTTCTGTCTTGTCTGTCGTTTATGAACTGTTTTTCTTTAGGAAACAAACAGCAGATGTAAACGTGTCATTTTCTTTTCAGAGGAAAAATATCTGACCCCTTCGGGTTTGGTCATGCAGACTGGCATTCTTTGCAGCTCTCCAGGCCTGTTTCCTAATCTGTGAGGTTACAAAACAGCGTGGGCTCTGGGGCTGTCTCCAAAGAGCAGGGAAGGGAATAATGAATTTAGCGGATGTGTGATCTACTTGTTAAAAGAGCTCGGTATCCAACACGAGCTCTTGAGTGACCTGGTCTCATACTTCTGTTCCTTAATGGAAGCAAACCAGCTCTGGAGCTCTCTCCTTTCGGGGCTCCTTCTTAATGCCACTGAAGACAATGCATCAGAGCCCAGGACTCCTTTTAGCCACTGCTGATTTAACACAGAGTCCATCTGCGGTTTTCATTTCCCCTTGTTCTTCTTGTCCTGGAAGAGGCAGGAACCACTTTCAAACAGATCTGGAAAGATTCCTTAGAGATGAGGGCTCTGCAAACCTCCTGATAAATTTCTGCGTGTGTGTGCATAAAGTAACATTGTCTGGTTTTGCTATTTTATTGTGGGTCTCAGCTCTGATTTTTTCTTACAGTTTTAGCAGTTGAATCATGGCAAGAACATCACAATTTCCATTTTTCTTAAAAAAGGAGACAGAGAATGACAAAAGCTTGAAAACGTGAAGCAAGAGCAACTTGCAGAATCAGAAATTAGAAGATGAAGCTGCCACGTATTATAGCATCGTTAAACTTGTAACTTTTTAAAAAGAGATCAAAATATTTCTGGAAGACACTCATAATTTCTCAATGCTTGGTAGAGACCATAGAGACTTGTGAAATAGTTCACATTTGTAAATATTTTATTCCTATGACTAAAACCCATGTGATTCAAGCACACATTGCTCCATGTTCTAGTACAAGGACTGAATAATAAATTACCATGTTGGAAACTACCTCACCAGAAAACAGAACAAAACAACTTCACTGTGCATTATCTGACTATGAGAAGTGAGATGCTGGTAGGAGAGAGAAGGAAGACTCCTGTTCATTGTAGATCTACTCAGGGAACTCTGCAAAGACAAACATTTCATGCAACTTCCCCTTTCACCTGTTTTATTCCATTGCTGGGCTGTCATTTCAGCAACGTCTTTAACAAACAAAAACCCTCTGTGAAGTCAATAGTAATTACAGGAATTTACCACAATTGCCAATCAAGGTGTGTTGGTAAGACTCATCTTTCTTGTTTAAATTAGCTTTCACTGCACATAGACCACAAGTTGTCTGTAGGAAATAAATCCCAGGGAAATTACAGCTTTCATGGTGTTACATGACCTCAACAGCCACCTTGCAGCTTAATTCCTCTCCTCAGATACTTGGGTGGCCTATTACAGCTGTTTTCTGGAGTAGAAGAGGACAATAGCCCTCAACACAAAGCCTGAAATAATTCTCTCTGTTTCTGAATGCAGTGAGGATATCAAACAAAATGCAGGCTCGCCTTGGCCGGTTTTGTAAACGAATGTGAGAACAGAAAGCCCTGGCCATGTTTACACCTTGGTCTGGTTTGCTGCTCCAAACCACGCTGGCACGAATTCTGCTTTTGGCTGTGCTGATACAGCGACTTTTAAAAATGGAGACAAAACGGACACACCCTACAGGCAAAATTCAAGTGTGCACACAGACACAAATGCTTCCTCCTAGACAATTAATGCACAGAGATTTTTACTCTCTGCTGATAATGGTGCCATGAGGAAGGTCCTTAGCTGATAGATATCAGCTGGAGATCTGACTCTGTAGGAGAGAAGGTGAGCAATTCAAACCAATAAAGGGTTGATGATTTCATTCTGCTGATAAAAGTCTATATTCCTGTCGCGTCCAGAGTTATTCTGCCAAGCACATATTCCTATTCCTAGGTTTTAGCCAAGTACATATGTCAGGAACTATATGAACCACAGACTGATACACTTGAGAAATTAAATTAGATCGTAAAACTGCCCAGGGATTGCTGACTCCTTCCCTTGACCTAGCTGTGCATTTGGAAACAATTTATTGCTCAAGTTTTACATCTGAACATGCCCCTTTGTTTGAAGAAGAGCCCTGGCTCGTGCAGACGTGCCATGAGACTGGGACCACCTGTAGGGTAACATTAGAGAAACCAACAGGGCCACATCAAACCGTCCTCTGATTCTGTCTTACATTTCCATCTTAGATGAGTATCTGTTGCAATCAGCAGGAATCCTTCCGCTGACTTCACTGGCTTTCCGTAAGATCTGTTGTTTTTAAAGGACTTTCAGCATCTAACTGCCGTTGATTTCAATGCACCTAAATTAATTTTACAATTCTAGGCTTCAGTGATTTTTACATTGGCATAGCCTGTTAACTTGCAGTAGGGCTATTCCTGTTACACATTGCTGCGGGTAAGCTAAGGAGAGTCGGTACAGCTCCCCTGTAAGGCCTTGCTCAGCTCTGGGACAGCTTATCCTGCAATCTAACACACCCAGCGGGGGTGATCCCATCATCCCAGCACAGCTCCTTCTCCACCTCGTCCTGTTTTCCTGCTGCTGCCTCCAGCACTGCTCCTGCACCATACTCCTGCTCCCATGTTTACTGATTGGCTCTTGTCTGATTCCGACACCTATTCTGAAAAAGGAGTGATTAATTAATAGGGCTCATCATTTTACAGGAGCTACATAAGCAAACACCTTTCCCCGCATCTCTGAATTTTCAGAGTGCCGTTCATCCTTCCAAGGTACCCAAGTGACAGCTGCTTAAAAATCATACAGATGCCTGGCAGCTCAAACAGGAGACTGCACTGTGTCGACTAGTGCGTTAACAGAAGTAAATGCACTTAACAATTTACCTTTCCCTGGCACAATATGGAGCCTGTCATTTGTCGGGAAGTGGTGGAGCTGTGAACACACTGGGGTGTTATGAAAAAAATAACTTGGGCTCCAGCCCTCCTGACAGGAGTTGCTCAAGGGAAAAGCAAAAGAAAAAAGGGAAAGCAGCTGATATTTAATGGCTTAAGGATCAGGGAAGACACTGGGTGAAAAATAAAATGGAGTTTATGGAATAATTGCTTCTATGCACGCTTGTCTGTTCCGGAGGATGAGCCACATCAGCTCTCATAAACTGTCACAACTGATGGAGTGATTTAAAATTGCAGTGGAGCAGTACAAAAGGAATTTAAAGAGCTGTGAATAATTACTGTTGTGGGTGGCTGCGGGCTGTGCAGGCAGTGACTTGCAGATGAGACAAGCTCTGCACTGCTGCTAGCACTGTAGCTACCAGCAAGGTCTCCTATTCCCCCATCTGGAAGGACGACTGCAGACAGTGACAGTCCTTAAAAAAATCTTAACAGGGACTGCATGCAGCATGCACAGACATAATGTTCCTTTTATTTACTCCCCACAAACTGGGAGTCACTCCACTAAGCCAGTGCATTTGTGCTTGTGTACAAATCTGGCATCAATTTTGCAGAGATGTGGTGATGTTACGGGTAAAAATGAGGTGTTGGAGGTCTTTGTCTGGATCCTGGCCCTACACCCAAAACGCTAAATGCGGCACTGAGAGGTGAACCACCAACTATGATGGCCAAGTTCAAGACAGCAGTGAGGCATGCGCATCACATACTATTTAGGGGTGTAATATCAAGTAGGTAGTAACGTCGTCTCCTAGAGGTGATTTATGCAAGAATTGCAACTACTTCCCTCCACTAACTGTAGGGGCAGTTCCATTAGCGGTCTCTGTCTCAAACCTGTGTATAATCTGGGTGCAGTCCCAGGCACAAACACAGGCTAGGCAGAGAATGCACTGACAGCAGCCCTGAGGAGGACTTGGGGGCTCTGGCTGATGAGAAGCCCAACATGATCCAGCAATGTGCACTTTCAGCCCAGAAAGCCAATTGTATCCTGGGCTGCATCAAAAGAAGCGCAGCCAGCAGTTGAGGGAGGGGATTCTCCCCCTCTGCTCTGGTGAGACCCCACCTGCAGTTCTGTGTTCAGCTCTGGGCCCCCAACATAAGGAGGACATGGACCTGTTGGAGCAAGTCCAGAGGAGGGCCGTGAAGACGATCGGAGGGCTGGAGCACCTCTGCTATGAGGACAGGCTGCAAGAGCTGGGGTTGTTCAGCCTGGAAGAGGCTCTGGGGAGACCTTAGACCAGCCTCCCAGTACCTACAGGGGCCTACAAAAAGGTGGAAAGGGAATTTTGCAAGGGCATGTAGTGCTAGAACAAGGGGTAATGGCTTTAAACTGAAAGAGGTAGATTTAGATTAGATATAATGAAGAAATTCTTCACTATGAGAGTGGTAAGGCGCTGGCACAGGCTGCCCGGAGCAGCTGTGGGTGCCCCATCCCTGGCAGTGCCCAGGGCTCAGTTGGACGGGGCTGGGGGCACCCTGGGCTGGTGGGAGGGGTCCCTGCCAGTGGCAGTGGGGTTAGAACTAGATGATGTTTAAGGTCCCTTCCAACCCAACCCATTCTATGATTAAATCCTGGTACGCCTTGAAGCCTTGATAAGATACTGGAATTCTGCACAGCTCCATTCAATTCTATTCTGATGCTTATGGACAGTCACCAATGTGTTGCCCTGTTACCAAGGTGTCAAACCCGGATCGCTCTCGAGAACCGACCTCCTATGCAATCCTGTTTGCCCCTTCAGCTTTTAAGCCCCTAAGCTCATACCTCACACATTTTCCACAGTATGAGGCCTCATACTGAGGTCTTGTTCTCAGCTGGGGTCTGTAAACACAGTCATACTATAAATACTACCACAATCCTGACAGTTTCTTCAAAGCCATATAAGTACAGAGCATCCACAGGTCAGGAGCACAAAATTATGAGCTCTGTTGGGTGATTTCTCTCGCAGTTAATGAGGTATAAAGCAAACAAGTACTTTAAAAGGGGTCTGATAGTTAAAGGAGCTTCACAGCAGCAAACATCTGGAGGAACACTGTGCCCTTTGATTATCTGCAATGTTTCCTTGAGCTCACTTTGGTCCATAAACCAAGCCCTCAAGCCACACTTCCTCCCAAAGTCTGCACTCCCTGCCTGCGACCTGTAACCTGGTATCTCCTCCTAATTAAAGTCAGCAGACCTGTAATGTCCACTTTGTAAACAATTTCCAGTTCAGCGGTGTGGAGGTGGGGGTGGACACCTAGTATATCACTGGAGACAAAGAGGACTCCGCATTTCAAAGTGGGGAGGGGAGTATCCAAAGGATGTGAAATTAAAAAGCCAGAACAGAAGAGGCTATCATTTAAATTCACTGGTTTCAATTTTGCGAGGTGCTTCTTAGCTGCTGCTAAATATGCTGAGAGGGGCTGAGAGATAAATGGGTCAAGCTTAGCCTCTGTCAGCACTCTTGCATCTCTAAATCTCCAGGATCCTTCCATTGCTGTGATTGTTTACTGGGTTCCCAGACTTAAGGAGGCATTTCCTGCATAAAAAATAGTACCTCCCTGCTTCCTCCAGACAGTCTCTTTCTTTGGTCAGCAGCCACTGAGGAAGAAACTTTTCCGTGCAGACAGATTACATTTCCTCACCCTAAAATATCTACAAATTAATAGAAAGAGGGAGGCTAGGAAGAGGATGCTTTATGGAGGCTGCCGGGCACAGCATGGGCTGATCCTCTCCAGCCCTCAGCCCGCACCGAGGAAGGGCACTGCAGAGCAGAGGCGCAGTGACAGAATTGGTCTCGTCTTCAGCAGCTGCAAGCCCTGGTCCACGCCCGGCACCCACACAGCCGAGCAGGCACCGGGCGTGCGGCAGCCCAAGGGTGTTTAGGCAGCAGGCAGGCAGGCAGGCAGGCAGGCAGGCAGCTCTGCGGTGAAACATTTGAGTGGTCTTGGCACTTGCCAAAGCCATGAGGTGAGGAGGAGAGACCACTGCACTCACTTCAGCTCTAGAAATTCTGCCCCCAGGCCAAGGCTGAGGCACAGGAGCCATTGCCCTCTGTCAGACGGCTCCAGGGCCGCGAGCGGGACCTGCCTGCATGCAGCTGCCACGTTTGTGCCTACGGTCTGGGCGCTGGGTTATTAGAGTTACTTTGAAAAAGTCATCAGCTGCCTACTGCTAATCGGAGAGTATGAGAAGTTAGTGGTTACGCATCACTGCCTGCTGTCTCTCCAAAGATTGTTGATTACTCTGATATGACACGTAGTGGCTGTGGCTGTGCCGGTGCCATGACAAACCCGACACCCTCACAGCTCTGTCAGGAGCGGGAGGCACTGCTGCTATTTGGTCCAAAAAGCCCTTTGCTTGCTTCTGAGAAAAAACACAAAACCACAGCAGAAGAAACACTGGTGTCATTGTAATATAAAGCAGTCAGGGCTCTGTCCAACCCGTCATAAACGTTGGTAGAAGTGCAGTGGCTGTGAAAAATAGAGATGGTGAAGACTGCTGGGGTAGGGAGAAACCTTGAAGTTGCAGGAGAAAAAACAGCACGAGATTTAAGGCTGTAGGACCATAGCGATCAGTGTCCCCTGCAGCCAGTGCTGGATGTTAGGATCTACCCCTCACTGCGTACCTCAGACTCTCAGATCGGGGCAATGCAGGGAAAGCTTAACCCTTGTATTTTTAAGTTAGTACAGGGATAAAATAGCAGACTGAAGCACACACTCCTTTTAACTACTGCTGTTTTCCAAATGCGATTCCTCCATCTTTCAAGTACTAAAAAGGTCTCCAGGTCTAGAAGAGCTCAAATAAAAGTTGTTCTACTCCCCCAAGCATCTGCTTCATGTCCTGGCTTTCTCGGCTTGCTTTAAATGACTATCTCCCGCACTTTGTTAATTACGTGATTACAGCATCCATTGACAATGAGAAAATTAAAACTCCATGCTGCCTTTCAGACAACACTTTATTACTCTGCAAAAGAGGCTGAATGCAATTTAGCAAAGCGCTGTGCTGAACAACCAGAATTGTTCTCTTCCACAGGCTTCCTCCTCCACTCCCACTGTTTCCCCAGAGACCACAGTGTTTGCAGAGGCTTAATAAAGCAGGAAAGAGAGCAGGTGTGAAAGGAAACATCAATTACCATTAGCCCTGACAATCCTGGACGATCCCACCCATGGAGAAGGAGCAATGGCAGTCAATTCTGTCTTTCTTTCTATGCAGATAATTAAGTGCTTTGCTTTGCGTGTAAAGGCAAAGCTGGTTAGGACTTTGGGATAGAGGGAAGGCAGGGATTACTGTTAGCAATATCTGTGCTACAGTTGTGACTGTAGGCTTGGACTGAGTTCAGACTTCCAGAAACAATCCCCCTCTTGAAGATTTTGCAACCTAAACACATCGGAGCACTAACAGTTCTGTCCGTACAACTCTCATTGCAGATGAATTACTGGTCAGATACTCACAGGTAGCAAAGGAGCAGGCCTTCTACAACATGGAATGCTAAAACCTTTGGAGGAGTTGAACATCCAAACAGATTGTGATTATGGACCAGGTTCTCGCAACTCCAGGATCCCCTACAATTGGCGGGCGGGGCAGAAGTGGCACTGGGTTCTCTGGTGATCTGGCCACAGTGCTGAGTGGTTTTCAAAGTCTGGTCCAGAAGGAGTTGCCCAAAGCCTCACTGGCAGTCTTCAATACCGTTTCCTCATTATCATCCTCTTCCCCTGACTCGGACATTTGCTTGCAGGAAATTTCACAGGTCCTCCAATAGCTAATGGGAGGTATTTATTTCCATTCCTTTGGTGCTTCAGTTTTAAGTATAGCAATAATTCAATGTACCTCATTTTGGGGGAAATGAAAGATTATCCTTATTTTCAGCTCATTTTTTTGTGCTTTATTTCTCTCTCTCCCTTTTTTATTGAGCTCTGAACATTAATAATCAGCCCTCATTAATTCAGTTAATTCTTCAAATCCTCATATTCTTCATGCCCAGCACTATAAAGCCAAAGAGGAGACTAATGAAAGCTGAAGAGATGGTTAGAGTTATTAAAAATCAATTTTTTTTATTTGGTAACCTTGGGGGTGTTAATATTCTCATCTCACATCTTCACAGTGTCATTCCTCCCAGAGGAATTCAAAGCTTTGTGGATTTGCCAGATGCAGGAGGGCCTCTTCCGAGTTTCTGGGAACCCTTTAGTTTTAAGGTGTTCTGGTCACATGTAAGTCATAATGTTACAGGATCTTCTCAGGGGGCTGCTGACCTCTCTGGAGCACGGGAAGGGGAAGAAGAGCTTTGCAGTCCAGAAGACTGTTATGCATTTCTATCCGTCCTCCCTACAGGTGCTTTCACTGTGGCCAGCACAGGGGGTGGTCAGGAGGAGACTGCTGTGTGGGAGGGAACCCATCTCCCCCAGTCCTGGCAGGCAGGAGGGCTGCAATTAGCACATTGGCTCTGGCACGGGCAGAGGAGCAGCCTGGGTTCCTGCCTTTCATTTGAGGAGATTAGCGATAATGGAAAATGCAGAACATTAAACAGTGGAGTGATTACATTGCGGAGGAGGACTGGCAGAGAGATTCGTACCAATGAAGGGGTGTGAAAAGGGGTCACAAAGCTGAGTTTACTTCAAGCTTAAAAAGTGTGAGAGAGATGTTTTTCAGGTTTTGCAACAATTCATTCCCGTCTTGGGTTTGATCTGACTTCACTCCCTCGGTGTGCCTTTCCTTTTGGCAGCATTTTTAATTCATGAATACATTTGCACGCCCTTTGGTCACCTGTCCTAATGACTTATCCTTCCTATTTCCTTTACTTGGGTAAGTCCAAGTGCCTCCTGCCAGATCCTGCACACTAAACCACAGTCCTAAGCATGAGAAAGGGGAGGAAAACCAGCAAAGAGCAGCGACTCCCAGTTCCCTTTGTAGGTAGGGCATACCAGGGGAGAGGACAGAGCTGGCTTAAGAGCAAGGGAGGAAAAAGGGATCTGAAAAGCTGGCCATGAACACCAGATCTCCAGCTGGTGATCTGTATGGGGTCTGCAGAGGTACACTGTCTGCATGATCTCATACTTGCTATTATCATCTTGTCTGAGACAAGGCACCATGGCAACCAACACATTTTCATTCCCTCGTCTTTACGATGATGTTCCTTTAGTTCCCGAGTCCCTTCTCTGCTGAATGGGTGACAATCCCTTTACCAAATGTCGAGAAACATCCTTTTGCCAGCACTTTCCTTCCCCTAACACACACCTGAGAACAGACCTGGAAAAATACCCTCTTGGGGGGAGTGATCCATCAGCTTTCAGTCCCACTTCTATGGGATAAAAGACTGTGGGTATGGGATGGCCGTGACATTCAGCTCTGTTCCTTCCAGTGCATCTTTGGTGCCTCCCATGTGAGATTTCACCTACCGAGTGACTCTCGAGAGGGTTTCTATTGTGTATGCTGGCCAGGTTCCTGTGGGATTCACTTTTAAATCTCCTTTTCAAACAGATAATTAAAACATAATAGTGTTTACATTACAGATGGAGCTGAGAGAAAAATAATAATAGCAATAATAATCATAAGAAACACTACTTTGCTACTCAGGGGAGTTCGTCAAACGACTCTTGGAGAGGCTTGGCACACTTTAATGAGTTTAAAGAAGAGGATTTACACTAAGTAAACTTACTCAATTGTTCACACGCGACTGGTGAGGTGAAGGAAGCGTTCAGAAGCATGCAACTGAAGCAGCTAGCACTGGCTCTGCAGGAGGACAAAATAAAAAAAAAAAAAAAAAGGAAAGGGTATTAAAATCTCATAACTTTTATGGTAGTGGATATGTAGAATGGAATTGCACTGCAGAGTCCAGAAGCTATTCTAAATTAATGGCTTGGCTTTTCCAGTCCATTCAAACAAGCTCATTTCATGCAAGATAAATTACAGGACCCTGCCACCCTCACTCCCTGAAGAGAGCTTTCTATAATTCACGATGTGTGTGTAAGGGAATGGACGGTTGGGTTTTCTGACAGATATCCTGTGGCACAATGACCTGCTCTGGAGGCTGTAATATTTGATTCACCCAACACCAGTTACAACAAGAAGTAGCCTGTCTAAGCAAAAAAGAGGGAAAGGACCAAAACCAAGCTCCCAGTACATCCAGCTAAAACAACCCCATGAAAAGCAAAAAAGACTTGCTGTATAAATATCTTCTAAAAATTGCATGGCTGCCTCAAGCCTGATTTTGTGGGACAAAACAAGAAGCTTCATTTGGTAGTAGCATCTAGTAGAGGAGAGGTGGCTTGAGGACTGGCCTGATCTTAATTCCACTGCAGAAGAAATAAAAGACAGCCCTAACCTAACAGAGATGAGAAATCCAGTAGCTGTAATGCTGAGATTCCTTTTCTCCCCCTTTCCAGCGGCATTAAAATTGGCTCAATCAACCTAAGCAGCCCATTATTAGAGCTATGAGCTTGACTCCCTGCTTTTCTTTCTTTGGAAAGGCTTGAGAGGCAATAGCAAATATCCAGTGGACTTTGCCTCGAAGCACACTCCTGTTCCCCTTCTGCCAACACCATCTCTGTCACTCCTGTGCTATGTTTTTGTCACCCATTTGAGCCACTTAATTACATTCTCTTTTCTTTTGGAAACAGCTGACATGTAATTATTTTCATGATTAACACTCTTGTGCAGCTAATTGTAATTATACCTTATAATCACAGTTGTGATCGTCAATTACTCATCTTTGCCTCATTTGAATGTTTTTCTTTATCTGAGTTTCTGGAAGTTGTCTTGACTGAAAACACATACACAACAAACTAGCCCAACTTCCCAAACTTCTCTGTTTTTCTCCAGAGGGATTAATTTGAGGCCACAATAATGAATAAAGGCCAGATCGTTGGCTGGTGTAAATCAATGCAGCTTCACTTGTGTCAACACAGCAATGATGATTTATAGCACTTGAGATGTCAGATATTTTACTAAGAAAATGGTGTCATCTAAGAAAATGTATCTGCCTTAGAACCACTCTATGATATAGTTTCCATGTATTGAGCAATGCATATTTTTTCTTTTTATACCTCTATCCTCTTATATATTTTGGAGAACCAAGAAAAATCAAACCATCCTGTATACTTGCTATGTTGTATATTATGCAGCATTTTGAAAGGCTTTTCATTCTACACCTTGAAAATACACAGGGGACTGATTCTCCTTTTGCTCATGTCAATTTTTATGTGGCGTAGCTGTCAATCTGAATTGAGCAGCTCCTGGTTTACACCCTAGTGTGTGCAAACTGCGTCAGACATCGGATGAATATACAGTTTTACAGGGAGGATACTAGAATAAATTCTAATCCAAGCCACATACAGGAAGCTCAGTAGTCCAAGCTACATACTTACGACTTAGAGAACAATATGATTTTCAGCTCAAAAACTGGTCAGTGTTTTGCTAGGCTTGCCTCTAAACAATGGTGACAGGTGGCAATAGATTTATTAATTGTAGTGGGTGCCCAGGAGCTTAGATTCAGGACTTAATGGACCTGAACTATGCTGGGTGATGTGGAAATACAAAATGTGAAAGCCTGATGGAAAATTGTCCGTGCAGTTTCCTTGCTCCATCCTTCTCTGCCCTCTTTGGGCAAGTGCTTTAATTCTGTGCACTGGGCTGCAGGCTGGGCCTTCCCAGCCAGAGCATGTGGTGCTTTGAAAATCATTCCCCATTCCCAAAGAATTGGATGAATGAATAAAGAGGTGAACTCCCAACCTGGAGATTACTGCTGCATTAATAAAGCAACTGTGAACGAATTGCCTCAGCTGCCTGAGCCAACTAGGATTATTAAACCAGGTCCCTGATTTAATTAGAGTGCTTAAAACTCATGCTAAAAACAAAAATGCAGCTCTCAGCTAGAACACAAGCTTTGTGCGTGAAGGGTCGCTGCAAAGGTCAACTCTTCCCACAGTATATTCATGATTATTGAATCAAATGCTACGGTGGAACTGGAGGGCTCCACTGAGAGGGGGCAGGGAGGGAGAGTTGTTGTCCCTGCGCTACAGCTCTGAGCACTGCCTGAGGCCAGCAGACAATACAGATTATTTCTGCCTGCCCAGCAATTTGCATGAAATGGCCTGAAAGAACAGAGTCTACATTGGATTAAAACAAAATGCACATGCACCAGAACTGCCAGCCCTGTTACAAGGCAAACAGGGCGATCCAGGACAGAACGGCATGACTTAAATCTTCCCCGAGCCCAGAGAGCCTCCCTGCAAGGTGGCCTGGGATGCGCTGACAGGGTGACATGTTAGCAAAATTACTGAGCTGTGCTTCCTTGCATCAGCAGAAGTTTGTGACACCCTGAACTGGCAATATAGTTTCCCACCAGTGCCAATTCAATTAGATGCCCCCTGCCTGACAAGCAGAAAATGGACCTAAAGTAATGCCTTGTAACTGACTAAGCATTACACACTATTTATTCTTTAACTCTTAGTCTGGATTTGAACTGTGACTACAGGAAAAAGCCACCACTGCCCATGACTGTAGCTGTGAGCTGATAGGAAGCTTCTTTCCTTTTGAAGAAAATCAATTTTCAGACTTCAAAGGCTCCATACCTCAACTGCTTTTTCCTGGCCCAAGACTCTGCTGCATGGTTTTCCACAACTGACTAAAACTATCAGCATGACTGGCAGTTACTACAGCTTCTGAAAACTGCCATAAATTATACTTCTGCCTTTTCTGCCAGCCTAGCCAGCATTGGTACCCCAGCTGCATCCTCCGTAACATACCAGGTCTGAGATCAAAGCACAAACTCCCTTTAAAAATGGCAAGCACTGGAAAAAGTAAAGGCAAATTAAGCTTCACAAACAAAAAGTTAAATGATTCTGTTGTTATCTGAGTAGTTCCCAAATGTACCCATCAAAGTTTGGAGAATTATTTTAATTGATAGCTACAGATTAACAATAAGATAAATAGAGAGATTAGAAAACACCCGTTACACTCAGCTGAGGCTGTAGGAAATCTTCAAGTCTCAGCTAATTGTTCCATTTTGCAGTTTTAATTAAGTGCAGCCTCCTGAACTGAACTATTCCAGATAGCGCCTGAGCCTGTGCATACCAGCTCACCCAGAGTTTCCCGGATATACTTTTAACTCCTCGGAACCAGCTTCTGACCTTAAGGACCGAGTTGGACAGTAATTACGCTGGGTGAGATGCATCGTTATGCAGAGAACTAACATGCAAATGATGGATTTAAAGGAGTATCTACAGGGTCAGCTACAGGCAGGTGTGAGCCAGCTCCAGTCCAAACGAGGTGGACCAGTTTTAGAGCGATGCTGAGCCCAGCGTAATATTCCCAGCCTCTCAGAAGAGTTTACTAGCCCGGTGCTGGCACTGCACCAGTACCTCTGTATGGCTTCCACTTGAGGCCTGGCTCACATCCAGCTGGCCCCGAGCGTGGGCAAAGCACGCTTACAGCTGTAGGCATAACCTGACAGCTCTGCACCGTGCAGAGACGTGGTGTTGTTTTCCCACGCAGGTTTAGTTTTCACCAGTTGTACACTTCACCTGTGCTGGCAGTGCTCTAAAAACAGGTATCACCCCCCAAGGAGCCAGGTATCACCAGGCTCCTAATTTCAGGAGTTTGATGCTATCCCACACAGAGAAGGAAAGTTAATTTAAAGGAGGCTGATGAGAGCACAGCCTGGGTGGGCTCACGCAGCCCTGCACAGTGATGTGACATGTCCTGTTACTGGTCTCATGAGTAACAAAGTCCTGCTTTGTCAGGCTCCAACCGGAGTGACCGGGGCTGGACTGGGACACTATTGCATCCCGGGACTGGAGGTTTTCCAGGCTGCACCTTGTCGGAGCAGGGAGGCTGCCCTGGGCGGCCTCACCTCTGCCCTCTGCGATCCCAGCGCTGTCTTTGACAGCTGCATTGCCGTAACCATCTCTGCAGCACAGCAAGCTCATTTCACAAACTGACTCTAATAACTACACACAAAATGGCCTGTTCATCGAGGCCAAGGGTTCCATTTACTCCTGAAACGTTACTTGGAAGAGGAAACAGTACATTTAATTAAGCATCTTGTTATGCTAGGCACGAAGGATTAAGCAGCATGGCAATTTCAGGAGACTTGGCACCATGGTGCCAAGAACAGTACTGGTGGCTGTCTGAGTTTGATGGGATTCTGGCTCCCTGGAAAGGAGGTGTTTGCAGTTTTCTGCAAGGCGTTTCCTCTGGTCTCTCTAATACTGCTTGGTCTTGGGATTTATGAGAATCTTCCCAGATTACTACTGACTTCATATATGACACCCTTAAAATATGCAGTCATGCCCCTCCGTGTGTCCCCACCTCCATCTGTAAAATGAAGAAAATGGTAAATGCTTTGAGTTCTAGGAATAAAACACCCTCTTCGCTTTCTACCCTTTCAGCCACTGAAGCCGAGAATATAAAGTACAGCTCTTCTGCTGGTTACAATGTGGGAATACACAACTGTAAATACTTCTGATACACAGTGCTGTGAGAGGAAAATCAGGCCCAATTCATGCTAATGCAGGACCCACTGAAATTCACAGGCTGGATTAGGTCACCATCTGGACTATGGCTCTGTCAGTCTCAAACTGCCTTCAACACTGAATGTTTTAAAGAGAAGACACAGCCCAGTGAGTATATATGCTACGATACAATTGTCTTATCATCTCTGCACTCAGGGGTGCCTGCACAGAAGTTCTCATTCACACAGGGATAATTATTAAACTGATATGGTCGGCTCCTCCTCACTCCAAGCTGCTTCTGCTCCTAAGCTAGGTCTGGCTCTGAATTGCTCACGAGAGGAATTTGTCTTGCAACTATGAGTCTATGGAGACGTGCTTTGAACCCAGACATTTTAGAGAGCAAGGTGATGGAAATATCCCCCTATATAGCAGTATTTCCTTATATCCATTCAACTTCTAAGGTTGATGGTCAGGCAGAGGACATCACTGCAGTTAAGAAAGAATGAAATACAAGAACTTCACAAGAAAAGCTCTAGGGAACAAGGGGGAGCCAGAAAGGAGGGTTGAGATATATAGTTATAGCTGACATAATGAAGAGAGAAATGCAGCTTGGAGCTGACAGGGAGGGAACAAATAGGAAGAGCTCCCATAACAGAAAAGAACTGCAGATTTGGTTATTGCAGTCCTATTTGCCCATTTACTACCACAGAAGGTACAAACCTCTGCCTTTCACTGTAAATGAAGATGGACATGGATGTGTGCTGGCAGGCAGTCTCACACAGAGGGCATTCCTGCACACTAATGTACTCCAAGGAGCCCTGAGCTTGCACTTAATCGGAGGAAAATACACCAATTCACACATCCTGTTGTTGCTCCAGGTCACCCTGACAAAGCCAGCAGCTGGTGCTCTGGGACTGGGTTGATGGTATATTATACCTGCCACTCTTTATTTGTTAGGGCAGCAAGAGTTTTGCATTAACACGGTAACTCACGACGCTGTATTTAGGAGACAACAGAGGAGATGCGCTGTGTGGTTGTAATGCATCTTTTAGCATGCATTAAGGGGATTCATCTTATCATCACTGTTCAGCAAAGTTTTTAACCATGCCCTTAACTTTATACAGCAAATAAAACCAGAGCAATCAACAGGAGTCCTTTGTGTATATATTCACATGGTCACAGATCTTTTTTATGGAACATCATTTAAAGCACTGTTATACCAATAAAAATACCTAAAAAACTACCTAGAGACCAACCAACAACGCATTTGCATTTTCTACCTGTCTGTGTTACTGATTGAGACATTTTGCACAGCCTGTACCTTAGGTGTGTGGGTGAAGAACAGCACGGGTAGGATCATGTGTACGGAGTATGTGCACCCTGAGAACTGACGTTCATGTTCCTGCACATGTTCTCTTCAGGCTCCCTCTGCACCAGTGATGCTTCTTTGATCACACTAAAATCAGAAGCATCTTCCAAAAATTCAGGTTGTATTAAGAGTCTTATCCTTAATCCCTCAACTTGAGTGTATTGATAAGAAAATACCAATTAAGTTTCATATTCCCATGCTGGACCTGTAGTCAGAGACTAAGGAGATTATGTGATCATTCTAATTTCACACCCAGGAATGTTAAATAGTTATAACTTTATCTCATTCAAACAGCAATGGCCTGTGAGCTCCAGGGTCCTTTTGGCCTATTTGTTGCTACCACTTGCAGATGTCCCCTGACCTTCAATCGAAACAACCTGGGTGGCCTCTCTGTACCTTCAAAAGAAGGATTTCTGCAAGAGAAACAGTGGTAGCATGCATTAGCAGTCTGACTATACCAGTATCAAAGTGCTTCAACCCGACTCCTCAAGACAGACCCAAGCATGGATGACAATGTTAATGAACAGCTGCCAGCACCAGAAACTACAGCTCTGCCGCCTAATTGCATGAGACAAGAATATAAGTGGATGCTTGCTAAGGTAGCAGGAGACAAAGAAGGGTTTTCATACACCTGAGTCTACCAGGCACACCTAAGATCAGGCAGGAGCAATAGGACATATTTGCAAGAGAGACCTCCAAACCATGTGAAAGGGCTTGCAGCTGTAGGATTTGCTCTAGTTTGCTACCGATTTATGTAAAGTGAAATGACAAACATGGTTTAGGGGAAGTTTTATTACCAGCCATCCTTAAAAGCCTGGGAAAACAAGGATTGAACTAGGAAATCCTGCAAAGACTGATCATTTTCCCTTCTAAAATCAAGGTAAATCTGGTGGGGATTTGGAAATACAAACAGACTAGCTCAGAAACTCACAATCCTGCTCATACTGGCCAGGCAGAGGATGAGGTGAGCCTTAAAACTGTTGATTGGTTTAGTGCATCTCTATTAGGCACCTAAAAGCTGGATGTAAAGGTAAGCAATACAACAACACTACCTTCTTCCTGTTGCTCTGCCATCTTCCATCCCTCTTCATTTTTTCACATACCCGTTAGCCTCCGGGCCTGCATAAGATCTGAAGAGACACCTTTCCTCAGTATGGTGCTCCCACTGAAGCCATTAAGCCTCTGCACGAATGCCCAGAACTGCTGCAGAGAGCTCGTTTCTGGCCGGAGGCCTCGGGCTGCAAGCTGCTCGGGCTGCAGCTGCCTCCCTGCTGCCTCTGTGTGCAGCACCCAGTAGAATGAGGCTCCCAGGCTCACTTGGCGCTAATGTAATATGAAAAGCAGTCATAAAAAATCACAGCTCCAGGCTCTACAGATGTGGGAAAACTGACTCCAGCTTTAGTTATTGCAAGGCATTATTTTTACAGGAACAAAAAAGCAGAGGGTGTTTTGTGAACAAGCAAGCAGACACATTCACTGGCGGCAGAACCTTGCAGCTTGGATAGTTTAAGCCCAAGCTTTCACTTGGCATTAGAAGGGAATGAACTAACCTTTTCCATTTCATTTCTGAAAACTCCAAACTAATTATCTTTTCGTTCTTCTTCCATCCTTTTGCTGCCAAGGGGAAGAAATCAGGACAGGACTTCTGGGTTTTCTAGATCTTGCAATATTTATCACCTGAAGCTTTGCTCCCAACAGGAACACTCGGCACTGAATCTTCTGTGCTTAGTTGTAACCAGCCAGGGAGACTGGGATGGGCACTGGGAGCAACATTCTGCAGACAGCCCTGAAGGGAACAAGACCGTTCTGTTCATGCGGAGCTGAATCACTTACTGAATGTCAGATATTTTTTTTTCGGCTGGGCTTCTTTTGAGTAAGGACCCAGAAGAGGGAGAGAGCAGCAGGAGAAAGATGGAAGAAAAGAAGAAGAAACAGGAAAAAGCGTAAAAAAAAAAAAAAAAAAGAATAAAGGAAAGATTAAAAAAAGGGTGGGGGGTGGGGGTGGGGGCAGTACAGGGGGATTATGATTCAGGCCAGCATTGCCTGTTGTTTGCAGCCTTCCAAACCATATGATATATCTAAGGAAAAGGCAGACAGCACATCTGAACAAAAATTACAGGTGGCTGAATTAATTAGCTCCAAATCCCAGCACCCCCAAACATCAGGCGCTGGGATTAAGGACTCAAAGCTAGTTTGCTGCTGAATCCCAAACCTCAGATATTATTTGGATTCAAATTGGAAGTGTTGCAGATGGGTTTGTTTAGGGAAGGAGAGAGAGCTGTCTTTTCCCATTCTGCCTCCAGCTGAAGCAGAAAGGCACCTTTCTCTTTCCTTCATAACATGATATTAAAATCACTGCAGCCTTCCCTACCCCTGTCTGTGCTTGGTTTTCATTGATCTTAACAAGCTTTCAGTTCTCTTCAAATATTCTGGTGCTGCAAGATGGGTAGGCTAGAGATTCACTTCAAGGCAATAGCAGATTTGCCTCTTTCTATCCTCTGTGCTTGTGGGACACAATGTGAAAGGAATTTACTGTCCTTAAATGCTGAAAAAGTCCTATTGTGTGATTAAACAAAGGGACCCAATGACAAATGGCATCTGATTTTACCCTGAAACACTGAAAAATTGCCAGCTTCTCTTGATTTTGAGGCAAAGCCCCTAAAAGCTCACCAATAACCACGTGTAGAGCCAGATTCAGAGAGATTAATCAAAATAGTTGATAGGCATCTGAATGACATTCATTTCCTGGTGCTACCATCTACTCCCTGTGATCAGTCATTTGATCCATCTGTGATTCAGTTCTTCCTACAAAATGGGAATAATTCTTGTTTAGCTGGTGGCAGCATCAGTAGCATAAAGCATTCATGCTGGTGAGATGTTCAGACATTATCCTCATGTAAGTGGAGGGAGAATCTGTGTGGGTTGAAAAGTTCACAAATCTTGCAAAGAACATAACTCGTATCTCCTGCTAAATCAGGTGAGTATCACATTGTTTGCCAGGACCACCTTGGTCTAATTATCTGCTGGCAAAGGGGGTACAGAGGCATAACTGGCGCTACACTGGCTTCATCTGGATGGTGCCAAACAAGCTGGTAAGTTCATCGCTGCCTGTGTACAGCATCCAGAAGTAGTACACAGGGACACAATTAGTGTTCATGTGGCTTTTGTACTGGATGTGCTCAGAGGCCTGGAAGATATTTGTGTTTATTACAGCATTGGTACCCAGTCAGGACTGAAAACAGTCATGGCCATGATGCTCACTCCAAAAAGGATTTGGTGGACAGAAAGCTTGAAAAAGCTTGAACAAGAAGAGAAAAAGAAAAGGCAGTTTTAGGACAGTGTAATCATGTCTCAGTAAAACACTGAGTATGGCAATTAATTATTGATCATGCATCCCTCTGTCTTTCTTTTGTTTCCCAGGGCTCTGCGAATATGCCAAACACCGTGCCAGAGGTAATCGGGTGTTTGCTTCTACCGGGGGAGTCAGCTACCTGTCTGTAATAGACCCAGTACAACTTGGATGCAGTAGCTTCTCGTCGGGTCTGGGTTTTTATGTAAGCAGGCACGCTTTGCAATCCGCAGGTGGCTCAGCAGGTTGCAACAAATTTTTACTGCTTTTAGGTTATGCCTTGACCACACATCCATGCCACAGAGCAAACTGCCAGGGGCAATGGGCTGTTTGCTGGGAAGCAGCGCACTGGTATTCTGCAGCTGAGTTGTATGTGCACCACAGTAAGGCCATCTGCCTTCTTACCAGGTCATTCTCTCAAATCCCTGAGCATCCATGCTAGTTACTATATCCTTTTGGTACTAACCTCAGGAAGATAAACACAAGGTAGTCCTGCATGCAGCTGGCACAGTATCTCCTCAGGTTATGTGGAGGGGCATGAAAACTCCCGGTGAGGTTGCAACAAGGGTTTTTAAATCCAAGGTATTTCCAAGAAATGGGTATACACCAAAAAGCTATGCACCTGTGGATAACTGGCTAGCTGAAAAAGGTCTCATAGACATAGTCCAGCTGGCTGGACAAAAATGCACATCGCTCTCAGCTTATCTGAAGTAAAGCAAAATACACTGTCTTTGGCTGTCCTTGTTACACAATAACAGGAAGATTTTGGTGGGAAAAGAATGTTGCAGGTGGGAACAGATAACTACAGAAGAGAAACTAGGGGCGGGCTTGGTATTTAGGCAACTAACCAATAATGAGCTTAACTTTTGTAATATGTATGAGGTAATTATAAGAAGGCATAAAAGGTGACTGTAAGAGACAATAAACGAAGTCTGCTGATCACTCATATTGAGTGACTGTGTCTTCCCTCCGTCGCAACATGCACCTATTATTTTGTTTCCTGTAACCAAAACACTTGCTTAAAAAGGAGGAGGGGAACGAACAATTTTCTTCTGCCTTGTTCAAAAACTCATTGAACAAAGAAACTTCAGAGACTGCAGCTCCATCCTTTCTCACCCCTCGAAAGGTGACATGTGGACTTAGAGACATAACTTATGGCATCAACAGTACTTACAACAGTACTATTTTCTGACAAGTTAAATGAGGGTGGAGAGTCTCTAGGATGTCAATATGCATTAGCAATGGTGAGGGCAGCAGTAGTTTTTAGCAGGGAACTCTGAGCATGAGCTTAGGAGAAGAGAAATCCAGTCACTACAGGATGGAGACAAACCAGGCAACTTTCTGGATCCATGTAAGTGTTTGGGAACTTCTACTCCCAGCTTGTGTCACTGCTTGCTGAAACTGGCATCTGGGGCAAGAATATGCTTGTATCCCCTCACCCTCCTGCAGGATAATGAATTTCCATTTTCCCTCCTTAAAACAAATGGCACTTCCATTACAATTCATTTCAGTTGGATGTCTTTGCTAATGCCACTGTAGCAGGGGGCTCCAGATGGTGCCCTTACACATCCTCTTATATGTTCTCTTGGCATAGGAGCAAATCTTCTCGGGGTTTAGGAGAAACTCTGTAGTGGTTTCTCTGGGAGAGAGGCGGCTGTCAGGAAACCAGTACTCTGTCACTGTTTCTCTGACAACAGTCAAATATAAGGGTAGAGTTCCTCCTTGTAGGCAGTGCTAATCTAAGATCATAAATGAGAAAGTTGCCAGAGATAAATTTTTTATTATCTCCATTGCATGACTGGCAGGCACAGGGTGACATACCAACGCAGCACAAGGGATAGCATACTAAAGAGTGCCTGCTTTTGCAGACTGCTGTAAGTTCTACTTGCCATAAAAGTCCCAAGTACAATTAATGCTGTAGATATCTTAGTCTGTGAATATAAGCCTCATCCAAAGGCCACTGCAGTCTTGCCCAGATATCAATCACCTTTGTGTTGGGTTCCTCATAAAACATTAGTGTGGCAGGAAGCCAAAGGGTTCTCCTACTTGTGCAGAGACATCACCTTTTCCCTCTGTGTGCGTCATGTTGTAGCAGGTTATATCACAAAAGTACGGTAGTGTTCTATGGAAGCAGTTGTTCCCACCAATATTCTCTTAGTTAATGATTTCTGCTTTACCTACAGCTGTGTCTGTCTGCACAGATGCTGTTCCCAACTTAACTGTGTTATCTGCAAATCCCCAAGAGAATAAAATACAGAAAAAATCCAATTGGAACAGTTTCCATCAAGGGGAAGTAGTTCAATTAGCTCCATGTATCCCTTATTCACATGGTGCTGAGAGCGGTGAAACCCAGGAGCACATCCCTTTGTCAGTCTTCGTCCATTTGTCTGTCTAGCTCTCATCTGTCTCTGTTCCCTTCATTAAGGGGATAGCAGGTGGCAGGGCGGATGATGGATGGGCAGAGGACAAACTAGAATAGGGTCTACTCATCATCCATTCGTGCACCAGAGCAAGATAAATGGTCATGAAGAGCTTTCAATTTATCCAAAGGCTGAGTCAGAAAGCCATACTACATGCCCTGCAAGGCTCTGTCTTAGGCATTGAGGGACACTACCACCAGTGGGCAAAGTACTGGAGCGGGCAGGAGCACACAGAACTGGTTCAAAGGTAGGATCACATGAACTACATCCCAGGCTTGGACATCTTGGATGTACAAATAAGTTATAGGCTGGATCCTTAGATTTGAGTTTTTCATGGATAGCCATGGCCTCCCTTAGGGGAAAAATCCTCTATGGCTTTTTCTGTGGCATGGATGTGTGGTCAAGGCATAACCTAAATAAAGGGAAAAGAAGCCCTGCAAAAGGGAATCCTCATGGTAGAATATTTTCTGGCAGTAAGAGCCAGATATTTCTGTTATTTACAGCTGCAGCTATAGACTCTGGACCTAACCCTTGTACTAGGGTATCGCGCAGGTGTATATTAAAAAGCGAACAGACCTGAGGTACAGCCAGGTTAACAGAAGGCTATGCAGGCAGAAAATGTGTGTGTCAAGAAAGTGGGTGAATGTAAACCTTTGCCTTCAGCAGCTGAAGTCTTATAAAAATAAGTCTTACGAAATTACAAAAATTACAAAATTACAAAAAGTCTTACAAAATAACGCAGCCCAAATAATGCACCTTTGTCACTGAAGAAGCAAGAAAAGGATCCTGGGTTCCTTCCACAAAACTTTGCTGAGAGCAGCAGCAAAGTGAATAGTCAGAGATAGTGATTAGAAAGGAATAAAATCAGCAATGAGTATGCACCAGAAAAAATTTTTAGTTATTCAAAAATTGCCCCTACCTCTGCAGCTTCCTCCACTTTTTCATGTGATCAAAGACCTCATTCCATACCAACATGGTCCTATTCTTTCTCTCCAGTATACAGGGGAGCAAATTCAATCTGTGAAGCTTTTGTCATTCTCTCTCTCTCCCCCTCTGACTTCCACTCTCTTTTCTTTGTAATGGTTTGCAGTGTACCTACCACAATGATAAAATGCATCCTGTTTACAGAGAAAGAAAAGTCTACCTCAGCATTTTTTCCATGGGAGGAAAATGGGGAGGGTGGGGGAAGTACATTTTAAAGCTTTTTAGCTTGTGACTTCTGCAAATTAGAAAACGTACACATCTTCCCCAGATGGAATATAGGCAATTACACTGTGAAAGCAAGTGCTATTTCTGTCCCTTTCGCCTCGCAGTCTTACTAATACTTTTAAGGTAAAGATACACTTGTTTGTGGTGAGGAAGATGGCCACCTTCAGCAGTTTGTGTCTAGTCTGAAATCAGGGAATGAGCTTTGCTTCATATTAGTTTTCACAGTAGTTAAAATTCTTTGAAAGCCTTGGAAACTGAATTTCTTTTTATCCATAAAAGCCTGCAAGCTTTCCTCCATAGTGTTTTTCAGGCCCCAAACTGCCATGGGTTTCCACGTTCGGTTACTCATAGCATATGGGTGCTTGGGACAGTGCAGCGCCTCAGATGGGTGCGTTGCTCACGTACCAGTGCCCACACAGGTACTCCTAAGGGGAAAAATATCATAGCATCAGGGCCCCTTGGTGCCAACACCAACTGCTCTCAGCCCTAAGCCACCTATCGGTTAAGGTGGTATTTTTATATACATATATCTCCACACACCTAGACCTTGTTTAATTGATTTCAGTGTGCAGGAAAACACACCATGAAATAATTGTTAATAATATTGCCTCTCTGATTCCATTTGTTCTATTAAGATTGAGAGAAGACATATGTAAAAGAAAAGCAAATAATTATAGGAATAAATACATGGCTAGGCATATGGATACATAGACAAATATAGACAGATGGACAGATCAGATCTATCTGGCATACGCCTATGTATGCCACCTCTCTGCATTTGCACTTCACTCAAAACTAAGCATGAGCACCTCACACAAACTGAAGACAAGCAAAGTCATTGCACAAATACCTGGTGAGAGCAGAGTATTAGGGTTGTCTCCTGGCTGAACGATCAGTTTTGGCGGTGCAGAGATTTGACCTGTGCCAGGTAAAGAGGTAAGAAATGCTCTCCCAGCTCTCTCAAAACTTCTATAGCTTGTTCTCCCTACTGCCCTAGCCCTACCTTATGCAAAGAGGTCTTTTTGTTCAAGGCAGGCTTTCCCACTGTTACAGACTCTGCTTTTTTCGGTTGCCCTTTCTTTTGCATTAGCAGAGTATTGCATTATATTTTGCCCTCCCTTACCTAACCCTTTATCACTCCATATGTGATTGGAGGAGCTATCTACCAGCAGCATATGTGTTTAATCAACTTTAATACTTCCACAGACTATGAGTAAGAGAAATGTTCTGGACAGGGAATAATTATCATTTTAATTACATTAGAGAAGATAGTTAGACTGCCAGAGGGTAAAAGATCTGTGGCTTAGTGCACTACTAGGCTGGGTAGTAGCAGCCGGGAGGTGGACCTGCTTTGGCTGTAAGGCAGCAGAAATATGATCGAAGGGAGCACATATCTGAAAAAGCTTCTCACACACACGCAGTTCTGGCTCTGGCAGGAGAGGAAATGGCTGAAACGGCACTGCTGCATCCCTGTCCCATCACAGCTCAGAGGTAAACAGCAAGTCCTGGAGATTCGGAATCATATTCCCCCAGTACAGATTTTAAAACATACATAAAGCATTAGGAATTTGGAATTTACATCTGAGTGACTTTTAATAACAAACAGAAAACTTTTCCGCTGCAGTGGTCACAGTACTATCAAGACAGCAATCTGCCTCAGGCAGGATCAAGACAGGGAAACTGAGATACAGAGGCAGCATACAGCTCATCTAAGGCTATTGCGTGTCAAAGGCAGAGTTCAAAATACAGTAAGTCTGATTAAATTTATGGAATATCTTTAAAGTTTCAGCTTAGATTTCTTTCTATTTGCCCCAGGGTATAGGCAAAGCACATCTCCCATTTTTCCTTTAAATCTACAAAAGTTAGAAACATTACTTTTCATAAAGAAACAAGCCTATAATGCTGAGATTCACATGTAATCACATCTCTGCAACAAATGCAGCCTTAAGAACAAACAGTAAATATTGAGAGACTTGTACTGATAGAATCACGAAAACTAGCAACATTATAAATCCCTTCGGAGACTTTGAGTATCTGCTGCCTATCCTTAAAAGCTTGCAATCCAAGAAGTATTCGCTCAGTAAATTTTACATAGCTATCTGCTCTTGGTGGTGGGAGATTGGTTGCTGTAAGTCTTATAGGCCTGTTTCCTAACTAGAAGCCTAAAATGATTTAAACAAAGAATGAAAAGGAAATGGTATGTGGCGCTCCCACAGAAGCAGACTACCTCAGGTTTCTGTGAAAGCACCGATTTGCAACAGCAGCATAACAAAGGAAGCTTGGATTCTGCAACAGGGTTGCAGGACATCTGCCAGCTCCAGGTTTCTCCTGCAGTAGGGCCCCTTGCCACATCACAAACTGCAGCATGAACTGTCTGGCCCAGGAATTCTTCCTGCTGAAAAACTGATGCGAGTTATCTGAGTTTCCATGATCAGCTGATGGCCACAAAATCTTTCATACATATCACAGCCCCATCTGGTAAAGCAGCCAGATCGGTCCTTGACCTCTTGATTGGACTGTATAATTACCATACTTAACTGGCTCTGTTACTGGAGTGCCAAGGGATCAGCCAAGTCACGGACTGCATTGTATAAACTCATATGTAAACAATGTAGTCCCTTTTTGGGGCCCTTCTCATTTGTTTGCATTTACACTGCCACAGAGAAACTGCTACATTAAGGAAAGGAAAAAGGATGCAAGAACTATAAAAAGAAACATTTTGATTTGTTTCTGGTTTGCTTTGGGATTGTTCATTGTATTTAATGCCTGGGTTTCTGCTTTGCAGCCCAAAATTATGAAAGAGATTAAAAGAAACTTTCTTTGTAAAGATCACTTGTAGGATTACCTCAGCCATCTCCTCCTCATCTCCTTCTTTGGATTAGTATAATCATGAAAGCAAGGAGGCTAACGAGTACTGAATTATGCTCCTGGGGCCAACTTCATTAGTCATGTCTTTTGACACGTGTAGACAACACCTTAGATTTTCAGTATGAGATTGTTTTGCATTTAGCATCAGCTTGAAATATATTTGTTTTGGCCCAATAGTACAAATACTTCACATACTGATTCTCTGCAGAGCTAAGTAACAAATACGCACCAGTTCTTCTTCTCCTTCCTAGCTCTTCTGTTGCACCTCAGTGCTGACCCTAGGCAGCCCCTGTACTCCAGCTCTGCATGTACTTACGCCATCGCATTTATTATGGCAGTGCCTACAGGTCTAATGAGAAAACTATCCTATGAAGACAAAGGAAAATGACAGACCTTGCCCCCAGATGCTTATATGAACTGAATCCGCTTTTGTAAATGTTATTTCTAAGCATGTGTTTGGAACCACCCAGGTTATAAGATTTAAGTTTAAACTCTCCCTGGTACATGTAATTTTGACTTAGAATTGCTTGGAACCCACATTACCCAGAAGATGGTCTCAATCACACTCTTATTAATTTCCCGAGGTAGGTATGTCTATGCCACTGAGGCATTGGTTAATGAATGCTAGACCGCAACAATACCAGTAACAGAAATGTAATATGCCTCATTTTAGCCTGTTCCACACACTCCTTTTGACTGGCACACACTGTAATAACTCAGAATGAACTGACTCCTACATATTTCTGCAAAAGAGACAAGGAATTACTCTTCTGGTTTTCAATTTCTTTTCTTCAAAAATTACCAGACTGATTGCGCTGTAAATTTCCATTCCAAGTAACGCCTCTTACTGGCTCAGCCTGAGCACTGCAGTGCAGGCTGCTGCCCCGAGTTAAAGCAAGGCTCTTTCTTACCCTACTAAAGGATGGGAATCCACACGCCATCCCATCTTGATTTAGTCAGCAAGCAGCAGCTAAACTCCTTTAGAGACTGTTTGCATGCTTGTTTCTCTACGAGTGTTACCAAAGCTAATTTACTGTAACTAATGTGGTCCTGTCAGTTGTTGTAATTTTCTATTGAGGTAAAACCACCAGCTCCGAGCAGACGGTGTTCTAGCTGGGAAAGATTAGCTCCTGTTAGAGAGGGGCAGCTCTGAGATTACTCCCTGGATTGTCATAGTAGTGGATCACACGTTGCCTAAATTACCATTACTGAGAGAGCTCCACACGCACCAGGCATAATGGGACTGGCAGCATCCCAGTGCCAAATAGCTTGGGGCTGAGAGGCAGTGCTCTGCAGAGGTGACAGCTCTGGGAAAGTCATAAATACAGCTGTGCTCAATGATACAGCCTAGACAGCAAGCATCAGAATCCAGAGGTGGACCATAGATACCAGGCTAAAATAAGAACCAGCTATTGCGTCTATACGAGGCTCAGACCAGACCTTGAACCACAGCTTTGTGTGGAAGGGCCCAAGTACTCTACGGGTTTTTTTCTCTTTATTTCCTAATTTCATATTCTGTTCCTATCAGTAGGCTCAGAGAAGGACCAACAGCAAAATACTAAAATATACTGTGGAAAAACATCTAGTTGCAATGACAGAGAAGACAGTCTTGGCTAATAAATGAGCTGGTTAATGTGTCCCCTTGTTCTATCCTACTTTTCCTTTACAATACTGAGATACTGAGGGAAGTTGATCCTAATTAACTACTGATGTGAATTTAGAATGATTTAGTTAAAACACATTTGGCCTCATGGGGACACACACATTCATAACTGAAGCAACTTTAATTCCATCTAGAGAGAATGGGTATTGTCAAAAGCAATCAAGTTACCATGACTTAATAACTTACTTCATATCAGACAGGAACTGCCTGTGTGAGCTCTTAGCCCATCCTGGCAGCAGAGTAAAACACCAGCTTCCCTGGGATTTTGCTTTACAATCGGGCCAGGGTAAGAGTTTGTGCACAGTCAGTTACTGCAATGCAGCTGACAGGTGGTAGCTCGGAAAGCTGTGAAGCTCAGCCTTTCCCAGTCCTACATCCTCACTACCTGAACTACATTTCCTTTGGTTTTGACTGAGGTTGCCTACACCACAATTTAAGGTCATGCAATTAATTATTCTGAAAACTAGTTTGCATTAGTTTTTCTATGTCTACCTGTACAAACAAGCTCCTAATGTCTTTGTTGCTTCAGCAGTAGCACAGAAATCCCTATGAATGCATACTGTGTGCACGCTGTTGAGTTTGCAAGTCCTGGCTATGTTAAGCACAAGTATGAAAAATGCCTGCCATTAATTTCAGTAGACAACTACAGGTGCTTCCTTAATACAAATAATAATCAATAGGAGTCATGTAGATAGGCTGTTAGAAAGGCTGTGCTCTTGTTATGTTTTCATATTAATTTTACATTCCAAAATTGATTCAGATAATCATCTGAGATTTTATGTGCTTATCTGAACATTCAAGCCTCTGATACTGAGGTAACATTGTTAAAGGTATTTAGCACACACGCACAGAAACGCGGCAGTAAAATTCATGGAAGCTTTGTACTCAAATACCAGTGTATCCTGAGTGAGATTTACCTCACAGGGGGAACAAATTCAAGGTCAATGTCTCACTTAGCTCCAAAGCCGCAGTTATTAAATTCTTAACAGGACTTTTCAAAATCTGACTGTTTCATTCCAGGATCTTAGGAATGAAATAATAAAAAACCAAGCTTGACTTTACATTTCTGCTTTCCAGTTTGCTGTTTCCTTGGTGAAGTAAATGGAATTATATAGAGATACACCAGCTGGGTATCTAACTCTCAAGCATCAAAAATCATTGCTTCTTTTAAAAAGAACAATGGATATACTGGAGCACTAAAAAGTCTTTTCTACACAGTTATGATTTACTTAGCTCATCACAAACGTGCTGCAGATAAATACTTAATTTCCATCATTATAGATATCAGAAGGTGTACTGCTGTCTCTGGTCAGAGATTGAATTTATCATTACCAGTCAAAAGCACCCTACAGTTTCAGCAGAGGGCAGAGATCAGTTGTTTCATCCAAATGAAACATCTTTCTCCTTAATGGCCTTTGAGTTTGCCCCATCCTTCCTACTTCGTCCCTCGGCTACAAGATGATCACAAATGCTTCTGGACTAGACCTTCAGATTTGCTTTGGGATGCACATGAAATAATCATTCCTGAAAACAATTTCCCCATGATTAAAGATCCGCTGCTGCTAAAAATATTTAAAGCAGGCATCATCCCGAATAATAGACTTGGCAACATGCACCAGAAATGACAGAAATTGCTGGCACTGTGCAGAAAACAAACATCAAAAGACAGAATAGCATCAGACAGTGTGAAGCACTGGATTATTTTTTTTTTCTTTTTGCTCATGCCATTTTGCCAAGGTTGTTTGTGCATCTTTGTGTAATTCCAGTTAATCACACAAATTCTTCAATTCAAGATATTCTTTGAAATCTCCCTGGGATGGCACTACTCTTGTGTACCCCTCACTCTCCTCCTGTTATGAACCACCCTCTTGGTTCTAAATGAAAAACTACATTCAGTAGCAAACCGTCAGGGGTGTTCTATTTTGCAGCTTTTATTCCACTTCATTTGCTTTCTTTTCTCCCCTAAGGAAATGTTGTGGAAGCAGCAACATTGCTTGCTCCTTCCTCCTTCCCCTTCCTATGAGGGAACTCTCAAGATACGCCTGCTTGTAAGTTCATGTGGTCACCCATTGCTGTCACCAAGCTGCCCTTTATTGATAATTCAGCCAATAATTGGTTCTAATGGATACGATCTGAAAGTACTGCTAATGAAGGGCCTGCTCACCTGGATGGCTCCCCAAGGGCACAACACTACCTCAAGCACCAAGGTCAGAGAAAGTTGGCAGCATCGCATTCCCCAGGGAAGCCATGGCACCTGACAGGATCAGGTTGTGTGTCAATGCTGCTATCAATTATTTTTCACAGGGACTTAAAAACATCTGTGCAGTGCTATAAATCTGCATGGTGCTTTGCACTCATCTGTAAAAACACATCGCTTACCCCAACCCCTAAGAGCCTGTGGCCCCAGAGACCTTCCTGAGGAGAACAAGATACACGCAGTGAGTGATCTCAGGGGGCTGATCTCAAACACTGCTCTGCATTTGCAGCTTGTTCCAAGAAGAGCTGCATGTGGTTAAAAGCACTCTGTAGGCCTCAGAAAGAGACTCAGAGGGGACTGACGACATGTGGATGAGACCACAGTGCAGATCAGACAAGTTCTTTTGGAATCAGCGCTGCGCTCAGTCGTCCAGTGTCAGAACCCGTGGGAAGCGAACGGAGCAGCAGTGGCACAAGACGAACCAATACAAATCTGAGGTTTATGCTTTCCACCCCTGGGAGCGGATCTTTTGTGGCTGTGGATGGGCAGATTCTCACTTTTCTTACCAGGGCTTCAGAGATGGGAGGGGGAATGAGAAGCAGGAGGTAGAACAGGCCAAATCCCATTTCACTAATTTCATTCCTTTGAACATTATATGCAAGTGAGCTATGAGGAAAAATACAGATACTTCAAATGACGTGCATACAGCGCAACATCTTAGGAGCCTTTTCAATTAAGGGTTCTTAACAAGAGCCTAGCTAGAAATGGCTAAGAGGTGCATGACTGCAGCGTGTTTGGCAGGATCTGAGAAAAACCCTTTCGGGAGTTGAGAAACAGCAATGAAATCAATTGCATCAAAGAAAGTATAGGAAGAAGGAATGACAAAGGACATAAGAAAGCTGAGGAAATGACCTTGCTGAAAGCTAAGTAGACTGAAGGATAATAGTGCTGAAGGACTGCACTCCCAGGATTATCAAGCCTGACCGTAAAGGGACCAATTCATAGGACTGGATGTGAACATGAAATGCAAAGAGGTTTTTGTGGGTTTGCTAATCTCTGCAGGTCCTACGAACATTAAGTACAGAGGATCAAGGCTGGGGTCATATTTACACTCACACAAATACCTACACAAGCAGCGGATTTGGCCAGGTCTGGCAGAAAGCCTCCTGGAGCCCAGGGGAGCTTTTTGACTGGCATCCACAGTTTGGTGCGAGGCTGATGACCATCTCGGACAGACAGTGCAAGCTGTTCTCCTGCTCTGTAAAGGCACAAAGTAGAGACATGTGAAAACTATGCGGATAGTCCATCAAGCCATGTCAGATGCTCCTCAGCACACTTGTATGTCTAATTAGGAGTGAGAACTGTGCAGCCAGTGTGTGTGGATATCTGGTGGAGTTTTTTCCAGGGTCAGAGGATAAAAACCCCTAAAGTTTAAAGACCTTCAACACAACAGTACAGCAACCCTGCCAAATCCTGCTGTCAGTTTGAAGGCTTGTTAGCAACACTTCTCTGGTTTATCTCCTTGTGATTAGCAAGTTTCCAGTCTCTTAGACCATGTGAAAGAGCAAGGGCTAACAAGGTTTAGACTTCGCTTTCCACATATAAAAGTGACAGCATTTTTACTTCATTTACTTGGTTGTTTGAGGCTTTTTTGTTTCTTAGCAGGGAAAAGTTTTTCTGGTCAGGAACCTCACTTTCTGAATGCACTGACAATAAAAAATGTATCCAATTACTTCTACTGGAATTTAACTTCACTGGTATTTGTTCAAACAATCCCACATGCACACAAACTCAAAAGTTAAGTAGGGATTAGATTCTTAAGTAAGCGTAATAACTCTGTGCACACACAGGCACCATCTTTAGATATATTCATATAAACACAATAAGACATGTCTTATCAATGGGAACATACAAACACACACGACACCAGTATGAAAGCAACATGAATGTATGTTCATACAACCACTTGCTTACGCAGATATTTGACTGCCCATGGACACACAGGCATATACAGAAACTCAGTGCATGCGCTCAGCGGTGCTTATCAGCACAACCACCATGTAAGCATGCCTGCGCATTTGCACAGCCACGTGCACCCATCTGATGCAGTCTCAGGCAGATATTCACATTCTATAAGCAAGAGTGAAAGGTTCAAAACCTTCATTCCAGAGGAAAAAAATACCTGGCTTGCTATTCAGAGTTAAGCGTTCTAATTAAAATGTTTCTGGTCAAATGCATAATGTTAGCATGAATTATTGCCAGATGAAAAATAAGAACTAGAGAACTAGGAAAATCCACTCTAGCTTGACTCTGGGTCCTAGTATTGCATACAAAGTCTTGAGTTTGTCCCTGAATTCTGTTCTTACCACCTGACTATCAGCATCAAGACATCATGTATACGATAGCTAAGGACCTGCCATTGCTTCTACCCTGTGATAGGCTACTTCAGTACTGCAGCAGTCCCTCCCCCCCTCCCCAGTTTTACTATTCATATTAAATCTTCATCAATGCAGCAGATAAGTCAGCTACACAGAAAACGGGCAAAGTAGCTGCGGCTCTATGCGCGTTTTCTTCCAGGACCCAAAGGTGGTGCTGTTGCATTTACTGTTAAGGGCAATATACTTCGGCAAATACACTTTTTTCATTAAAGAAAACGTTAAATCAAGCCGCCTGTAGATTAAAACTGTGTATTGTTTAACTTCACAAGCCATATTTAAGTCTGACACCTGCATGTATGACTTCGCCATTAACACGTCTGGTGCATCTGTATTCCTGCTGCTGCTGAGCTCGCTTTTAGCCAGAGGTATTGGTGTGTGGCGTCCCTGGTTCAGCAGTCTTGGGGATGTTTTAACAGAAATCATACTGGAAGGACAGGCCCTCCAGGCCCGCTCTCAGACCCCCGAGTAGCCACCTGTCACAGAAGAACCTACAGCTGCATTTGTTCACAAAACCCCTTTTCCAGGCTCCTGCAGCAGCAGCTTCGTGCATTGGAGACTACGGCTTGAGATGGTCCGCAGTGGCTGAGGGCGCATCTTGGCACCATCCAAGCCTATGAAAAGAACAAAAATAGTACCGCACAGCCCAAAGAGGAGAAAAGTGGGTACAGTGAGAAGAGGCTGCAGTTAAAACGAAAGCATGTACTGCAAGAAGCAGGCAGACAGTTGGGCTGTGATGCCATAATCGCCAAATGCAGGAAACACAACCCAGCCACCACCACAACTAAGCAAATTGCCCAATTTTCAAACTAGATGGTTACTTAATGCCTCTCTGACTTCTGCATCTCCTGAGCAGCCTAGGACTAAAGATCACTTCATATGCAGTGCGTCAGAGTGTTTTTCAGAGAACAGCACCCCAGAAAAATGGCCAGGCTTCAAATATCAACAGAGGTCAGGAATGTCAATATAATAATGCCAAGCAGTTTTAGGGAGTGCAGGTTTCATTCCGCTAATGTTAATAAATGATTCCTGTTCAGTATTTAAAGGAAGGTGCAAAGGTTAAGCTCCTTGCCATTGTACCCCACAGGGAAGATTGCTCTTGTTCCTAAACAGGATGAAAGGAGGAATCATCAGAAATTATAAGAGGTCAAAGCTGTGAAGACTAGGCAAAAAAACTAAACAGAACCTGAGAAACATGACAAGTGAAAAAAAACATTCCAAACTATCTCCTCCAAAAGAAAATGCTATTATAATTTTTAGATCATCTACTTGTGCTTGACACCCACAAGACATTAGCTGACTAAGCTGTCTACTCATCTATTTCATGAATTTGTCTGATGAATGAATTGCTTGTCGTCATGAAGGAAGAAAACAAGGACAGTGGAAATGAAGTATGAAAATGCAAGAAGATAAAAAGGGACTATATAATGGAAAATGGAGAAGAATGAGGGCTTTTATGTATTCAGTGTATTAAAAGACTATAACAATGCAAAACTAACAAAGCAAACCTACACATGCAGGCTACTAGCCTTGCTCTTGAAAGGAATCCAAATTTCAAATTGCCAAAGAAAATTCCAGGGCCTGCTTGTAGTTTGCTAACATTTTCCAATTGCAGACCTTGGGGTAACACCCTAAATTTTAGGGAAATACCTGCAACACAAAGGCTTTCCATGTAAAGGTATCTATGTAGTAAGAGCTGAAGTAGGGTTTAAGTTTTGTTTAGTGAATTTTGTGGGTGTTTTTACTGAAATAGTCACAAATGACCACAATAGTAATTTGTCTTTAAACTTATGGCTAACAGACTCAAAGTATGGATGATAAAAGATGGAAACAGATAAATGACATTAAAGTTTGTATTTGTTGTTTTTTTTTAAATTGTAGATGCAAAAGAGAAATACAAAATGGCAGGTAAGTTCCTTTTGATCAGCAGAGAGGTTAACCTAATTATGTATGATTCCTGTATTGTATTTTTCCACATTTATTGATAATCCTATGTAAACCGCTACCAAAATGGAAACGCAGAAAGCTCCAGCAGGAGAGCTATTCTCTTTTAGTATCCATAACACTGCCAATGTATGCATTTGAAGAGTGAAAATGGCATACCATTGTGTACTGGCCCCTTCTAATCTCTGCATATAAATATTTTATGATTCCTTTGGTTCCGTCTTTACCTTCTCATCTTTTGATTGAAGTAAAAGCTGATCATCAGTAAAACATCCCTTAACAGCTTCATAAGCCAAAAGCGCCTGGAAACACATCTCTAGTCTCAGCATCCTCTTTAATGAATGTGGAAAGCTCTCTTCAACGCTCTAAGTGTATGAAACTGATAAAGATTCTATTTACTTTTTTCCCCTTATAAGAACTTAATGAGACAAAATTGGTAGCTCGTAATCAGGCATTGGCCTTTTCATCTCTCCGGGTTTTATTTACAAAAGCTTATTAGAGCAAAGCACACTAAGTGATATGCAGCGATAACTAGAGTATTGCTTAACGATCCCTAGCAGGCAGCACAAAGCACAGAAAATTAAACAGAAAAGGTGATTAAAGAAATGTTACCTAATGTAAACAGAACCCTTCCCTCCACTGCCATCAGAGACCCCGATGCCGCACATGAATCTGCAGATGAACCCACTGGCTAGACTGCATCTTTCCAGTCTGTTACAACTGCTGCACTGAGTCAGGTCTCCTGGTACACAGCCCTTGACATCAAGGCCTGAACAGCTCTGGGCCCAACTGAGGCAGCTCCCTGCAAGCAAGGAGTCAGGCCACAGCAGAGCCAGCTTTGCTATCCACTATATCTGATTTTTCAGCTTCCACACATATTCCGTATTAAAAATAGTAGCTACCGATGTTCAGAGATAAAAGTTGCTCTGTGTCTTAGTTTTCCCCTCCGTAAAATGGGAATAATATCCAACTCTTTCAAACGTGGAAGAACTTGGGCAATCTTAAAATCGAATTAAGAACAGGAAATGCAAGGAAGGGCCAAAGCAGCTGGAATTCTGCAACGAAAAAATCCGTAATAGGCTTCCAACAGGAACTGATGCTTTTCACACACACTGCCAGTTTTGCTTACAAATAGAGCAATACAGTTGCTCCTTCTCCCTCTGTAATTTGCTGCTTCATTTTCATCCTGATAAATAGAAACACCACGCTTGCATAGGGAAAGAGAAGTTACTGTATCATAGGAAGCAATCACACCGTACACAAAACAAGTACTCTTGGTAATTAAACTACTTCCAGCCCCCTTTCTCTGTTCCTTTTCAGCATTGCGCTGACGGGCTGTTTATCTTTGGCACAGCAGAAGCAAAGGAAGCAGCAAAATGTTCTTGTAGCAATTCACTCACAGGAGGAGGGGGAGAGACAAAGGCTGAAGACAAACATATTCAGTCTTCAGTGCCAGCATTGTTCCTTGAAAATACTTGAACAAAGATCAGATCTCTAGGTAATTGTCCAGGCGACTTTTGATAGAGACTTGTCAACTTGCTTGTAATATTAAGTGCTTCGTGTTCTATCCAGATGTTTCTCTAGTACTATAGCTATGCTCCAGCTGTGCAGAAACTTGCATCTTGCTCTGCTGTTCTCATCTAAAAGGGGAGTGTCTGCATTAGAGGTGCAGACTCTTGTGGTGATTGACTAAAGAAAAGCAATCTATAAAAAGAGTAAACAGCTTTAATACAAAGAATAATAAAAAAAGAACAAACTAGCCAGCTCCTTCCTAGAGCAGATTAAAAAGTCTGTCTTGTAATTAATACACTGGCATGAGGACAGCACATCAGAAGGCTGTTCCAGCTCTACCATATACTCCATCTGGAATCCTGTGCGCGTCTGTCAAAGTTCAGTATCACCCCACCTGAGCGAAAGGGGTGCTAACTTTTGCCTGAACTGTCTATTTATATCAAATTATTCCAGCTAGGGACTGCCTTTTATACATTTGGACAAGAGGACAACGACCTCGGATGGGGTCCCTAGCTGCTGCCCTAATGCAAACAAGCAGCCAGACAAGCCCAACATAGGCTGTCTGGATCAGAACTCTAAGCTTGTGAAGGTGGTATTTTGGCTTTGGCTTCAGTCCCACCTCTGCAAATAAATAACAGATTACAGTGAATCTGGATGCAAAATAGAAGGAAAGGTGCTAGCATACCTCCCTGGTGAGGTTAATCCACAGTCTAATAGACCCTGTATTGCAGCTTGGTTCCTCCCTGACCCTCCCTCAAAACGTGGTTGTTGAAAATGTGGGTCTTTGGCTCTGTGCCCATTCCCCATCGACATACACACTGTTTGAGTGCTCTCAATTTGCATCTGTCATTATCTTCTGTGTGTGCGCCGAGGTTTAATGTGCAATAAATGTAAATGGGTGATGTATATTCTGCATTTTATTAGCTCTCATTTCTCCTTGGCATCATACACAGTTGTTATGCCTTACAAAAGCTGCTTTCTGGTCTACCAGAAAGCTCCCAAAATGGAGATCTGTTGCTATTGTTACTAGTATTTTCTTCTGCAAAATCAAGAGTAATAATTTCATTAATAATTACAAATTAAAAACCAAATTCACCCATTGTTTTTAGCTGGCTTTCAGTAGCTTTGACTTGAGACTTGCCCAACAGATCAAGAACTGAGCTGAAAAATTTAGGACCCCAGGCCTTCTCAATGTGTCCTGCTTTTGGCCTGAACCGGTCAGAACACACAAGTAAATTGTATTCTCAAGCATATCCCAGAAGCCATTAGAAATGAGTATTTCTATGTAGTTGTGCTCATAGTTTCTACTGTAATTAAGATATATCCTCCGTCTATACAGTAACAAAATGTTCTGTTCCTGCTTAAGTTCCTCGCCAGTGCTTGAAATCATCCCTTTCATCTTCCAAATATAAAAGGATGAAGGGATATTATACAAAAACATAGCTTGCTTTGAAGCCATTCAGACTAAAGACCTATAATTCAGGTAATGGTGATGGCCACAGTCTAGCTCTTCAACAGATAATTTATGCCAGTCCCTGTAGGGAAGATTGCACATCCCCCTTCCTCTCCTGATACATTTTCCCGTACGCAAAAAATCTCCTGTGTTTATATCTACCCAGCTGGCATTCACAGCAGATTGAGGAGCCCCAATGCAAGGAACTGCTCTAAGGAGAGAAGTTGTAAGTTGATTTGCTCTGCAGCCTTCTGACCCTCAGTGAACACACACCTGCTAAGTGGCAGCCATGAGGGGTCTCAGGTTAAACATCAAATATATGCAAACACCATTTTGCTTGCCCCAGCTGCTGCAGTAGGAAAGAGATCTTTAAGTGTGCTGAAAGACTTGAGGCTCTCAACCACCATCCTTCCCTGGCCTGCAATTACATGGACATTTAACACATCATTCTGCTGACGCTTTCATCAGGTCACATTAGAACATTATAAGAATCTGGCAATGAGGGGAAAATGGCATCTGCCTCTACACTGAAATGATGCGTCAGCATACAGGTCAGCCTAGAGATCAAGAGCAGCGGAGAAATGGATCACCTGGGACTGAGAAGGGGTCTCAGGATGCCATCAGTGCTAATAAAGCTCTGGACTGCATTCACTTCACAGAAGGGAAGCTGTAAGTACCTCCGGTTGGCAGACAGTAACTGCAGGGCTCACTGTAGAACAACTAATGCTCCAAACAGGTGAAGTGGTCCTGCTGGAGAAGTCTGAGCTCTGCACACAGATGTTGGGGACCTTCCTAGGCTGAGACTTTGCAGAAGCTACACCATCTTGCAAAAACCTTGGAAGTGACAAGGCAGCTGGTGTGCTGTGATTGCTGCTTATCACACTAATCACAGCAGTTTCACTGACTCACTGCCCCCCACATCTGTGTCTGAATCCAGCTGCCACTCCTTGTGTTACACTTCAAGCATTATCTCTGAGGAAGAACACAAGAGTCCAGAAACAGATTCAGTCACAGCCTGCCCCGATCAGTGTTGACCATAACAGACCAATGGTTTATAACTCCAGATAACAATTGAAGGATTTCATAGCTAGATTAGCAGTGCTGATAGCCGTATGGGTAGCTGTCATGAAAAACCTTAAATCTAAAATGACTAATTGCTATTCAGCTAATAGTAATCCAATACATTTTCAAATATTTGTTTTGGTATCAAACAGCCTGTCTGGATATTCCTGTACAATCATTTCCAGATTCCTGCTAGTCTATTCCTGGTAAAAAGTTGCCACTGACCTATTGCTATAAATTGTTGCAAATTAATTTTTGCTGATTATGTTTCAAACCCAAGACTATGGAGGAAATGAATTTGTAGATAACATTTCCAGTCCTGTGTGCCAGTGAACCTGTGGCCAGGTTTGGAGCATCTCAAGCTGAGATCAGAGATGGAACCTCACTATGCAATAGAGAAATAGGTGTTAAGAGATCAGTGGAGAGAACGATCAGAGTCCGGAGAGATTTTAATTCAAAGACTGAAAAGATGACAGATAAAAATCTGACTCACCGATTAGTACTTTTGATATTGATTTAAATTAGGACCAAAATTTCAGCTTGGACTGGTTTGGCTCAGATATTAAAGTCTATTATGTGGATATATATAAAATCATGTATAGGGCATTTAAACACTCTGATTTTGAATCAAACAAAACAATCTGATCTGAGCAGAATGATCTTCTGCAGGATAGTGATTGGCCAAACAGGCATTTTGTACCCATATTTCAGCAACCCCACCCGAAAAAGAAGGTGGCCTAGATGACATCCTCATGAAAAGATGTTAAGCGACACACACATTCCTCCTTACCTTGGAGTCTGTCCAACTAGAAACAGAGAATGGGCAAGTAGGAAAGGAAGAAGTGAGAGGGACACAGTATTACCTAGCTTTATAAACCTTTGCTCTTCTACTCTCTGCCCAATAGTGAAGCACAAACTATAATCCACCTTTTCATTTAGACTGGGCAATGCATGTACATAAGGCATCCTTACTGTGTTCAACACCTAACCCATCCCTGTGGGGTGACTAGAATCTGGCTGCACAGATTTATTCACCGTGTTGGTGCCTTGCTCCCCAACTATATCATTGAAATATTCCTCTGTTCCTCTGCAGGGACACAGCAGAACTGATACCTTCCTCAGGTCCCCTGAGAGCAGACAGTCTGCTTGCAGTTACGATGTCAAGAAGCTGCATTTGTGTTCCTGTGCAGCAAAAAAGATGTGGTGTGCTGGTCATTCCTTGAGAGGGCAACAGACCGCTGGCTCCAATTCCTTTTAATGCTTTCTGGATCTCATTGAATGAAGCAGACTTACTCCAGATTTAGGAAGGTGTACGTGGGAGCAAAGCTAAGATAAATGACTACTATTAAAGCCTATTACCTCCTATCAGTCAGCTATATAATAAAGACATCTGGCAGTTTAATTTTCTTTTCACTAATTACTTAAATTTCTTATTCCATGTTTAGGACCTACATTTAAATGCAATGCTGGGAGGCAGGTAGAGTCTCTCCTTAGATTTCCAGTGAACTCTCAAGCACCTGTGAGCAGGATGCAGCAACAGTAAGCAGCTCTGCTGCTTCCACGGGTAGCATTGCCACATTCACTTCCTATCACCATGGATTCAACTGGCATTAATAAGCTCCTGTCTCCATAAAAAGGAGCTGCCAAACACATGACTTCTAGACATGTGCTTGGCTGCACCCCCATGTGAGTGTGATTCACTGCTCTGGAAAATGGTTGCAGGGCAGAAAGAAAAGGGCACTGGCTTCTATGCACTGCTAGCCAAACACACACACACGGAAGGAAATAAATATCAGCCTTGGCAAACCCATGGATAGCTCAGATCATCCTCATGTAATAATGGGACACTGATGGTCTCCAACTGCCAACATTTGCTTAGGGAGAAAGACTCACTGTGTATGGTATTCAGATTAATTTATCATTTATATCCTCAGGACATGCCAGTGAAAGAAAACTACTGAGACAGTGTAAAAAACTGATGGAGAATCTTTCATCAGTGTCCTGCATCACACAATCAGAAGGTACTGCCCAACCAGCGCCTGCTCCACTGCAGTGAGGGAACAGTCACAACCTTTGCTTCAAACTAAGCACTGGAACAGTTCCAGAGCCAGGTGTGCAGTGGGGCTGTGCCCCAAACCCACCCTGCAGCACAATGCATGACTTTACCACTGGTGTAAGAGTCATGCTCTGGAAAAAATACTCTTATAGCTGTAGGAAGCTTAAGAAATCATTTTAATGTAAACAAAAATTAAAGCAACATTTCGTCCAGTGTTTTCCAATGCCTAGAGGAGACAATGCATCAGGCAAGAGACCACAGGATTTTTTCCATATGAAAACATGACTTGCTTAAGATACTTTATACTTAGACAGCAAAGTCACCAAAACACTGAAAAAAACCCTGGCAAACCTACTAGGAGTACTTTTTCTGGGAAAACAAAGCATTTTTTAATAATATCCCCTCCCATTTTAACTTGTTGACACCCACTTTTTCCTCTACAGAAGAGTGTCTATAGAAAAAGAAAGCTTCATATTTCCCACTGAGTCAACTGTCCTTTCCCTTTTTTCATTTATAAAAATAAAAGATGAAAAACAAATGAAAGGTATAAAAGAGAAATAATATTTTTCTTCCAGAGCAAATTCCCATAGGAAAAATAGAAAACTAGTTATTCCCTTTAAGTTATTTCCCACATTACAACTATAATTCTTCTGACCTTCTCCAGTGCACAGTATTTGCTAGAACTTGGTGATTTCTCCCTGGGAACATATAGAAAAGCAACAGCAATATACTGAACTAAGGATGCCAGATCTCCAGACTTCGGCCTTAACACTAAATCACAGCTTTCTCTTTCCAGCATCAGCAAGTAGCTGTTGCAGCTTTAAGGCCACACAGAGCAATCATTTACCCATCAGTCTAGATGGTACCTCTTTTGTTGGCTTACGCACAGGCACCTTCCAACTTTTATTTCCTCCTGCAAACTTTTTGACATGTATTCTTCCCCTATGGCTGCACCAGGGACCTCCTGCTGTAATGAAAGTGACCCTTGGTGTCACAAGGGCAGGTGTGCACTGGCTATCAGCCCACTCCTAACAGCAGGAAGAAACTCCAGTGTTCAGCTCAGCAGTCCACCAGTTAGCTTTCATTAGAGACAAAACACCAGCTACCTTTGCTGTCTTTTCTTTTGATCAGTACAGCCCACTCTGCAGTTATCACCTGGTCCCTTCGGCAACCAAGTGAATCTCATGCCCAGTTACGGCTGGAAATTGGGAACACAACATCAGTTAAATCTGAGAGTGCAATACAGATAGGTGATCTTTTTCCTAGCACAGAAGACCTGTACAAAGCCTTACATGCTAGTTGAAATTTCATCCTTCTCTGTCTTGAGGACCTAGACAGTACTTAAGAGATATGTAAGCCTCTTCCTACTTTTGGCCCTAATTTAACAATATATATTAGCAGGTACTTGCCAGTAATTACAGATTCAAACTCTGGATGTATGTGGTCAACTAGAACACCAGCTTGGAGCTAAGCACTTGATTTTTGCCACACAAATGTCTGAGAAGGTGTTCATATCTTCCTTCACAGAAAAATAGAATGAGAGATCAGATCCGTGTAGCCAACTTAAAGAAATTATTTAACTATCAACATTTCAGCCATTGTCAATGTGCTCAGGTCATTCACTTAGCCACAGCAAAAATTGGCTCAAGTATCAAGGGTATTCTTGATACAGAGAGGTCAGTTTTCTCACTTGACTCACAATTATACCAGAACCATTACACTGGAAATAGTTATTATTGAAATAAAACTGATTTTAAGGTTCTTAGTAAATTACTTATTTTATGGATCTGGCAATAAAACTACCAAATAGTTTAATCATATACTAAAAAGGCTAGAACAAGCTAATAAAAAAGAAGCATATTGTGAAGGAGGGGAAAAACAACACCGGCAATCTAGAGTTCAAAAGCTAGAGCAATAAAAAGTCTTGGGCATCACACTTATGGGGCAGGTTCACCATGGGTACAAATTACATACTTCTGTTGAAGATCCTGGTGCTAAGCAGAGCTGAACCAGCTGAAAATTTACCCACAGGGAGAATGTGCTGCTCCCTCAGACATAAGTGAACAAAGCACAATTTAATACAAGTGATTAAAAAAGACAGACTAACATTTCTCATATTTCTGCACAGATCAGAAGCTTAGGATGATGACAGAAACTATCTTGGGATACAGAGTCAATTGGCCTTGTCATCTTTAAGGTTATGTTTTTGTAGAAAAGCTTGTCCTGCATCATCTTTATGATTTTTTTGTTCAGCATATCAATCACTTCTCCCTCCTGTGATGCCTTATGGTATTGCTTGGTCCTGACACTGCTTTATTTGGTGTAATTGTGCATGCCAATGCAGAGGGCATGCAATCTTACCGCTGTGAGTTGTTCCAACTTCACTCTCTTTGCAGTGGTGTATGTAGTTCAGCTCCCCACACATTGAGGCATGATATTTCATCTCAAATTCCCCTCAGGGACACGTCTCTCCTCAGGACCTTAAAATAAATTAAAAAAAAATGTCATTTGTATATTCTTGCAAAGTTCAGGTCTGAAGTTAACATACAAACAGCTCATACATATAGGACCAAATAATTCATTTAGCACTTTATGCATTTCATCTTTGATCATGGCCTTTCTGCTATAAAGATATTCAAATTAAATCAAAGCAAAAGAGATAAAGTCAGCTGACCTTAGCTGATCCACTCATCCAGGGAAAAAGTACATATTGTATCATTCCATCTGGGTTACTGATTAAGGGAAACAGAACACTGAAAGTAGAATGCTCTACATGACTACATGGGTGCAATTGATCCCTGTGCAATAGTCCAGTGTAACATATCACTTTGCTCCCACTAAGACCTGTTCAGGTGATAAAGATAACACCTTAGGAAACTACTGACAGCACACAAAATTGTTGTCAAATGCAAACTACTGCCAAGTGTAAAATACTGAATCTTGTTTTTTCAGTTGAACATTTATTGCTTCTACCAGCCTGAAATGCAGAAGTGCATAGTCACACTATCACATCAGGCTGTCTGCAACCTCAAAAAATGGAGCTGAAATTACTAAAAGATGTTCCATAAACACTGTACACCTAAGGCCAATGATGGATTCATGTCTCAACTTTTCTTGCATGTGAAACCGCAATAGCAGACAGGCAGTTCCTTAAACACATGATAGAAGAGTTACAAAAAGCACAGGGTTTGGGATTCCAGTGTTCTCATCCTCTGTTGCAGAGATCTGTGGTACAGATTCAGAGCTTTAATACCTTTCTCTACTCTCACATCCTTTTATAAGTCAATTATCTATTTTATAAAGTACTTATGAAGATTAACCACCAAGTAGTGTGGGAACAGTACAAATAGAACAGAAACTATAAAACAACAATATAAAAGCTTTTTACAAACATTGTGAATAGTTGCACTGTAAACCTGTCTTTTAATGACTATCAGCACAAGGGAAGGTAAAATGAGGCTATATAATTGATATCCTATATCAAAACTAAAAACACAGAATGCACTTAAAATCAAATACAGCTCTCAATAAGCACCTTTCACAAAAAGGTTAGGTCAAAAATTAGATGCTGTCATTATACAGTCAATAGCTTAACCTGACAAATATTTCAGAATCATACTCTATTCACCAAGAATTTGTGAATCAACATGAACTAGAAAAAAAGCTGATAGAACGAATGCCTTCTGGAAATCACTTGCTTGCCCATAAAGTCAAAATGTTAAACTTCCAATGCTACCAGAATTTCGAGCAGCTCAAATTAACTGTGATTGTTCTTATAGTTAATTAAGCAAATTGATACGAAAAATATCCAGTATAGCACATTTCAATGACAAATTCTAAGTACTTTAATCATTGACTTTTCATTGACAAATTAAGCAAGTAGCTCTTCCCTGTAGCCTTACAACTGGTCAAGGAAAAGACCACACTTAACTGCTCTTCCTCTCCTAGTGGCCGTTAGAGAAGATGCCAGTACAAGGCCATTGCAGCTGCTATTAAAAGGACACAGAGGCAAGCAAAAAAACCTACATAGTCAGTCTTGCTAAATTAGTTTACCTAAAATTGTATGTGTGAGTGATTTTAATCAAAATCTAATTTCCCCTCTTTTTAGAGTAACTGAAATGAGATTTTTCTAATTTACTTTTCGCGGTTCAAGTTTCTCATAATTCTTCTATGGTAGTGACAGCACCGTGAAAAGCGTCTGCTGCTACAAAGCATTAAAAAAATTAGATTTTCAAATTGATGTGCTAAATTAAAAATGTTTAATGTTTCTCATCAAAGGCACAGGAGTATGCACAGGGCCTTTGGTACAGTTAGAGGCACAAGACTTTTTTTCATCTGTTTCTTTAATTCACATCGCAAGGCAACTCTGCTGTGAAAATTAACAAGCTACAAGCAAAAAGTGTTGTAAAATAGTGTCTTCAGAGAAACTACCTTTTAATTTCTTCCCCTCCCCATTGCTGGTTTGACCTTAAGGATGTCATAATAAAAATAGATGCTATGTTCTGTTTTTTTCTAACTTTAGATGGAGTTTTACTGAATTCTTTCAGAGCATCTGAGCCTCTGGGCAATTTTAATTCTCTGTGCTTGGCTTGCCAGTTCCTATATTTTAGGAAATCACATTATTTCTGTAAATTGACAAAAATTATTATTACATTCAAATCTGGGCTTCTGACTTCGGCAGTTGCTTGTGAAGTAGCTCGAAGTTGGGATGGGACTACCTGAATAGCTGTGGATTTATGTATGTTTTAAAAGTTTCTGAAGAAAGGTTTGCATGCTACTAGACAGACCTGAGTAACTACAGATTGCTTGGCACGGCTGCTACCACTTCGCAATACAAGCAGCTCAGAAACACAGAGCAAGTTTGCTGTTGACTCTGGATTTACGCTTGGGTCTCCTGCTGAGCACAGCCGATTGAAAGAGGAAATGGAGAAGCTCCTCAATGATATGACTTCACATATATGGCCATAACTTGACCACATTGCTTTAAAGCATGTTTTCCTTTCAAGAGGAGCAAATCAAATGCTGGCAATGCCTACTGGCCCTTTATTGAACCATGGCTTTTTTGCAAGCATAGCACTCAATGCAAATAACAAATGAAACACATTCTGTATATTTGTGGTATATTTGCACTACTGCACTGTGAGGGTGGTCAAGCGCTGGCACAGGCTGCCCCATCCCTGGCAGTGCCCAGGGCCAGGCTGGACGGGGCTGGGAGCAATCTGGGCTGGTGGGAGGGGTCCCTGCCAGTGGCAGTGGGGCTGGAACTAGATGATGTTTAAGGTCCCTTCCAACCCAACCCATTCTATGACTGCTTTGATTTAAATGCATTTTTTCTGCCTAAGCCTGGCACGAACAAAGCCTTCTGGTGAGAGAAGAACCACCAAAGACAGTGCTATGTATTTCTCAAGCCCAAACTGGATAAGAATGAATAAAAGACTGTCCTGTTTCATGACAGTGACATGGTTTTGTCATGTCAAACATGACAACTAGCAACTTGGTAAGGAAATACACAGAAGAGGAATTGGATACTGTGTATGATAGATATAAGACCACTGAGCCATGGTCTGTCCCTCTAGACAGGGAGGCAGCTTCTTTACCACCTTTCCACTAACTGAGAAACATAACCTTAACAACTTTTTCCAATAAATTCAAAGATAATCTATTCTCAAGAGATGTTTGCAGAGTAGGTGGCATACACCAAGTCCTGCCTGTCTCTAAACACACCTACTGCATAACATCAGACAGCATGACAACGTGCCAGGAAGGCTGCACTGGAGACAAGAAAGAGTAAGAAATCAAGCTCAGAAGCCCTTTGTCTCTGCAAGAGCAGGGAATTTCGTCAGATGACAAAATAGAGATCATCCTAAGAAACAGCCTGTACTCTATGCTGGAGAACAACTGCCCCCTTCACCCCCCTGGATCTTACTTAGCAGAGAATTCATACCCGCTAGCAAGTGATCACTTAAACCCTGAGCACATCAGCAGTACTATACAAGCTTGGAATTTCCCTACTCCATTAAGATTCATCAGCTGCAACCAAAAATGCAGAGCCTGGATGCACAACACCTCTCCCCAGCTGGATCACCATTAAAACTCAGCCATTCTCCATCCCTCCCTTCTGCTGAATTACCAGGAATGCTGCATTTGCTTGGGGGAACACAGAGAAAGCTATGACTAGCATTTACCATCTATTACTAGCCACAGCTATGAATAAAATATTAGACTAGCAGGTCAATAGTTTATCCGAGTACGCAATTCCTATCTGAAAAGCAGCTTCTTAATTTGAGCTTTCTCTTTAAACTTTTGATTCCAAATTCTGTGCAAACCCAAGGCAGCTCCACACAGCTTATCTGATTCAGAGAGAGGGAAGGAAAGAAACACATGCATACACACACTCTTTATGCCATTCACAATCTGCATACTGCATATCCTCCTGCTGGTAATAATTCTAATCTACTCATGTAAAACCTCCTGAAATAGTGTTATCCTTCAGCAGGTTGAGATAAAATAAAACATGCCAGACACGTGCTTCGTAGAGCAGCAGAACAGATTCACACCCATTGATCTAGAAACCAAAAAGTTTTGATGACAAAAAGGTTGGATCCTATTATGGGCCAATACATCTTCTGCCACCTTCTTCTATCCCATGGATCACCAACATATTTTGTGGGTGGTTGGAGGAGGCTGTATGTGTGTGTGTGTGGGGGGGCACATTCAGGGCTAACAATATTAGAATATGCATCAATGATGACATTCAAAACAGCACCTGAAGATAATTTGAAAGGTGTAGTAGCAGAAAATTAAACCCTGTAAAATACTGTCTGGCAAATTAAAAAACATAATTGATTATATTAGCTCATTTTCAAATTTAAGTATTGCTAATTGCCAGAGATAGTATTTATTTGGCACAGCCACTGTATCTAACTAGCTAATCTAAGTTTAGATTATTGACAGGCAACTGAACCGAAGTTGCTAAATGTTTGTTCTTCCTTCCATTTTGCTCAGGATTTGTTTCCAGGATACACAGAACAGGCATCAGGCAGTCTCCAACCTTTCTACTGCCTAATTCCCATATGCAACAGAATTTATCTGGGTACAGAGATGTCAAAAGCTTAGACACAACTTCTGCAAGATCACAAAAAGGGATTAATCCAGTACACAGGCCTGCACCCTGACATAGCCAAAACCACACAAACATGTTCTTTGTGGTTCTGAACCTCTGCGTCTTTTTAAGCAGTTGGGGTTCAGTAACTGCTATGCAAAGCCATTATATAAATAAAGCAGGAGTCAGATCATTTCAGTCCTCCATTGTTTTCTATCATACATTAGGAAGAAACTAATCCAGTTCTGGCAGAAATCACTTTGTATGATCCCGATGCTTTGGTCAGGTTTGCAACATCAAGACCAAAAATGTAAGACAACAGAAATGTTTTGAGCTTTGCCTCGTGCAGGAGGTTTCACTCATGCCAAAGACTTAAGGAATTTCTCCATCCACTGTGCATTTTTTCCAGCATAGATAATGTTTTTCAACTGCTGAATTCACTAATTAATAATATCTTGAATTACTCTCATTAAGTGTTCAGTGCAGATTAGGGTTCTGTGAAAGATTAAGAAAGAAAAGAGAATCCCTAGAGGACAACATACAGCCAGTGGGACATTATCTGCTCCTGTAGAGCATCTCCCTAGTGAACAAGTATCTGTTGCTTTCCATGTCCAAACCAGGAGCTTCCAAAACGAAAGAAATCAATTGTTGACATGCGAGAAGTAGTATGGATTAAGTATATAACTGTGTTTAGAACACCAGGGGATGAATTAGCCTAATTGGCGTATTAGTCTCAGTTACACAGAGTAATCACCACAGGCTGCCTCTGTTTTCATTAGAAATTTAATTAAGTTTATCAATGTTTGGCTTCTTTGGCCTTGTCTTCCACCATCTTTCCCAGGCTTTTCTTTGTTTAATCAGTATTTTTAGTGGAGTGAGAGGGGAAATTTTTTCCCCTGTATCCTGCTTGTCATTTTTTTCTCTTGACAAATCTGTTCTTCAGTATTTCAAAGCAGAGGAAATCAGGGATATACTTGCAGCCTCTGCTGCCTAAATGGTGCTTGTCCTCTCACCGTGAAGTGGCAAACAAGGTATCAAGTTCAAGCTTTTAATACTAAGGGCATACCTCCATTGAGCATAGCCGTTTCTTACAGCACAAAGGCAGCTAACATTAGTTTAGGCACAGTCCCAGGTACCTGACCAACCCAGAACATCAATACTGAGAAGTCCAAGCCTTTAATGAAGACAGGCGCTTTTGATGCTGGCCATATACATTAAGGCACCTTCATCCTTTCCACCTATCTTCTCAATTTAGAGCAGCAGGTCCTTTACATGCGCTATGTTTTCAGGCACAGACTTCTGGATTAAGTCAGGCAAGCTTAGGCAGTACAGACCTCAAGCCAATGTACCACTAGATTTAAACTGAGGGTAATGGAGCTACACTGATTTATAGAGCATGCAGAGATAAGGTTGTACACACTCCTGTTTAGAAAGTGACGCGTCTCCAGCCTTAGGGGAGTTGTTCCAACATAAGGAAACATCCACTCTGAGAACACTGGCTCTGAATTCTGTTCACAATGTTGCTTCTTGCACATTTCTTACCATAATGTACTGCCAGCCACAGCTCTCACCCTGCCCTCCCACCCTAAACCTAAACATTAAGGACTATGAACACATGACTAACGGGCTGAAGGCACTGCTTTAATCTGCAGAGGCTGGTGGCTGAAAAAATACAGCCTACAGTCAATTCTTGTCAAATAGAATAAGCCGTGACATTCTCCTGTATAAAGTGACAGAGGCTCTGATGCATCTTCTCCCAACACAATCATCAGGGACACTGCCACTGGGGGACTTGTTAACTCATCACTTAGTGAACCTCTTCTCGCTATCGCCACAACTTAGCACAGAAAACAAATACTCAACATTGCTTAATGTTTGTCATTAGTGCAAGAGGCTGCAACAGTGGCTGCATGCTTACTGCATTGTCTAAATTAATCCACTGAGGGATATTGAATCACTTCATCATGGTGGAAAGTTACTGCCTTGGAAAGGCACGCTTTCCCTTCATTAGATTTAATATATTTCTCATTATACAAATCTGCCAGTGCAACAATAAGTCTTGTTCATAAATCAGTTTGCCCTTTTGCTTTGCAGTCTTGGAGAACTTTCATCAAACAAGACATAAATGGGACCTGTAAGACAGGAGGTCAGAGCAGCCCTAACCAGTTATTAATATATATTCATTAAGCTTATTTTAATAGCACATTTTAATAGCTTCTGTAAAACAATTACAGGTCTTTCCTAACCCCCATCCCCCCCTTCATGTTGATATATTTATATCTCAAAAAGGAAAGGAAAGAAATTAATTAGATTACTGGTTTTTATTGTTTGTACTCTAGTAGAATCTACAAAGGCCAAAGAGGTTTTTTGCCTTCATGTGTTTGGTGCTGTACCTCAAAACTGATTGATTACTATTCTAAACTAATTTTTTAACATTTTGAAGGAAGTTCTCTAGGAGACCTTTCTGGAAAAAAATATTTAAAATTTGTATCTTAATGCAACCTTTTTTGGTAGTTTCCAATAGCACTTCAATTCATGCATACATAAAAAGATGACTACATTTGCTTATGGCTTGTTCAGTACGATACACCTCTGCATATTTGTTTCATGACAGTCTATCAGTTATTCCACAACATCTGGGACCAAGAGATTATGAATCATAACACAACTGCACCCTGAAACATCATATTTGCTTATACAATAAGCACCTTAGAGTTAATTCTTCACTGGTAATGCAATGACAGGCAAGTTCTTAACTAAAACAAAAAAAATTAAGGAGCTGAGAATTTAATTCTTCACAAACACTACTGCCACAATCCCAAGTGCTTTTCATTGTAAGATACTGTTTATACCCTATTCCCCACTGAGACCAATCCACCTTTATTTTCTTGTGTTTCATGAAGAACTAGTATCTCCCCAAGAAGTCAGACCCCATTGCTCTAGACGCTCTGTTGTAACGTGGTAAGGAACAGTCCCAATCTTGAAGGCATCGTGACAGACATACATGCAGCGTGACTGCTGAATTTTTGTTCTTTCAGGAAACCTGCCTAAGGACAGAAATCTGTTTGCAGGTAGGGAAACCAGGGATACAGTGCTTCTGTGTTTCTCCCCAGCTGACCCAGATCTGTGGGAAAACCAGGAACTACACCCAGTCCTCCTGAATATCAGCCCAAGATCCATTTCCACAAACTAAGTATTCCATGAATGTAAGCTTACCTCCAAACACAGACTCTTGTATCTCATTTAGCTGTCTATAGCTCAGCACACCAGCAAATGCCAGAGGTTTAATTTTTACTTCTAGTCATTGTTAATGCTTAGTTGCACTAACTACCCTTTTGTCACAGCCTGCTGAGATGCTATCCTACACCTCCACCTATTTCGCTCAGTTTCTACTTCTTTTCCTGGAAAAAATATCCCCTTATTTATCTCAACCTTTCTCCGTTATGCATGGACAAGTTATGGGCTGCTTCCATCTTCATGAGTCATTTATCTCTAGATTTACTGCCCAACTCCATCTATTTGCTCTCTCCCACACTCAATACAGAACATGTTTCCTCCCCAAAAGGACTACACACTAAACCTGCCCAGTGTTAGTAATAAGTCTGACAAATAGCTCTGTCCCTCTGACCTATTCTCTGTTGTTATATCCTAAGCCAATTAAGATGTAAGAGCTCACGAAACATCACTCTGGTACAGCTTGTGGGCAAATGTTCTCACACTCCAGTTCTTTGGAGGAGCCTTAGTGAAGCTGAATGCAAGCTCCTCTTATTCCTACCTCTTTCTTTAGAAAGGCAGTTAACATCCTCTCAGCACACAAGATGTCACAGCTACCGGGAGATGCTACATGGATTTTAATTTATATCATTTGGATTCATACTGCAACAAATCAGGAAGACCTTCTGGCTTCATAAGGATGTAAATAATATCTGTCTAAGCTGGAGGGAAAAAGACTTCCTTCAGGTACAGCAGCATTAGCTATTACTCATCCACACCCCCTCATCCCCCTTTTTCTTTTTTTATTTAGCTTCTCTTCATCACTTTTTAATGATGAGTACTCTAGTATTTTTGGAAGTATCTTACACATCCACATGCTTGAGATACCTAATGCATTTCAGTTGCTACCATTATACCATTTACATTTTACATATACTTTCAATTTTCCATTTTCTTTCTCCTGCCTCTGGTTCTTGGTTCTCCATTTGTGAGCATTTGCCTCAATTTTCCATATGTATTTGCTGAACAGCTGCAATTCCACTCTCATATACACTTTATATGAAGCTGGTCCTTACAGAAAGGAAAAAATACCTAGTGCATCATATTAACACGCCTCCCTGAGACTTCCAAGTTACCTTGTTACAGTTCAGAAGAAGAAAATATATGACAGCCTCCGCTTTCCATTTCTTCCCTTTACTTGCAAGGCTTTAACACTGAAAGCTTCATGTGCAAGACTGAAGATCTATTTAACCATTCTTAATGTCCCATTCTAAAGTCCTTTAAAAACAGTCTGGTTTTAAAGTGAGCATTTTAAAGCACCAAGATGCACCTTCTCACATTTTTAACTATTGAGAAGCTCTGCAGCCTTGCAGTATGTGTCACTGCTTCCTTTCTACACCAGTTATATTCCCATTGCTTCACATTTTGGTTTGCAGGTTACAGTTTTCCTATACATTTCAATCACTCTTCCCCCCAGGTTATTCCTGCAGTAATAAAGCATTAATTAAATGAAAGCATAAATAAGTAATTATGTGATAGCCAGTGTCTTCTAGTGGGAGCATTAGATTTGACTTTCACAGGGCCAGCATTGCACAAGAAAGGGGAAGGGCAAGACAAGGGGAGGAACTGACTGAGTTCTCTGGCAGTTTTGATCACAAGTCAGAAAACATGATCAGCTGTCAAAGGTACTATTAGGGGAGTTATCACAAAAGAATAAAATGGTTGGAGTAGGAGAAAAGTCTCCTTTGCTCAGGAATGTTTGTACATTTTAAGTGACAGTTTGAAATGTCACAGAGAAAATGCTTGACCAAATCTTGCATTATCTTTTTACTTCAGTTCCAATAACAAGGCTGAGAAGGAGAATGCCCTGGCAATCCTACCATTACAGTTATTGGATCACAAATTTAAGGATTGTACTTCCACTTAAAAGCAATCAGACAGCACATAGTAAATATGCAGTACACGAACACCCATGGTCTCTTCTAGGACTCCATTCAGCACAATTTCACTCCAGGCAGAGAAAGCCTGTCTTACCTTTTACACCTCTCCCTTTGTAATGATAAAACAACTAGAACAATACTACTTTGCTCTCTGTTAGAGACTTCATATGCTCTACTTGCATTAAAAACAATGGGGAAAAAAATAAGCTTTCCAGGAACAGGAAAAAAATAGCTCAGCTTTTTAAAAGACAGCAAGAAAAACAGTACTGGCAAACAATCAAACAGTTTCAAATAAAAGAGATAACACTGTTGAGGTTTACATTTATGTCCATTGTAACACTTAAGGATCACAAACCTAATGAAGCATTGATGAGCATGTGCTCTCAGTGCTGGAAATCTAAAGAGCATTTTAGTAACAGAGCAAGATGTGCATTAGGAGCCTGAGGTGCCCCACAGCACTCCATGGACCCACGTTTTCAAATTAGCCAACCCATTCTGAAAAACACCGTCTCCAGAGTACGCAATACAGGTAACAAGTTCACATCTACCTCCAAACACTGGTTACTTACACGACTTGATGCAAATGATCAAGTCTTTTTACTACAGTAACACCTCCAGAAGATATCCTAAACCAACCACCACAAAAATGTATACATTTTTGAACATATTTCTCCAAAGCACTGGGCAACTTAAGGCCTTGGAGGTCCCAAATGAAACATTAAACACTCACAAAAGTCAGAAACTTACCTAGTTACCTTACATTTTTATCACTGGCAATGATGCCTGCGGTGTTCAAGAGCTAAACTGTTCCTCTTAAGAGTGCTGGACAACAGTGAATAATGCATGTTTGTGGTTCATTTTTGATGCCCTACTACCATGGTTATTTTTGTCCTTTACAAATGTGCTTGCAATTTAGCAATCTATTGACTTGACTTCATTTTTTTTTCATAAACATACTGCCTGCTGGATGCATAATTCAAATTCACATATAAACTGTGAGCTGTTTGCTTTAGCAACAGCTATAATTTAAGCATAACCTCAGCAGAAAGCCATTCTGTGCCATCTCCCTGTAAAGTGTAATTTAGTCTGGATATGCAATCTTCCTCTCTGCCATTCTAATAGAGGAGCTTGTTTGCTAAATAATCATCATAGAGTTTTGCTCAAAGCACCAGTTTTATGTAGAGTTGGGGTTTTTCCCCCCCCCCCCCCTTCTTCTTCTCCCTGCCAGACGTAAACGTTGCCAAGCTAAATGAACGCTCTTTGGAAAACTATTACTGCCATGTAGTTTTCATTTGAAAATGTCACAATAAAGCAATGTTCTTCGATGCTGAGAAGCATGCCAGGTTACAGCATGATAAAAACAGCAAATCAGATAAAATGATACATTACAAGGGCTCAAAGGGCAAGAAAACAACACTTTTCAAAGCCAGAGGGATTTCCCCCTCCCTTCTCTGTGGCCTCTCGGCACCTGAGGGAAGCCAGAGAGTACAGCCTGAAATGAGCCTAAAGTTTCAAGTTTTGTTCCTCACCCAGATTCCTCCTGCTACATGGGAGCAGCTAGGGTCAGCTAAGGACTAAAAACCAGATCTAGACTATATATTGCCAGGCTTAAGTATGACAAAGGGCAAAAATTCAGTCTCCTTCAAGCTCCTGTGCATTACCCCAGGGCCCAAGGTCTGTGCTTACCCCCCTCAGGGGAACGGGCCCAGGCATGTCCTCTGCCCACACAGCTTAACCAAACCCTCATGCAAAGCACGACCTAGCTACAGACCCCCAACAAAAATAAACATTGCTTTAAGCCAAACACATCAGACAAGAAGGAAACAAAGGGGTGCAGCGAACCCACTGTTCAGGTGAGCAAGGCTACAGGTACCTATAGCCGAGGAGGAACAGCGAACACCTTGACAGTACTGTGTACAGCCAAGGTAAGAAGGAAACAGCAACCATTTTGAGGAGAAGGAAACAGCAGTTACCTCAAAAAGAAGCAAGGCCTTTCTGGGAGGGTTTTTGTAGCGGTGCTGCGTGGGCTCTGTTGGCCCAGGTGGGCTGTGTTGGGCTGCTGGTGCTTGGCTGAGGGCAGTGCCAGGAGGGGCTGCTCTCCCCAGCCCCATCTGTGGAGGAAGGCGGGTATTTGAGCAGGAAAGGACAAAAAAAAACCTAATAAAAAATACTGTTTTGTGTGAGAGTAGCGGGGTATGGCATGCTGCTCTGGTGTTGGTTCTAGCTGCCTGAGGAGGTGCTGCCTCTCAGGTAAGTAACGGCATCGTGGGGGTGAGGGGAGCTGTGGCGGGCTGATTCTGTGAGGAGAGCTGGCTGCTGAGGGCAGCTTCTGTGAGGAGATTTGTGCCTGCCAAAGTGAGTTTTTTTTTTTTTAATTAGGTGATATATCTGGTACACGGTGCTACCATAGTGTTGGGACTGTGCAGGAACAGCTTTTGTCCAGTACAGAAATGGCATTTTGGTGAGCAACGAGCCTGGGGTCTGCTCTGGGCCTGCAGCCCCTGACAAATAACTCCATAGGTATCTCCAGTGCTGTTTCAGAGCTGCACCCTGAAAAAGGGGGAGTAAATCAAGCGTTGGAAAGGAAGTGTTAAAGCAGAAAAGCTGCTACTTCTAGTGCAACTTAAAAGGTGCCAGTTGCTGGAGGTTTGCCTGGTCAATAGAGGGTCAAGAAGCAGCTTCTGGGTGGATAAGGGCGTTGGTGTGGTTTGGAAACGCTTGGCTCTGTTCCTGCTCAAACTTCTGGATGGTTCTAGTAGTGACAAAAATAATGGCTTTGGGAACTGAGGGATCTCTGCTGGCTTAAAAATTGGTTCCTGCTTAAAAAATACAGCATCTAGATACTGTTAAAATAGAGATTATGAATGTTCTGTGTTATGGCTGAGGTACTGTGTAGTGTGGCTCCGGGGCATGTTTAATCCTGGTGTTCTCAGGGTACTAAATGAGGCCAAGGGGGCTCTGTTTGAGTGATGAGGCTTGTTCAAAATTCTTATTTTCTTCCTTCTGAGGAAAAGAATAATTCCTCCCTGCTCTTATTCTGAAAAAAAGCAGTAGGCTTTGCTGTCTCAATTTCTAAAACTGAGTACTATTGGCAACCTTTTAGCAATAAAGCTATGCAGGAGGCTTGCGTGGAGGGGAGAGGGAATAAAACTCCTCAGAACAACCTTGAAAATCTACTGTCAATACAAAGGTTATGCAACTCAAAGGCTAGGCAACAGGGATTTAGAGTTACTCAAATGTCTAAGCTGACTATTGAAAAGCTTGTTGTGCCAAAGACTGCGGAAAGATGCTTACTTTTCCCTGTGTCCTGGGAATAGTAAAGATTGTAAGAGCTCATTTCTCTATCTGATATTTCCTGACCTTTGCAGCCTACTCTATATGAACAGGAAAGATCAAGCTAAAGATGTGGAAGAGTTCTCAGATGAGCAGGTTATTTAGTTGAAAAAGTATGTCACATCTGAGTTTTATCTTATGCTTTAATATAGGTCCAAGCTTGACTTTGTCACTTTGATTTTTACCTGTCTCTTGTTTTTCTAGTCCTAATTGACCCACTGTCTATAGCAGTTCTTGAAAGGAGAAAAGAAATGTTTCATTATTGCTGGGTTTTGCCATTTCAGCCTATGGAGAAGTGATTTCAAGCAGCAAAATCTGCAGCAGAGTTGGCTGGGGAAAGACTTTTGTCGTTGTGGGAATCTGCTGGTTTAATGGGAGGGGAACTCTGAAGTGAGAACCCCAAAATACTTAAAGTGAAAGAAGACCTGAATGTAACTACTATTTATATGGTTTTTATCTGCAGTTTCCTTTATGCTGGTTTTTAGTTCACTTGAAAGTGAAAGTTCACCTCAAAGTTCTTACGAGGAAAACCACTTAATGTGTTTTTTTTCTGGTTAAGTCACAATATTTTTATTTCAATAAGAGCACTTTGGATACAAGCTTGGCTTGAATGTCAATATCAGTGTAATGTTCCAAAACTGTTCACAGGATTTTCAGAACTTAGTATCAAACCGTAAATGTTTTAAGGCACAGTAACTCATTCCTTTAGCATTTAGTTCTGCCTGAGCAGGTGAAATGCTCTGATGTGAAACACTTTCACCTGTTTCCAGTCAACGCTCATATCACCACAGCACTGCCAGTGTAGAGGATGGAAAGAATAGAGCTGTGGCTTGAAGTAGCTCCTTAACTTGACATTAATGCAGAATATGTTTTTTTGTTTCTTCTTATTTGCACTGAATAGGTGCATGTCTAGTTCATGGCACATGGGTTTCCAATGAGCTAGCGGAAGCTTGGATGCAAGGGAGTATGGATTAGTTGCGAATGACTTGGGTGAAGACGGCAAGTAATTATCTTGTTTGAAGGGATGGACCTGCGACCAAAGCATAAAGCATGCGGTAGAGGGTATGGTGTCAGTAGAAACACATGCGGAGGGGAGGGGATGTGCTTGGCATACAGGAGCAAAGGGTCAGACTGTAGAGGCTTTCTTTGTGTCTAATGTATTAATTAAAAAAAACCCAAACAAACAACCATAAACCATTGCTGCAACTTTAGTGGTAATAATAGATTAAAGCTTATCTAATGCTGCTACCTTTACCATATACTTTCATCCAATCGTATGACTGCAGTTAGAAATACTTTCCTGTTGCAAGACATGATGCAGATAACATACTTTTCGGTTGTCATAGGGCCTCCCTGTTCTGTGCCTGCCAGCAATGGGTGCCTCACATTTGGACAGTTGTCTCCAATCTGTTGTGAACTTATGCTGCATCTCCCCTAATCTAAGGTTGTGACTGTCTGTCCAAGAGGAACAAAGCTGTTGCACAGAGGGTCTCCTGCAGGCTTGTAAATAGAAGCATTGTCTTCAATTTCTTTTGAGAAGCATGCTCTGTTAAGCTGAGATTTTCTTCTGTGTTTTCTCTTAGCCAATATATCACTTTCCTTCTTTCCGTCTGTGATCAGCTTTTGACTTGTCCTGGTATTGCAACTGGCTTGTTCCTTTCACTGTTGGCCAGGAAAGGGAGCGAGGAAGGCGGGGGCTCCAGCTGTGCAACTGAAGCTGTGTGAGGAATTTGTCATGGTTAGAGACAGTTTTATATTTCCTTAATGCAGTTAGCTGTTCAGATGCTGCTGGGGCCGTTTGTCTTATTTAGTAAGGTTTTAGTTCTGTACATGTAACATAGATTTACCTCTGGGATGACGCTTATGGGTGTTTCATGCTTTTCACCATAGGTTTCGTAGCTGACTAGTTAGGATTTAATGCTACCAACTTCAATAATCGTAAAACTAAGCTGGGTAACGATGCTGATAACTTTTGGCTCCTTCAAGCAGTATGATGGCTAGTAACTGTGTCTCCTATTCTTGTAGGTATTAGAATAATGACAGCACATGAATATTTTACTTCATTGTTATTAGTAGTGAAAAACAGTGAACAACAAAATATGTAATACTTGAGTCTATGGAAAGAGGAATATCTTGTCTGTCTTAGATGTTCTAGCTATCACAGAAAAAAGGATCTAATTTTGACTATTACAGTGCTGAAACTGCATTGGTATCTGAGATTTATACTGTTCAGATCTTCCTGACCTATCTAAATCAAACTGCTGTATATGAAACAGCCCATCAAGGTTTTACCGTGATGCGAGAGCAAAAAAGAGCTGAAGAATTTTAGAATCTCATTTTTACGAGTCAGGTTTGCCACTTGAAGGAGTGTCTGTAATATTAAAATGTCTAACTTCTTCCAAGATGTTTGACTTTAACTAAAGCCAGTTTTATAACTACGTGTTAGTTCACACTTACACCTTAGAGGTAGAACCAGGGGATGTAAAAAGCAGTCTTTCTCAAAGCCCAATGTTAATTACAAATCCCTGAGGTTGCTAGGAAACCTTATCTTAAATGAGTATACAAGCAATCAGGCTAGGTGTTGATATTAGAGATGCTGAGGAGATTTTCTTTCTAATTCCTTCTCTCCTGGCAGTGATAGGAGATTGATTTATATGAAGCCATGTCAGTTTAGGGTTTGGGAAGCAATCACTCCTCTTCTGAAATGTACTAGAAACACAATCAGGGGTGGGGAGAATGCAGTCTTTTGTCACATCTAGTTTGTAAAAGAAGGGGTCATGCTGACAACTCCCCTACTAAAATGTAAACCTTATTTACTAATCCTGCCAACCTCTTTGACTGAAAGCTTTGGGGTTTTTAAAACAACTTGTATCTCTAATGAAGAATAATAAAGGAAGTGTGACTTTTATTTTTTTCTTCCCCTTCCAGTGAAGTATGGCTTGCCTTGCTTGAAGTCAACAAGCTTTTATTACCCTGTCTTAAAAAAGCAGTCAGAGAATATGAATCTGTTTGCAGTGTTTATACTCAAAGTCAGGTTTTGCCTGTTGTCAAGTGCTTTAAAGATGCATGGTAAGGGACTATAAGGGGACCTTAGTCCTTGTAAGTGGAACAAAAGTCCTGTTCTAAAAAATAGGAGCCTAGAAAAGAAAGCAGCCTAACTATAGCTGCCACCCTGAAAAACTGGTGACTTAAATGTTGAAGAGGACAGAAAAGGACACTTGTTCCAACAGAATTTAGCACTCAAGACTCCCAGACTTAGAGGAACAAGTGGCTCTTCTGTACACTGGGAGAACTCAATGCACTTAATTGTGCTATCAGAAATGTAGGTACCTGTATTGATAGGAGGGCCTCGTCCGTACTCCGAGATTTGGCAGAAGTTAAAGCTGAATTGTGGTTTAAGTAACTATATCCTGTTTATCTAGCCTGCATTTACTTCTGGGGTAGCCCTCAATACTAGAATATGTCTTGCAACTGGCATGCAAAGTTCCCAAGGCTTCTTGAGTTGTGAGCAGCTTTAAGAATGTTGGACACTGAAGGTGACAGCTACAGAATGAGTTTGTGTTGAGTGGTAAAGATACCAAAGATAGTGCTCTTGGATGTGCCAGATCTTAGCTTTAAAGAGACTTCCTCCACCTCCTTTATATTTATCCAGTTCAGACGAGAGAGGATTGTCTAGCAGTTTAATTCCACTGACATTTTTTTGCTACAAGACAGAAATAATCATGAGGTTAAAGCAGCTTGGAAGTCTCAATGGTTTGGTATTGACTGGAAACTTCTTGGCAAAACAGGAACCAGCATATTGAAAAAATAAGCATACCTTGTGCAGCAAATAGTTTATTGATGATCTGCCCGCAATGAAGTCATGGAGGTGACCTTACTGCCCTGACTTACAGGATTTTTCTGACTGCAATGTTGAAAAGGCAGAAATAATACATTAATTTCATGTTGGAGCTGGGGGAATTACCTCTTTGGGTTTGTTTGTCATGTCAGCTTTGTTAATTACCCAGAGAGCTTTCTTGATAGTTATTATTACAGGCAATTTTATCCTTTCAAGCACTGGAGACCAGAGCCCTGTAAACAAAAATTTACGGGTTGGTTTCTACCGCTCTCTAACAATGTGTGTATGTGTCTGGGGAGTAAGTAGTCCTTATAGGGAGAAGGTAAGATTAAAAACATTCCCAGCAGGTGTCTAGAGTGAATACTTGATAAGAGGTGTTGGCTGAAAGCTTAATCTGAATTCTGCTGTTCCCTTTTCTGCATGGTAGACTCTTACTCTGAAATAACAGTACCTAGGGCTTTGGACAACTGCTCTCTACTTAAAAATAAATGGCTGGTTTAATCTTGTTTGCCTTATCCCTCTGAAAAATCATAGCTGTTGTTAGCATCGGTAATCACAGGAACTTCTTGTCCTGTGTCTGTTTTAGAGCATCACATAGGAGTCACGCAGAAAAGCTCACCTGTTAATACTGTGGATGTTTGCACTGCTGCCAAAAGAAAATACTGTTTAATATTTGCCAGAGAGATGCTTTTCCCCTGGGGACCCTGATGTTTCTGAAATGTATCTAGCTGTTCTGTTCCCAAAGGGAAATCCTGCAGAGTTGTGCAGCATCCAGAAATATTAGAAGTAGATACAGTATGTTTCTACTCAACACAAGCTTCAGAGAATCTACCACTAGCTCTGTACAATCCAGGAATGATACATACAGGATGTACAGAACAACACCACTGTAAACCTGTTGCTTCCTCTGTTAGGGAAAGAGCTGCAAGGGAGAAGAATCCCAAGGCCTATATTATAACTGTAGGTCTTCAGGGAAGGGCTGTGCCTGGTGTCTGGAAGCCATGTTCAGGATGTACATGCAACACTGAAAAGCTTAAGTGAACCAACAGTCCTCCTATAAATACTTTTACAAGAAGTGTCAAGAGATGCACAATTTTCTCACAATTCACATGCCGAAGGTGTTTGAGCCACTTGGTACAGGAGCATTTTGCTACTATGGTAAAAGCATTTGCAAGGGCAGCTAGACCTACCTTAAGAGCCCAGTGCTGGAAATGATGTCAAGAGTCTGGGTTATTCGCAACCCAGTCTTATAATTAATAACACATTACACTTTTGTCATATGAAAATCTGTTATAAAATGTTCCACGGAAGACTTGTACTAATTGTTATATAGACTAGACTTGAGTCTGCCTGCAATCAGTTTGGTATTGTTACCTATAAAGCTTGGCTCCAGCATAGCACTGAGCTTTATCAGGATGTGAAAAGCCCAAACTGAATTATAGATCCTGGTTCTCACTTTGATTAGTTACATTCACTATATTAGTCTGAGGAAAAAATGTCTTACAGTCAATTCAAGGCTCTTAATACATCTAGAGTGGTATAAAATAACTTTAGGCTAAATAGGAATAACTTCCTGTCTATCCAGAGATTAAAGATACACCTGTCCTTTATATGCCTGGCATAATTTTGTGTATATATAGTGTTTTGAAACATAATTAGGGGAAATTTAACAGACTTTTAAGTCAAATGCTGAGTTGGTAAGAAGTTAAATAGTGTCAGGCTAGACTTCTATCTGTAGGAATCTACAGCTGAGTGGGAAGTTAAGGTGTGTGGCTCTACTGAATACAGAGGACTTTTGTTGGGTGCAGTAGCCCTGAATGCTGTCAGGTAAGGGCCTCATCATAGGCATATCTGTGCACTCCAACTTGGACAGATTATTTGGGGCTGTTCCCTGCTGCTTTGTGTGTGATGGCATTGCTCAGACCTGCACAAAATAAGGTTTAAAGGAACATGCTTTGGACAGATGAAAGATCTGTGCACTGGACAGCAAAACCTCTTGAGAGTAGGGCTATGTTCTGTCCTAGCCTCCTGAAACTGTGATGACAATCTTGGTTTATTTTGCAAAACAGCTTTGGGGATGAAAAAGGCAAAACTGCACAGACCTAAAACTGCTTCAGATCTCAATCAGTCCTAAAATCTTAGGTGAATTTGAAATGCTTTGACTTCAATCCTGAAGTGAACTTTGTAATGGTAATTTCTTTTTTAAATAAAAGCTTTTTGTGTGTTAAAATGGAATAATAACACTTAAAGTTTTGCTTTCCTTTTTTCCCTAAAAAGACCTTTTTAAAACCATGTCAGTGAACCTTTCTAATAGAAGTAGCCACTGAAAAAGCCCAGTGTTTTGAACAGAGTATCCCAACAGGTCCATGTGGGAGATCAGACATTCAGCCCTTTGATACAGCTAGGAACCAATGAAGACCTCTTTATTCTGCCTCTAAACAGCTCCTAAAAGACAGTCTTTTAGAATGCCACCAAATTATTACCCTTCATTGTAGCACTGATTTATTCCTAACTCGTGATCAGATCCAAATGAGAAAAAGGAAAACTTGCTTGAAGCTGTCCTAATTAACTGGACAGGCTAGGCCTGACTCCCATCCTCTTACATGTCTAATTTGCATTTTGAGTTGTTCTTGGAAATCAAGTGAGGAGTTCTCTCGCTTGCTGCTGATAGTCTTGGGTTCCTATCCAATCTCCTCTAATCACTAGTATTACAATGTAAGCCTTGAAATCACAACTTTATTTTTCTTAAATTGCCAATTACAATGCAGGATATGGCCTCTCCTATTTTTGTACTTCATAACATCAGTGAAAGATTGCTACAGCCACAGCTGACAAACAGAGGAACGGATTTTCATTTAGCAGGAAAAAAAAATGAAATTTCACTAAGGTTTTTAGTTTTATATCTTTATGTTCAGACAACATAATGTATTGATTGCCAGCTGCTGGACTACTTGGTAATTGTGAACGACTTGCTCTAAGTTTTGGGAGTTCTGCACTTCAGCTTTGTGCCAAAGTGGTGTTTTGTTCTGGTTATGCTGTTGGTAAAAGGGAAGATAACTTGTGGAAAGCCATGTCTGATATGTTACTCATTGCAGCCTGCTTTTATGCTAAAGCAGGCTGAAACTTTAGATAGTCTAACCTCTTCCAGGGAGTTCCCTTTAAGTTCATTTAATGGCAATGAAAGAAAATTGACTGACAGTCTTGGGAGACAGAGGGTCTAATTTTGCTGCTGCTGCAATAAGTGCAACCCTAATATTTCTGAACTGGTCCTAAGCTTCTCTGGGGATACACCTATGGTATATATGTTCAAGCTCCCACCTGTCAGGTAACTGCCGGTGCTCTAAGCAGAAATGAATGATCCAGATAGGCTTGGATACAAAAGATCTGGTCCTCTGCAATCCCAGGTAACTGTGTGATGGAGGGTTAAAATGGAAGGATCTGTTTTTAACTTTGGCCGCCCAAAGACATGATGAACAAGCCCTAGAGATTTTTAAGACTCTCATCAATGTCTCTCCAATGGTAAATTCGTTTAAGCTCTGCAGAAATGCTTCATTGCTCTTCACTGCCACTAGCTGATTGAAATGAGGAAGGTCCTGGTTGGATGGACTGGTTTGATATTTAGGGTCTCAGGAGGTGATTTGTCTTGATTAAAATAAGCTTATAGTTGTGTCCATAGTTTTGTTTTAGCTACAGGAGAATATTGTTAATTTATATAGCTAGAAGCTTAACTGACATACTGACTTGTGCTTTCTGGTCTTGAAAAAGATTCTGTTGGAATCCAAGCATACTAATGATTGACACTAATTGTTTTCAGTCATGTAGTGAATTTTATGTATAATGCTTATCTGAATAAATGGTAGGTGCAGATATTAAAGTGTAGTCATACAGCAGTCATATTGTGGTAGTGATGTCGTTTTCATAAAAGGTCAAAATAATTTGTGGTGACTTTTATTTTAAATGGTGTGTTTACCATTGATAAAACTGGCCCAAAAAGGATTTAATAAAGATGACTTAATCCTCTGGAGATTACTGAGGTGGAAGGATGCTTGTTTCTTGCATACTCTGCCAGACTGATTCCACTGGGGGTGATTTGGATTGATTTCTCCATATATTTTTTTAAAAATATGTACTGTGTTCCTCAGCTGGCTTCTGCTTGTGATTGGTAAGCTGCTTGGCTTTGCCAGCCATCAAGCCTGTTTCACTGAGTGTTGTCTTCTGTTTTTTGTGGAAGCATCTCCTTGCACCACTGAGGACATTGATTTGCTTAATTTCTAATGAAATCTAGATCCTTTTCACTACTTTTTATAGATCAAGGTCCATGTGAAGAAGGGCGGGGGGGCGGGGGAATCTCCCTTGACCATGTTAAGTCACAGGACTTTTCAGGTTTTGTTTCTTTTAATTACATAGGCTGTTTTTCACCCTGAAGTTAACAGGCTCATCACTACCTGAAACAGTATTTCAATGACTGATCAATAATTCTAGGGGCGTCACTGTCCTCTTCTAACAGTATTGTGTGTGTGTGTTTGCAAGCATGTGAGGGCAAGAAGATGCGGGTAGAAAAAGGCTTGATCCCTTCCTTCTTATCGGTCTAATTATGGAAGTAAGTTAAGCTACTGTGATTTACCCAGCCTGTGGTTAGGCAGACAGATTTAGAGTCATATGAATGGAAGAAGAAAGACAGTTTGAACTAAGTGAGGTAAGGGAATACAGGTAAATTCAGTAGCAAGCTGACCAATAGCTTTATGCTGGTGTAGACTGTAAAGAACAAAACCAGCCATAATGAAAGCTGCCATTATAAATCTGCTTCTTATTGCTTACAGCTTCAGGCTGACTTAAAATCAACTTTTATTAGCTCCATATTAGGGGATTGTTTCCTCTGGATTTGATTACTAGGATGGATATATTTGAAATCTGCATTTCCATATAGATAGAACTGCTCTCTTATAACCCTCTTGCATTCCCGAGGAGGCAAAGGAGTTCACCAGGGCTGACTGTTTTTAAAGGACTAGTTGCAACACAGGCCAGGGTATCTAGAATGAGTCTACCAGATGTTGGTCTGTAATTGTACAGAGTTTTGTTTGTATTAGACTAATGACTGTAGTCGTCGTCTGAAATAAGACTACCATTTTACTAGGCCCTACCTTTTGATGAGTGAAGGGACATGTGAAAGAAAGGATGCTGCTATCCTGTTTCAGAGGAGACTGAGGCAGAGCTGTAGTTTTTCAGCCTCATAAAGCCCTAAGAAGGTTCCATAATATGCTTTGAGCAAGCCAAGAATGTTTATCCTTGCATAACAGACAAGCAGGTGCTGCCAAGGGAGAGAAATTGATCTTCCACCTTAAAAAAAAAAAAAAAATTAAAAAAAATGCTACCTTCCAAAACTGTTCAATACTATATAGTCTGAAAAAAATTGTGGGCTTTTCTAATGTGTGGTAGACAGTAGTGCAAATACTGGGCCTGCTGTATGGCATATTAACATACAGAACTGTAATTTTGGAGCATGTTGACCCTTTTGTAACAGCTAGGGGACAGTGAGAGGCCTTGCTTTTTTTTCCTCTGCTTCTAGGCATGGGGTTTCATTCTCTTGCTGAGGCTCAGGCAAAAGCCTATCTGGCTGCTTGTTCTTTTTTCTTCTCTGGGCTCAGTCTTCTGAGACCAGTGAAACTGACTTACAGAGAAGTCAGCTGAGTTTGGGGCTGGTGGGTGTAAGCAGCAAGAACAGAAGGGAGAGGAGTAGCACCTCTTTCTGGGAGTGAAAGTGAAAAACTTCTGGGTTAGCCCACCCTACCCAGTGGAGCTACTCCTCTCATCTCACTGAAAGTTGTGGTTTCCAACTGGCATGATAACTGGGACTCTCCAAGTTTTGTTCCATCTCTTGCATAGTGGGAGACCTCTAAGTGAATTGCTTTACCACAGGGTCTTTTGTCTGTAAAACAAAGGTGAAAGCTCTTTTGTGACATTATAGCATATGGAGATAAATACTACGTCCGGCAGCCTGCACCAAATCCCATTTCCTCATATGTAACCCTTGCTACAAATACCTCCTACCTTGAGATTTTTAGTGGCAAGTGGAAAATTGTTTTATTAGCAGAACAAGGAGAAGCTAATCCCTTCCAGCACCAGTTTCTTTATGGCTGTGAAAACTTTGAATTGAATATGCAATAACAGGTAGAAAAATATTAAGTACAATCATGTAAAAGTAGAATTACTTCAAATTGATTTTTCTCCTTTCCTTCTTGTAGTAGTTTTGCACATATTTGATGTTGCTGGAATGAGCTGGCTTTGAATGGAAGTTACTATTAGAGAGATACCCCTAGAGTCTAAGGGTGGATTCAGCTGAAATTTAAGGGTACGTATTGGTGAGTAGTGATGTTCCCATCTCTTACCCTGAGAAGCAAACCTTACCTTTTTGAATAAATAGATAAATAAATAAATACCTTTGAAGTCCTATCTAAACCTTCAAAATGGCTTGAGGCAACTTTATTTTTTTGTGTAGGGTTATTAACACAGTGGACTTACTGACTTTATATTCCCTTTCAATTCTGTATGTCTAAATCTATAGAAAAGCAAGAGTTGTAGTCCCTAGGTTGCAACAGGGGCACAGTACAAGGCTCCCATGCTTGTATTTGATATTTTTGTTACCGGGTGTTATGTGTGAGCTTGTCCCTTTCTGGTAGGTAACTGTGCAGAGCAGTTGTGATTTGAGACTTAATGTTTCGGATAGGTCTCTGAATGTGTCAAATCCAGCAGGTGAATATGAAGACAGGTTTGCTGAAGATTTATTTCTGTTTCTTGCTGGTATATGCCAGGTCCTCAGATTTCTTTCCAATGTATTATTCTCATATGTTTAGTTCATTCCACTATTGCACTGGACTTCCAGACAGAAAGTTGAGAGAGAAACCCACAACAACACGGAGCAGGAGGAAAGGAGCTGTAGCTGAAACACGCTTTGCACAAAGATGCTTTCTTTGAAACAAGGAGCTTTGTGGTGCTGATCCTTTGCTGCCTCATAGCATCAAATATTCATTCCATGTCTGCATTTTGATTGTGATAGTGTGATACAAGAAGACATGATGTTGCTTTAAGCCAGCAAAACCATAGAACTGTCAGGAAGGAGACCACAGCTACATGGAGCTTTCTCTTCAGAAGAAGCAGTTAGACAGGCATGTCTGGTGTAAAGAATGACAGTGCTGGAAAAATGGGGTGGCCCAAGAGGAGATGCAACATGTGGTATGTGGCCTGATGATGTAAAATCCCAGTCCTTTTGTACATAGAAAGAAAAAGCAATTTAATCTGTAGTACAACAGACTGCATAATAAACAGATACAGGTACATAACCTGTTAACTCTGAACTGTTGGCTGCTCAACAGACTGCATAATAAAAGGTCCTAGCTATATTACCTTGAATTATTGCTGGTATAACAGACTGCAGGTAATAAACAGGCATGGGTAATATTACATTAAACTCTTTTCTAGAAAGAGAAGGAAATACTATTTTTCCCTCCTGCTGTTCTTGGCTCATGCTGTGCTACTGCAAAATGGACTTCGTGCTGTTGTCAGTTTAGCCCAGGTCAGTAAAGACTAAGTGTGGTTTCCTTATGACAATTGTTTTCTGATTGATGTGAATAATTTTGGTAGTTATCAAGACCTTTTTTGATTTGAAGGTTGTCCACATCATTAAAACCACCAGCATAGCAGAAATGTATCAGTATACCAAAAAGCCTGCTGCGTTATTTGTTTCCTTTCAGCTGTGGCTGGGACATGCAGGGTTGGATTGGGCTGCAGGGGTGTGTTTTCAGAAGGAGAGGTGGTAGGGGTAGAGGGATTCGTTGCCAGAGCTTGTGCTGTTGCAATTCTGAGAATAAACCAAGGCCATCTGTCTCTGGACTGGCATTCTGGTGCTTTCATGAGAGCTGTATTCAAAAGTTCCTATACTTTATTTTTCTAATGCTCCTTTTACTGGAGCCGCAGGTAGGCCTCAGCACATGTCTTGTGCTGAGCTGACCTCAGCTTGTGTATTTACCGCAGTCTCTGGAGTTAACCCTACCTTCACTTTCATTGGAGAAACCCTGAAAAGAACTGTTAAGCGGTGCTGTGGATAGAGAAAGGTCGGTCCAGTGATCAGGGTCATTATCAATAGTTATCCAAGCTAATTCCTCTGATAATTACTTGACTTTTTAGCTCAGCTTGAAGTATGAAAATGTAGAAGGGCATTTACCCTGACTTGTAAGGACATCCTGATCAGAATCATATATTTGGCCTTTATCACAAATAGTTACTCTGGAAAACAGAGGAATATTTATTAGGGCACATTCAACTCGTGACTTAGTCAGAAAACAGCTAACTCCCACTGCCAGTGCCCTGGCAGAGAAGAATTGTAACTCCTGGCAGATGAAGGTCCAAACAGTAGCTCACATTGGTTCTGCCTAGGAAAGGAAGGGCAGGGAAGTGTTTTTTGTTTTTTTTTTTGTTTTTTTTTTTAACCAAACTGCTGGCATCAAGCCAGCACAACAATCTTTCTGGGCAGTCTTCAAGAGATCCTGTACGCTGCGCACCTGTGTAAATAGAAGTTTCTTTCATTCAAGACACCGGACTAGGTATTAGGGTTTAATTCTGGAATTTGACATCTCCTTACCAATGCAAAAAGGCCAAGAACCTTAATCTGCCCATCCTGAAATCCTGCATATGCAAGATAGGGATAACTTCCTAAATCTGACTTCCGAGTTTATTTATTTTGTTAGACCATGGCTTTCATTCTGAACTCCATTGCTGCTACTGTTTTTGTACAGTGGCACAACAGGGCTCTTGGAAAAGGGTCTGGATCAGTCTTATGATATAATAACTTTATTGGGCAGTGCAAAGAAATCACAAGAGAAAATAAGAGATCTGCATTCTTTTAAAACATCAGAACAGAAGCGTTAGGGATAGTTCTGCTGAAACAGAATTGAATAACTCTGTTTCGGCTCACTGATCAATATGAAATCAACACAGGGATGAAAATGAACCAGTGGCACTTGATAGCAGTGGCCATCACCCATGCTGTTCTCATTCACAAGTGATAAAAGGAAAAGTGAACAGACAACAGATCAAACTGAGGAATGGGTATCTCCTGCTGGATATACCATTATCGTCTGACTTATTTCTCTGTCCCAAAAGAACTTGAAGGTGAGCCTTACTGGAAGGTATAATCATGTAGATCTACCACAAGGCTAGTCTTAGTGTTGAGAGGGTATAATCTGCTCCTCTGTAGGATTTAGTAAAGCTCATCTTTTATCTACATTATGTAAAACCTATTGTCAAAGGGTGTACTTGGAGTTTTCTGTCAATGGTCAGGAATCGCTGATTCTTAACTGAGATGCTGTAATTGACTGTATACTACTATACTGCAAGTAGGAAAGCAGGTCAGTGTCTGTTGCCAGCAGCACTCTGTTAGAGAGCATTAAACCTTCTCCAGTGTGTTTTGCAGTTCCTAGCTCAAAGCTTACTGAAATATGGAAAAAAGTTAATTTGATTTGAGGGAACTCTTGGCCAGGCTTACGTTTTCTACCAGTCTGACCTTTGAAAATAGACCCGAGTTAGTGCTGAGACAACAGCAAGGAGGCAAAAATGTTTGTTTCATTGGATGTATCTTGTTGAAGGTCCCCTGTGTTCAGCAGTTAATGGAGCTACTTCATCTGACAAATATTTTAAGCCAAACTTTCTCTGCTTGTCGCTCAGGAAGCTTGTCTGACTCCATCCATACTGTACTTGAAAAACTACTAGAGCAATGGGTCAATGGGTCTGTGTGGGTTTATTTTTCCTCTTTGCATCTCTTTCTGCTTGTAGACACAAAAGAAACAGGCATCTTCAGGAGCTTATCAGTGCTGCGGGAGTGTAGTCTCTTTTCTGGCTCTCCTCTGACAGAAGTGTCCTTTTCTGAATCTTTTTTTCCTACAGCATGTGTTCTCTCAAACTGTTTTTCTCCTCACTTATTACAGGACCTTTCACCGGAGGATGGTCTAATAGTTAAGACCATAGTCTGGTATGGTGACAGGAAAATCTACAGTCAGGTCTTGCTTCTGTCAGTACCTATGAGCTGGTTCTCATTTAACTATGGACTTAAATGAAACTGCAACTCCCATGCTGCTTTGTCATTTGGAGCCAGATCTTCAGGAACATAACTGGAATATTTCCTCTCACACCTGTGGGGCTCTGGCAGCCAAAGCTGAGGGCTTATTTCTTTGTGCCTAGTAGAACAGCTTTAGTTCCACTGAGGGAGGGTTTCTTCCAGAAATTGGACAGGCATTTTAGAGAATGAAATAGATGTTGCTTATTTATTACAGCTACATCCCCAAAGGCCTTGACTTGGAGGCAAGCGAGACAGCACAAATAGGGTATATGGTGTTTAGCTGATGTCTCTGAGCACTTAACCCCTCCTCCTTTAACCTTCTCAAACTGTTTGATCTAGATGATAGATATTAAGCCCAAGAGAAAAGCCCACTGTGCACATCCATGTCCAGTAACTGGTGATGGCACATAAATTAATCAAGGAAAACACAAAATGAGGTGGTAATTAAAACTTTCTACTTTGTAATTGAATGGCAGCCTTTGAAATTGAAATTATTATCTCCTAGGGAGAGAAAACAGGGAGGGTTTGGTACAGACCAAGGCAATACTTGTGGGACTCAGACAGAAAACCTGCTTTTCCTAAGGACCTATTTTAGTTCTTCCCTTGCAACATCTCTATAACAGAAAAATCAAACTCCTATCTGTTCAGCTGCTCCCTTTTGCAATTTGTTTTCTTGAAGCAAAAGCAACTGAGACATTGAATTTCCAAACTATTACACATGACTTAATTTTAAATCAGGTTTTTTCACACTAAAACCCAAACACTAGCTAAGCTTAAATTTTTTCTAACAACTTAAAACTCTTACAAAACTTTAGTTGTACTATCCTGGCTTGGTATAAAGCTGATTAAAATGATTGCAGCCAAGAATGAATGTAACATTTCAGTTAGAATCAGGAAGTTGTAAGGTTTCCATTTTACACTTCAGAATGAGGAATCTTTTGCATCAATAACCTGGCAATTAAAGGCAAAGCAAATGTTTAGGTTACAAACCTATGTAAACCCAGGCAGAGCGCTCTATTGTTGATAAAAGATTTTACTGCTGTTACAGCTGTTAGGATGTATGGAGAGTTATACTTTCTAGCCAAGGAGAACAAACTTGAACCTCCCATAGTTTAGTATTGAAGGAGAAAGACAGGATTGTGCGTCTATCTGTTTGCAATGCTGTTATCCAAAGAAGCGTTAAACAGAAACATATCAACTGTGCTTAGCCAGCTAGCTCAAACTTCAGGAGTTGCACAGCTCTTGTACTATCCCTCCCTTCCCTTTCCTATTATCTTAACTAACAGAGTGGTCAGCTTTGTCTTAACCCTCCATGTGAAGCTATGAATATTTGGTTAGCACTGGCTAAACATCTGGCTAATAAGAAAGGTGAAAACAGAAAGTAGCCTTTGGGGACTCCAACTTATTCTGTCTAAAAGTTTGCCTGGTAAACACATCCAAGTCAACCAAAACTTCAGTGGCAGCCTCCTGGCTGTGGTACTAGACTTTTAGCCTTTCGTTCAGCTCCCTGTTCTGAATTATACAAAACAAGGACATGATTTTTCTTTCTTTTCTCTCTCTCTTTTTTTTTTTTTTTTTTTTTTTTTTTTTTTTCCCAATTCAGAGACTGGCTGTTGTATATTTCCTAAAAGTTGTATATTTTACAGAGAGATAACTGGTTGGTTCCATTTTATTTCATGGAAGTAGAGGTAAACCGATGAACTATTATTGTGAAAGTTTATCTCTGGCACTACATTACGGCAATAATCTTCTAGTTCATGGTAGCCTTGGTCTCCATTGTCACATTGCTACCTTCACCCAAAAAAGGAGAGTGGTACCAAAATTTTAAGCTCAGACTGAGTGTTTTTAGAGAAATGTAGTAGATATGAGGTACATATTTAACTTTGAGGATGCTAGTATAACTTTTGAAGCAGAGAACAAAAAAACCTGCGCTGATGGTAAAAGGGTATAAAGAGAAGGTAAGATTAACTATTTTATGCAAGCACACTCTGAACAGCCAGTGGTGGGGTAAGATAGGAGAGTACTCAGTGGAAAGAAGGGTATTTTTGGAGAAGCTGGGCTTCTCACTGTTCTCGTAGCTGCATGATTATTGCTCTTAAGAGCTGGGGGTTTTTTGCCCTTGATGGAAAGGGGATGTTTCTAAAAAGCACCCTGAGGTAGTGTCAGTGCAAAGGCCATAGGAGCAAAGAGTCCGGCTACAGAGGTTAGGGTCCTGCTTAGATCATCTGGACTGCTTCCTTCAGAATTAAGCACGTAGTTACACTTATGCACTAAAACTCACTTAAAGTGAAGGTTGTTGTTCTGACAGATACAGAACTTTGGCTTTTAGTAAAGCCACTTGAGCAATAGGAGGTTGGACATGCTGAGTTGTGTTCTGGTATCGTACTAGTTTGACATCCACATATTCCAGCTGGTTCAGTAAAGTTGCTGCTGATTTACACCAGGGGTACTAAGGACAGTTTAGCTCACCCTTTCTACATTGCTCAGGAATGTTTTCCTTATCCCATTTTCTCTGTGAGAAACACTAATTGAAATTCATGCTCGTATGTCTTATGAACTATGAGTCAGAGGAATAAAAGCACTTAATCACTTAATGAAATTATTGCTTCTCCAAGCATGAAAAAAAGGTGGTGGTGGGGGGAGAAGCATAAATTTTATGGCAATCACTTCAAAAACAAGTCTCTTTTTACTTCTTTGTAGTATGTGTAACTTGGTACGTTCCTTTCTTGTGCACTGGTTCATTACTGCAGTAGCTGAGCTTTTCTGTAGCTGTATATACCATGTCAGGCTTACAAAATCAGCAGGCTTACTTTTGATTAGTAGTTGGTGGTGAATACACTGTAAGGTGGCCTTATTTCAGAAGAGGGTCTTTCATTTCTGAACTAGAAGGATAGCTTAAAGACGACAACTAGTATTAAATTATGAATTGCCACAGTGGTGACTGTTGGTTCTAGCCTGTAGTTTAAGAGCAGCAACTGCTCAGCTCCTAGAGTTTGAGAGTAGTATCTTTTTTCATTGCTTTGAATACCAGCAAGTGATGTTAGATTCACCCCGTTTGGCCTTCTGACTAACAGTTTAGAGATGCATCTCGATGTATCAGCCTATCTACATCAGGTGAGCAGTAAGACAAACCTGAGGGGTTTTAAACCACTCAGTGGTACCTTTTGCAAATGTGAAAAAGAGAAAACCAGAATTCTAGCCAAATTCCAGTTTGGCCAACAGTCTCCTGTGTGTTTGTCCCTGAAGCCTCCTCTGCTGTGAAACATTCTTTACTTACAGTCCAAGCTTTTTCTGCTGTGCTTAGCATGTTCTTTAGCAGGGTCTGTGTTCTGTTTAGATGGATAAGTGCGAACACTGAGTGAATTGATTCTTGTCAATTATAAAGACTGCAAGGAGTTTGGAGACTCCTTGAGATGAAAAGTACTGAAAAAATGCAAAACATTAGTTATTTATCTCTTGGTGTCATTATTGTATAGGCTTTAAATTACTACTTCAAAATCATTTCTCATTACACTGTACTGTCATTGCTGCAGATACAAAGAACTTATATACAGCAGATATTAGAGAATGTAAGCCACTCCGGATTTATTAGGAAAGAGGCTCTTCTCCCCTCCCTTCCGTTCCTCCCACTAGCCAACTGGATTAGTTTGGACTATATTAAATAGGCTCAAAAAGCCAAAAGAAAGAAGCAAATCAATACAGAATAAGAAATTAAAAATCACTTCATTGAATTTATTTTAATCTGCAAAGTTGTAAAGTGCTTAAACTGCAGATCCCACACTCTGAAGAAATCCGAGGGGATTCTCAATATGAATTTCGAATGCAGCACTCAGGTTTGTGGTTCTAGTGCATACAAAATGAAGTTTCTTTTGTTCCCAGTGGTCAACTAACTAGATTTGTACCTGAGGGTGGGAATGAAGAGAGGGGATGTACATCATCTATTTTTGCACAGTGCCAAATGTTTTGATGACAAGGAAGTCCTTTAGGTTCTGTGAATATTTCACCCTAGAAATAAACAGCTTCCTCTTTTGCTGAACCTGTTTCCCCCTTTAGATGGTGCGTTCTTTTTTCCTGAGTAATACATCACTGAAGCAACTCATTCTGGTGATGAATTACTTGTACATGTTATCAGATGGGCCTGTTCTGATACTCCTGCATCATCCAGAGTATTACGCTAATATATCAACAGACTGAACTGTTGCTCCGATTATGTGCCTCAGTCTCATATATCACTGTGTGCTCATACATGCACACAGATCCTGCTGGAACTGTGATGTGATGCCCATCAGTGAGGTTCTCTAGCAGGTGTCCAAAGCAGAATTTGGAGGCAGGCTCATAAAAGAGACCATCAACCAATAGCTCAAGTTTTTAAGGTTATGAAGTTCTTTAGTATTTAGGTCATATAATTTGGATGCCTTTCATGACCAATGTCTTTGGACTTTTGCCTCTTTATGACAGACTTCTGCAGTCTGCTCATACCTAGCAACTATTTTGGAAATCTGGAGAGTCTTAGCCCTCCCTCTTTTCCCCACCCCACCCCCCCCCTCTTTTCTTTAAGTATCACAATGTTAAATCTTTAGTATCCCCCAAGTGCTAAGAGAGACAAGCCCATCTTAAGGGGGCAGATCAGATAGCATTTAGGAAAAGAGCATCAGGCACATATTTTTCAATATGAACATTCAGAGACAGTTGGGGGTGGGGTGGTGGGAAGGGTTATTTTGTTTCACTTGGTATAATGTGAAGTCTGTATAGGTACCGGGCTTCCCTGCAGCTGTTTCCGGATATAGACTTCTGCCTCAGGCCAATCTGTATTTGGATGGTTTGCACTTGTCTTTAAACTGTTGCAATTCCTAAGGCCCATGCTTTGCTTCTAATCCTGCTTAATGCTTTTGTTATCTCGGGTTTAGTTCAGATAATGTTCAATTCCTCTTCCAAAGCCAATCTAAAATAGCCACACCTCCTGAGCTTGCAAAATCAGCCTTCAAATTTGCAAGAATGGAGTTTATTCTCTTTAGGTTCCTGGCACTGGTGCTCCTGGGACCCAAGCCAGAACCTGCTGAAGTCAGCAAAGGTGGTTCTAGAGGACGCTGGGTCAAGTGTCTGGTACAGAATGAAAAATGTGCAAAGTCTGCATGGTAAATACTGCCCTACAGCTGGACTTTGTCCCATGTAGTCTTTCCCCTGCCCTGGCACACACAAATACACACTTCTTGTTGCTGGAGGAAAAATGGCTGCGACCTCAACCTGACATTTCTCTCTAAACAAGATGCAGCTAGGAAGCCTAGTTATTTGCATCCTAGCTAAGATGTTTATGGATTTGTGGATAATTTTAGAGTCAGTTACTTTATATTCAGGGCAATCTTTTGCAGCTGTTGAGAATGAATTGCAAAATTAAAAAAAAAAGCCAGTAACTTGTAAGAGGAAAATAAGTCTGGATCTGAGAAGGAAATCAGAAAGTAAATAACAAGGATTATGCCACAGAGCCTCAGGATAGCAACTTAATATAATGCTGAACTGAGATACAAACAATCTGGAGACATGAGCTTGATTGGAGCTTGGGTTTGGCCACTTAATATTGATGTGAGAACATTCAGATTAAAGCAGAAAAGATGGATTGTGTAGATGTTGCATCCTTTCAGTGTCTGGAAGGACAGATATTAGAAAACTGTCTGTCCTTATCAGATGACCCAAGCAGAAAAGGAATTACAAAGGTCTATAGACAAAAAAACATTCTTGCAAAATAATTTGGCATGTAGTCATGCTGTAATTTTGCAGAGATTTCTTTCAGTATAGGGAGACATATGATGAGGAGCTACAGGAATGGTAGAATCAAAGCAAATAACCTGGTTAAATTTAAGTTCTCAGTTCAGATACATTTCAGGTCTTCCGTGGTCTAAGGGACAGCTTAAGGAAATGCTGTATGATATGTTTTTACATATATTTAATTGCTAGTTTGGTAAAACTCACCTGGAACTGAGGACGTGCCCTTTTCCTGTCAGAATTAGTTATGCCTGTGCAGTTCATCTTTCACCTGTCAGGTTAAATGATCTCAAACTGATGTTTGAGCTAATAAGTTGGACTGTGTGGCAGACATGGTACATGTCACACATGATGTCTTTGTGGTTTAAAAATAGCATGCCTGCTCCAAAGCGTTAACCAGATGAACAGGAGCATCTGACATATATGCAAGTTATTTAAGTCCTCCATTCAGTCTGTCTGGATTCAGCTGGCATGACAATTTGCTTTGTACCTCATATTGAATGCTCTTTCTCCTCCCACAATTTCTGCCATCTGAAAGAGGACCGACATGTATCAGTTACACTCATTAGCTTTGCAAAATGTGACTGTGATTCATAATCATCTGCTGCTTTGAGACAAACAAAAAGCAAAAACGTGTTTCTTCGTCTTTACTGGCAGTAGTTGTCTGAGGACTCAGGCTGGAGCCTGAAAAATAAAAACCTTGTGGAGAGTTTGTAAGGCTGAAGAAATTAAATCCTTTTTTTTCTAGCCTATATGGGCCCCATTAAAGTATCAAACTATGCTAGAACCACCCCAAGTTATTTAGCCTCAGTAGAAGTTCCCTACATACTAGATGTTTAGATAAACATCTAGATTAAAATTTGGACACTGGAAAACTTGCTCTTCTATTGCACAGCATTTGCACTGGTGTCATCTTTGGTGTTCTGGTTCTGTTCGTTTGTCCTTCACAAGGTTTATTCCCCATGATAGAGAGTGGTAGATGGGGAAGATGTTCTTATTTCCTCACAAAGCTGGGAGACAAAAATGTTACAGTATGGTTGACACCAACGTATAACCAAAATGTTGCTAAACTGGTTGATACGAAGGATGAGAAACAGTTTAGCCTGTCCTCTCTGGATGCACTTGTCCATGTAGCAGGATTTGCTACAGCAGCGTATCAGGCAGAAAGGTGAGCATTTTACCATCATGGTATCAAACTGCATTCTTCTCAAGCCTCACAGGAGAATTTAATAAAAATAGTTGCTGTTTCTTCTGTTAATCTGCAATGACCTTCAGGGAGGGTTTGAGTACTAAATTAACTTTATTGTTCCTGGAAACCACCGACAAAGAGGAGACTAGAAGCTGTGTTGTCAAGCCCAGTCTTTACTTGCTGAGTCTTGGACACGAACTCCAAAATGTTCCTTCTAAGTTTTGCCATTCATCCTTCCATTTTTCTTGGGCATTAGAAATGAAGATTTCTTATTTAGGTACTTCATGGAAACTTCAGCTGAACCGACTCTTTTAGTTTTGCTGCAAGCTGTGTAACTGTGGCCTTTATGGTTTGTCTTTGACTTCACATATTATTTGCTTATATAAGTTGTTTGGGGAAGGGTCGGTCTCTCACAAGTACTCTGCTTGCTGATGCATTAGTGTTGACATGCTACAAGTAGATGTCAATGCATTTTCAAAATAAGGATGATGATAACATAGTGATTTCTAAAGGGAATTACCAGGTGAGCTGTGCTTACTACATTCAACCTCACCGAAGAGTTTAAGCAGTCAGGTAAGAAATATACCTGGTGTTTGCTGGTTAAGTACTGCAAGTCAGCCAGCTGAGGGAGTGCAGAACTGCTTTTGCAGGATTTTCAGGCTACCTTGAGTTTATCCTTTGATTTTTCTCCGGCAGTATATTCCTACGCTATTTTTTAAAAGCTGGAGGGTTTTTTGTTTGGTTTTTTTTTTTCCCCTTTACTGTTATATAAAAAAGTAAATTAGGACATGTTTTGGGGGCTTCAAAGCCTTGTTGGTGCTTTTTCCAATAACATATAATTTGACACATACAGCAAATAGCTGCTCCAAGATATTTTTGCTTGCTAGCTACAGCACCCGATAGCTAAACTTCCCTCATTAACAATTAATGACACTTAGGCTTCATGCTCCTAATAATGTCATTATTGATTACACTTAAATGGCAAGACCCAGTTGTCAGGGGTAGCATCCTCAGTCTACACCAAGCAAATAGATCAGCACTGCAGGGGTATCATTGTGCGAAATACTAGTTATGCAATATCTTGACACGGGATCTTCATGATCTTTCTTTGAGAAGTACATGATTCATTGTGAGTTGTGAAAAATTGCAAATGGCATTTTCAGTGTAGCTTAAAAAGAACAGGGGATTGCAAAAGGCATGCTACTGGTGAATTTTGCCATCCTTAGTACTATATTGTGCAGAATGGCCCTCAGAAAGAGTTGGGAAAACTATCACCAGTGTCTGCATTGTAGATTGTCACACACTTTAGAAAGCCCACCTATGTATGGAAGTGCAGATGTACCCTCTGTAGGGCAGGCGGTAAGGGTGAGCAGGATGCAGACAAGAAAAACCTACACAGGGTTGTGCAGACAATTGCAACAGTTGTTTGAAAACTTGTCTGGGCTTTTTGTTTGCAGATTAGTAATGCTGACCTTTGGATTGGTACCTCTGCATGTCTGCCTTAATCTTCTCTTTCTGAAGTGGTCAGGAGAAGTGACTAGCGTAGGCGTGTGTTTGCTCACATTCCCAAACACTCCTTTTTCCTCTGCAACTGCAATGTTTTTGTAGGCTCCAGCCTTGGAGGTTACAGTGTTTGGTACAGTAGAAACAGCCTTAGGCCAGCACCTGTCCTTTTGAGGAACTGCATTGCTCAGATCTCTGCAGCATCCTTTCATGCTTTGAAAGAGTCAGCTAAGGGAAGGAGGGTGATACTTCTGATAGAAAATAAGAAAATCTCATTAGGTTCATTGTATAAGGGCCCCAAAGCTTTATTAGGATATGCCAGTGAACTTACAAGTTACTGCCTTCCCATTTAGGTTGACTTCTTTGGTGTTGTGGCCATTTATTTTTAAATAAAATGCTCTCAGTGCCATCTGAAACATGACAAACAGTAAGAGAAGTAATTAGCCCTGTCAAAGGTAGCAGGTCTGGGAAAACTGTATTTAAAGCCATGTTAGTCGCACTGAAGACAAGTGAGGCAGTTTTCAGGCTAATAGATACGGTATAGCCAGTTAGAGAACTGAAAGCTCCCTTCCCTAGAAAGCAAAGCTCCTGGGAGTGTCAGGTGCCTTGTAAGGTATGGAACAAAAAATATGAAGATACTAGATAGTGCAGTGCCAATGGACTGTACTCACAAGGCATACAGTAGGCAAAGCCCAATAAAATGTCTTGACACTTTTTTGCTTTAAGAATTCAGCAAACACCACCAGAATATTCATCACTGAAATAAAAGAATAATGTCTGCTCTTGAACTTACTTAAATGTGTACTGATGTACTACACCCCACTGCTTTTATTTTGAGGGACTACACAGACCTCCCCCTGCTTCTCCGCACTGTCATACTATTACAATAGCACATTGTCCTTTGATCAGCCTGTCTTCTAAAACGTCTGGTCCCCATAACAAACTTCTTAGCTCTATTTTCTTGTAGGACAATCATGTCGTCAACGTGAGGGGTTTGGCTTCCAAATATAAGTTTTTCCAGGCAAGAAGTGCAAGTAATTAAACTCCTAGCCTAGTTGTTTTTCCAGAAGAACTTGACATGTGTTCCTTAACAATAGGCTTTGAGCCATAAGTAGAATAAATGTTAAGCTAATCCCAATTAATGTGTGCAAACAAAGTCTTAAAACACCATGTCTCTACTTAAAATGCCCCTGTCTCCCTCCCTCTCTGCTGTACTAAAACACAGCCAGAATACTCAGATCAGCATGCTATTACTGCTATCTCAGAGTTTAACAGACTAAAAGCAGCAAAAGTGAGAGTGGTCAGGCACGTTTCTTCAGACAAGGGAAGCAAGGCTGTCAAATTAACAGCAGTGGTACAGAAAACATCTTGCCTGGCCAAAGACATTTAAAATCAGTCGTCTCAAAACAGTCATGGTACTGCAGGAAGAAATGCAGATTTTTGTAAATAAATTTTGAGGGGGTAGAAAAATTGTTGTTTCTTTCATGTAGTTGTCTACTGGCAAGCTGTTCTCCATTATTAGGAAACCTTGATTTTTGTTTTAGCTGTCTTTTAACTGAAACACCCAGCTTTTGTGAACTTAGCCTTGTACAAAATTTTCTGTCACAAGCTGTGAGTTTGGACTATAAGTAGAACTTTAATTATCATAGATCCCACATAGCCAGTAGATTTGACAGTGCTATATTAGGAACCATTTTCCAGGGCAGTGCTGGCTATTGCCAGTTATTGGGTAAGTTGTCTGTCTCTCCAGCCTAGAATCTCATCTTTGGTTTAAAATACCTTGTTTATTTATCAAAGCTTTTTCCCTAAAATAGTACTGATTTTTCAGCTCTGCATCAGTTATGGAGCTGAAGCCTGTGCAGCGGGTAATGGGAATCCTTGAACTAGAGTTCAAAAAATGCCAAGATCTGGATTTCTGAATGTGTTATCTGGTAGATTAATAAATGTTAGAGGAAACGGCTTGTGAGTGAGTTTTCTGTGGTAGAGGTAAGTGAATACAGGTCCAGAAATGGGTCAACCTGAAACTTGAGAGGACAAAGACTGACTGAGAGGCTGCCAGGGAGCTGCATTTTTATGGAACTTAAACATTCTAACAGCTGGGTGATAAAAATGCCTGGGGACTATTTTCCACATTCTCACTGCATAGTCTGCTAAACGTAAGCTACCTAAATATCACTAGTTATTTCACTGAATTTATCCCTAGAGGGACTATAATGAGAGAGAATGGGGACTATATTTTGGAAGCAATTAGCCTTAAAAATCTATTCTTTCTTTTTTTTGAGCACAGTCTTCAGGGAGCTAAGTACAACGTTGTCTAATGGGCTGGGTGTCTTCTATTGCCTGTACTCCATCTTCAGGGATGGCAGCTAAACATGAATCCCTGGCATCTCAAATTAGATTTTAAAAGCCTGAGATTCAAGGACTAAGAAAGGGGAGAGAGGAAGGGGTTTTCTCAGCTTGTGGTTAAATGCAGTGCACTACTGCATAATGAGAATAAGAAAGTTTTCAAGGAAAAGGAGACACCCCGATAAAACAAGGAACTGATTATAATGCTGAAATTAATCTTTAAAAAATAACCATTACATGGTCTGGTCATTCTTTGTACCTAACCTCTTGCATACTTTTGCTGTCCTCAGTTCAGCACAGCAAGTACATATTTAATGACCAGGTCTTCTGAGAGGGATTTAGGTACTTCCTTAAATGCTTTTCTGAACTGGGATCCAGCATAGCTGCTGAAGTGCTGTGTTCCAGACTGGTCTTCAGCATCTAATAAATGTGTAAAGAACAAAAAGGACTTCTTTATGTTGATGGTGTCCTTGGAAAGCAGTTACTGAATTCTACCTTCAATGTCAACTCTGAGGGTCAGACACCTTAAGGGTTGTCACCAGAGAGACTGGGAAGGTTGTGAAGATAACAGAACACATTGTGCTGACTTCACTGGATACGTTGGTATCTCAAAACTTGTCACTTCTGTATTCAGTGTTAAAATAATGTACATTATAACTTAGACTAAGCTGCTTTTTCAAATGTTTTCCTTTCAACCTCCTGGTAGTACCTTCTCTACTGGAATAGTTCACTTAGAGACTTTCACCTAAGTTACTTTATGTACAAACTGTCTCTTTGCTTAAAGAAAACCTCTCCTTGAATGTTCTGTCGGGAAGAGATTTTTGTTTAGCAAGCTGGCACAAGTGCAATGCAAATAAGATATGCAGAAATACTCACAGCTGACTTTGGCTAAGTTTGTTTAATAGCTAGAGTACCTGTCTCTAAGTCAATTTAAAATAGGTCAGGGTAGAAAAATAGTATTTTCAACATGTGAGAAATCTTGATCTGTCAGAAATGCAATTTCTTGAAATAGAATACAAAATGGAATTTAAATTCTTTTGCCAGATTATAAGTTGATACAAAATGTGTTATGAGCCATCAAAGACTATTTTTTTACAGTTTTGAAACATCACAGAAGATATTTAATATAGTATATGTAAATATACATAATCTAATGTTAGTGAAATGAAACAAGGTATTTGAAATCACTCTTGACACTTTTCAATTTTTGATTTCTATGAAAGACTTAAATGTCAATCTGCATTATAATGAAAAAAGTGTAAAAATGTCACTTGTATCTGTCTTCAAATGAAATGGACAATGTATTTATCAAGGATGAAATGGTCTTTTTCAAGTTCCAGAAAGCTAGTCTCCTGCACACATATAGCTACTTAGAAATCCCCCAAATATGCTGCAGGATACAGAATATTGGTTTTCCATTGGCAGTGCAAAGGGTAAATGGACCAAACTTGGTGGACAAAGATGATTCCACATCTTGTCAGCTACTGCAATGTGCATGGGAGGAACTTACCTGCAAGACCAGAATGATCCCTCTTGTGTTCTCCTCTTCTGCTGCTTTTAGGAGCCCTGCCTACCTCTGCTCCCTGCCACTGCTTTTGTCAGCTGGAAGAGCTTAAAGACCAAATAGGTGGCTGGGACTGTTGCTATGGATTCGTGCAGTGCCTAGCAGCGCTTGTTATCTGCAGGACCAATTTAACTGCCATTCCTGTTTCCCTTCCAACCCACATTCTTCCTGTGGATTTCCCTGGTCTCGGCTGGGGTCATTAGTCATTTTCATAATGCAGTTACACAGCAGCCAGAACTGCTTTCTGTATTTCATGCACCCCTTCACAATATGCCTGCAAGAGGAGAGAGATACTATGCTCGCCTTACAAAAAGAAAATTGAGGCACACTAAGGTTTCATTCTGAAAACATCAACCACAGGGACAGGATGCTTTTGCTCTTAAGATGTAGCCTGGCTCAATGCTTGCAGCTGAAGGTTTGATCAAGGTTCTGGTTTGCATTTAGGGCACACTTCATACCATTCTGATAGCACAAAGTGACCATGTGATGCTTTTTCTTCTACATGTCTCATCAGTACAACTGTGCTTAAAAGCATGGTGGGGAGCAGCAGTAAAAGTTCTCCTGCTAGCTGGTGGATCTGCAATGCTGTTTGCTTCAGTCCCCTCACAGGAGCTGCCCTCCCACAAACAGGTTTAGCAAAACTCAACTCTTGCCTTTTCAACCCCTTCATATTCTGCAGTGGAAGGGGGTGGGGGGCATTGCTTGGCCACGTTGTAAACTTGTCTCTTTGCTGCATCGTAAGGACAACTTGAACATCTAAATCCTGCTGCTGCCCTTGCGTGTTTCTGCCTCCCACACTGTGCACACCTGCTTATTTTGCTGCTGGATCCTCTCCCGTGCTCCCCCTCAAGGGTGTACTGCACTTGTCACAGGGGACACAGAGAGCTGGCAAGCTGCAGACAGCCAGGGACTAAGAGAAATTCCAGCCTCCCTTTGGATTTCAATAAATGCCTGAGATTTAGCTGATGTTTAGATGACATAAGTGTTTGTGTCAAAGGTTGAGGAGCAGAGAGCAAACCAAATCTAATCCTGAGCTGTGGCTGTTTGTTGGTTTGGTTTTTTCCCCCCAGCTTACCATGTCCTACTGCTGAAATCCAGTTTGACATCTTGGTGGTACAGTGTATATTTTCTGCCTTTTTAAAAACAGGAAGAGAAGTCACTTTCACTTGACAAAGTCAAGCTTGGGTTAGTCTAACAGTTAACTTCCTAATGAGGGGGATTTATTTGCTGCTGCTTTTCAGTATAGTCTGCCGTTCAGTAAGCTAAGTAGGGAAGCTAATAAATTAGGGAACAATAGGGAAAGGAGAAATTTTTAATTCTTTTTGCTGCTGAGCTGAGTAGTGATTCAGTAGTCTCATTCAATAACAATGGGAACTCTCATTATTATCATGAGCAAGTAAAGCCCAGGAAAGTAAACTGAGGTAAACACAAATCTGACTTGTTTCCTAAGCAGACTCAATGAACCCACTTCTTTTTTTTTTCCTTTTTCACCTCCCCCCCCCCCCCCCCCGGAGCTGACGTCACCCTATGGACCCACGCCCAGCCAGTGGGTTAGTGTATTCCCTGGCACCACTGGCAGCACATGTGGGTTGCAATACCTTTTTGCTCCTCAGATTTCTTTTCTGGAGCCATATGGATATAAATAGATAAAGGAATGCTCATAGGCAACCTGCCTCCATCTATTTTTCCTCTTGTGTGTGTCTCACTTCCTAGACTCAGGAGGTGCCTTCCTCTGCTTTACACTTTTCCCTTCTCTTCATGCTGAGAATTAGGTACTTGGGAGAAATAACTACTGTTCGGGGTTTAAAAATAAATAAAAAAGCTTTTTGGTGACAATCAAGCCAAAACAAGCCTGTCTGTTTCCTAAGATGCATGTGGGTTTGTCTTCAGCATACTTAATCAAGAATGCCAATCATTTGGTCAAATTTTCTCATCTTTCCCCTTAAAGTAACCTTCCAAATAACTCCAAAATACTGTTTCTGACCCGTTTCCCTTAAGTAACACAGAAAATCTGAGGATCTGATGGGGTCTTGTCTGTTTGTTACCTAGTTAGTTACTACTATGAAGCAGAAACAAAATCAGTATAAATGGACTGTTCTGTTTGGGTTTATATATGTTACTGATCTAAAGAATATTAGGACTCTGCCCCTTTCCTGGTGTAGAATAATTTGGCTTCTGACATCAGTAGCACTAGCGAACCTGATCATCAGGGAGCTGGATTTGTAACGTGATTATCTCTAGCATTACAAGATAGTGTAAGCACCTCATAAACGGATTCCTCAAGCTGTGGCAGAAGGGGGAGATGGACTGACTCTGTCAATGTGCCTGGTTCATTCTGCTTAAAAACCGAGAGTGAGGTCTCTGGGGTGCTCATCCCAAAGTGGTTTTTAGCAAAAGAAGGCTTGAGGCCTATTCTCACAGACATGAGCAAAGTTCAGTTGCTGGAGACTTGTCTTTTGAGATCAGTCCTTCCAAATTAAAAACCAAAGCAGAATAGTGTTTGGGAATTTTCAGTCAACTCTTAAGATTTGTATAAAGACTTTTACAGAAAACAGCTTTGGAAAGTTTTTGGAAAACAACTCGTTTTACTAAAGATCCAGTTTTTCATTGTTAATATTTTTTAAGGTAATTGGTGGGTTTGTGGTTTTTTTCAGTCTGAAAACAGGCTGGTATCCAAGCCTTCTGGAACAATGTAGCATATCTGGGGGATTTGCTAAGGCAGCTGGGGTTCTCAGTATGAATATGAGATATTTTAGACTTCTATCACTTCCTATCTTTCCATTATTTTTAGCAGATTAAATTGTTTTTACTTGTAGGCAAAACTTTGAAAGCATGAATTGGTTGTGCTTTAAAGCTAAATGAGAAAGAAGACTGACAAGATACACTGATACAACTCTCCCCTGGTCTTTATAGAGCCCTGTTTTATACTTGCTGGTCTGTCATGGTCTCAGTTCTTCCATCTGTTAAATGGTGGCTATAATTAGCCTGTCTTTCACAACTTTTTGTATTTTGGCACTCTTGATACTTAACTTACTGTATTTTGAATCTGAGGGAATAAATGTGAGAACAAAACAAATTATATGCCACTGTAATTTGTTTATCTGTCTGTCTTCTGATCCCTTCTTTTCCTCTGGTTCTCCTGTATTTACCGTTGAACCTCACACAGCCGTAGCACCCACTGCTGTGAAGTTGCCATTAAATGACCTTGAATGGCAAATGAATAGTTAAGTTCAAAATCTCTTGCCTAAGACCTATTGTTTGCCATGGTTACCTCATGATCAGTTGCATATGCAAATAGTCTCTGGAAGTAACATTAGGGAGGGTGTATCATCTCAACTGTAAAGTCTCTATAGTATTTTTTTTTTTTTTTTAGCACAGAAGCAAGTATGGAATGATGAACTATTTGGTTTTGCACTTTCAAGAATAAGTGGAGCCCAGCAGTGTGAGCCTAGCACACCAGTTAAGGGCAAAACCCAAGCTCTCAGTGGGACCTTGGTGTGCCATGCTTCACGTGGATCATCAAAAGGAATGTAGCCTACAAAATAAAAAATAGCTCCTCTTCTGCTAGAAAACCTGAAATGAAGGGATAAGGAAGGGGAGGGAAGGCCTGCGTATAAGTGAAGTTCTTATTTCCGCGATACCAGCCTAAGGCAACCAGCAGCTGTGTGCTGCATGGCCAAATGCAATAAACACTTTCTGGAGAGGTTACTTTATTGCAAGGTGCATAACAGTAAAGTAAATTATTTGAGTGTGCAGTAAGAGTATCATTTTCCCCTAGATGCTGTGACCATTATGTTTATTAACTTCAATTTTTCTTGCAAGGAAAGGAACGTGACAAATAACTCTCTCTTGTTCATCTGCTGCTGAGAGGTCTTTTGACAGATAATTGGTGACTTACATTGACAAATCTACTTCTGAGTCCTTAGCAGTCAGTCTCTGATGACTTTGCCTGCCTCTGGTGGTTCTCACAACCATTGAAGACGATGTTTCTGAGAACGCAAGAGTGTGTATGAGGTAGATAAGAGAACTTCTGCTTGTACTGTCTGAACTCTGAGTTTCTACCTCACCTAAATGAGGGCATTAGATTCAAGACAATGGGAAAAGCTTTAAATTGAAGATCTAGGAGAAAGGCTGACCTGCAAGGGGAGAAGTGCTCAGCTTGGGAGGATAGAGTTGATTTCATGACATAGTTTGACAGATGACAATTTTTGTTCCTAACTTTAGAAATCAGTTGCTATGATTTTGCAGTTCCTTGTTTTGCAAAGGTTAATGGTGATCCACATATCGGAGCATATCATGGTACTGGCCTTCAGCCATCTGGCAGTGCTTCCTTGTAAGGACAGTGGTAAGACATGCACTGTACCTGCTTATCTGCTTATTTCTGTAGTGCCTATGCAAGGAACCAATTATACTAATTACACATTTGTTATTTTGCTGGGGGAAATAACATTTGAAACAATTATGCTATGGTGAAATTTGTAAATGACAAGAAGCTCTGAACAAAAGGCAAAATCACCTTTACTCAACTGTAAACCAGGACTGCCTGCAGTCTTGCTAGAGCTTTATCCAAGGGAAAAGCAGTTTAAATGAAAGTCCCAGATTTTCCACTGTCTTAAGCAGTCTTATCCCTACCTGCGCAAATATGGTAAAAATAGACAGAAAATGTCTCAAGCCTGCCTATCTTGGGGTGTTTAAGGCCGGAAAGCTGGTCTCTGCCGGCCTCTGTATAGATGGGGTTGGGAGAAGGACTTTTGAGAGGGCAGGTCAGAACCCTTAGGACTTGGTGGCAAGCAAGAACCCAAAATATAATCCCACTGCAAATACCATTCCCTCTCCTTTTCTGTACTTGAGGTTGTAGTTCAAAATAACTGGAACGATTATACAGTGTGAAAGACAAGAGGGGCAGTACTTTTCTACTTTGATTAGACATGTAAAACTCAAATGTGAGGAAGCTGCAATGACACAAGAAGATGCATGTAGTATTAAAGCACACATCAGTTGGCCTGCAATAATAGTGTCCGCTTTTAGCCCGTGACAGATGTAAAATAACTGAACACACTGTCCTAGGGAATTAAGCTGCAACCCTTGTATGTGCTGTGGACCAGCAGTAACGAGAGGCTGTTGGAATAGCTCAGTTGGTGTGAAGTGTGCTGTGTAGTCAAAGCTAGGAGTGTTTTTATCATTGGTAAATCACTCTTATATTCTTGCAATATGGCAACTGCTTGCTCACGCTTCTAAGTTCCCTTTACTCTGCAAAATCCGTTTTAAAAACCACCTGCATTCATTTTTTGCCTTTGAGTAGTAGGAATAAACTGCTGCATTTTTTTTTTTGAAGCTACGTAGCATTCCATTCCTAGTGTGATATTGTATAATTCAGAGGTAAACGCTGTAACTTAGATCCGTGTACAATATAACCAGATACAAATCAATTTCTTTTTGCTGTTCCTTTGTTCAGAAGGGAATCTGTGGAGATACAGCAGTAATTCACCATATACAAACTACTATAAATAGAGCATTGTATTAGAAACATGAATTTAATTATCTAGCTCTCATCTGCAGGATGGAAGGGAGCACGTCCTCTTTTGGTTACTAGGACCACCCTGATTTGTAGGAAACTGTAAAGCATAAAACAAGCGTAGCAAGACTTACCTTTTGCGGCAGAATAAATGCTTTGAAAGAAGAGCTCTAGTTGCAGGAGTTTAAGTCATTTCCCCGCCACATCCCTCTCCCCCCAGTTTTGGTAGTGGCAGAGTCTATAGCAGGGAACCTGTGCTTTTGCCTCAGCTGTTGTAGAGCGCTGTTACATAAACCACTAGTGAAGGAAAATCTAATCTTTATTTTTGTGGTTTACATTACAGAGTTCTTTCTGCTCTCTCTTTTTTGGCTGGGTATTTCAGGAGGAGAAGGGCCACACCACAAAAAATTCTTACTAGATAACCTAATGTCCCATGACGCCTCTATCACTAACCCCACAAACCCCACAACCACTGATCTCTGAAGAGGAGGCAGCGGCGGCTTTCAGTATCTTGAAAACCTAGGCAAGATTATAGAAGAATCTCTTCCCGTTGCACCCGTGCCCTCCAGACCTCATTTTTCAGTTGCCCAGGAGGTTGTGAATGGTAAATCAGTGGCACAGACATCGTGCAGACTCCTTTCTACCTAGCCTGTACAAATGAGTTGAAGTGATTCATATCCTCAATGCTTTTATTCCTGGACCTTTATACAACTGTAATCCAGTGAAGTGTCAGGCTGGCTGGAGCCAGAGCCCTATAAAAGAACTGACCCTGTCGTCTGCATTGAAAATATATGACCGATTACAGAAAAGTATGGCTGCCTTGGAGGGCTGTAGCTGTAAAATACTGCCTAAGGGACTGAAAATGGAACAGAGATGATGAACGTGTAATTACAGAATTGAGATACTTTCCAGTCCCAAAGTACCATTTCACAGCTATTACTGCAAATGAGAATGAGCATTTACTTTACTATTCATGTTTCTATCCTTTAGAATGGTTTTTATTTATTTTTATTTTGAAATGAGATTGAATTCTTAGATCTAAAAATGAAACAACATATGGTTTCAGGGGTAATTGAGAGTAGGCTCCTATTCTTGCTTCACAGTGGGGATTAAAGGGTTCCTTAATCTAGTAAATAAAGGTATAGCAAGAATTAGTGGAATAAGCTCAAGCAAGATAGATGCAAATCAGACGTAAAGGTATGGTTGGTTGCCAGTGGAACACACTACCAAGGGGAAGTGATGTCTTCAAACTGATATAGGACTCCTTTTTGGAAGCATGGTTTAGTCAAAATTATGTTTGTTCCAAAAGCAGATGGATAAAATGTAACGGTCTGTGTTAAATGCAAGAGATCAAACTAAATTAACTGCGTTTCTCCCTGGTAATATGATCTTTAAGGATGTCTGTCTTGTTTTTCTGATTATAAGTTGTCAGTCCTTAGCTGGATACGCTGGTATGCTAGATCTGAAATTTTCTTAACTAAGGAACTCCTTGTAGAAGGTGTTTTTTTTGTTTTTTTGTTTGTTTGTTTAAACTGTCTTCTATTTTTATTGATATATAGCAAATACCCTAATAGCTTATACATTAACAAATGAAAATCTGAAGTAAACATTAAAAGGATCTGTGTTAAAACTTGGCCTTGTTAGTAACCAGGAGAAATGCTGGTTACACACGTTGCTTATTTTTTCACATGCATAGGAACAAGATTTTATTTATAAATAGGAATAATGCAGACAGGAGAAATTGTGTAACCTCTGTGTGATACTGAGAGCAAGCAGCGAGGAGATAGATGGCTACAGTTGTGAAGCATGTGAAATGTCAGTCAGTTGGTTTAAAAAGAGTAAAAGAGTCCTCAGAGAGACTCCTTTTATAACGAACTTATATGATCTGACAGTCACACACTCCAAAATTGAATTAATAAATCATTCACAGCTCTGGTTGGAATAGTTAATACGTGTTTTGTGCCCCAGCAGAGAGGAAAATGGCCTGCTTTCCTTGCTTTATGACATATTAGGCCTAAATAGAATTAATGATAAGGCTTTCTAACTTTATTTACTGTGGATAAGAGCTGTTTCTAAGGGAATGGTAAGGGAGGAGGGGAAGAATGAACTATGAATAGATTATTTCCCCAATATAGGATTTTAATAACACACAGCTATTCTACTTACTGCCCTGTATACTATGGCAGTGGGATGCACAGGGAGCGGGAGATGACTTTGCATGTGGTGAGCAAGAACAAAATTCAGTTGCTGCAAGCGAGTTGTCACAAGTGTGACATTTGCGTGAATTCATGATGGGTGCACACCCATGTCTTTTATAAAAGCTAAATGGATAAAACTCTTCAGCTTGTTTACACAGAACATGGACTTTGGCTATAAAAAAATGGTATGAACTAGCTCTGATTCTGAAAATCATAAAATAAATGGCACCTCTAGAGAAATAAAAGATCAGGTTTCGATGATAGGAAGACCTGTACAGTAATTCTAGATCATGTCAGTCAATAAACTAGATTTTTTTCAGAAGGAGCAGCTCAAATTTTTAGAACTCTGTTCAGGTCTTTCCTTGGGCGTGCACAGAAGGCCATGGTGTTTCCAGCGACTGGCAGTATAGGATGGTTCTCTGGAAAACAGGTGAAACTGTACTATGGAAAATCACCTTGTCTCTGCCCTGGCAGCAGGCTTTTTCTCTCAGGCCTATGTGCTCTTCGAAGAACAGCATTTGTTCCTGTAATGGTCTCAATTTTTTTGTCCACACAAAGAGATTATGGAGCAGAGTATAATGTACGGCTAATTAAAGAGCTAAAGATGGCAGTAAACAGATAAATCAGATTTTTCCCCCTGTTGCTGTAGAAGTTAATTATTGAAATGTTAAGTGTATTAGATGCAATGAATAATTAAACCAAATTGTAAATTAAACATCCCTTTGACATAAAATGCTGGAAAAGTTAGTTATGTTATCTTCATGTCAGAGGAATGGAACTATGTCCTTTCCCTTTCCAACACGAGGCTTCAAATCTGGGAAAAAAGTTTGCCTTGCAACTAGAATATTGCCTCAGCACCCTGTCAGCTTTTTTACTACTTGAGCTTGATAAACTTTTAGAAAAGGATCTTAGAAATTATTTAGTAGATGTTTACCAGAGTGAATGTGAAACATTCTTGCTGCCAGGAGCAGTAGGGTGAATTAGGAGGTGGCGTGTGCTACACTTGTTATGGTTCTTGCATCCTTCCTAAGCGTCTGTTAGTGGTTGCTGATAGAGATACAGAGTTCGCTGGGCTGAGATGGTACAGTAGGAGTTTGTTCTGAGAGCACATCACCATCAGAAAAATCATGTAACCCTTCCTAGGCAGGATTTGTCCCTGGCTGAAGGGGTTTGTTATGCTTTCCTGATACAGTCTGGCCAATAGCATAACATAAAACCCAAACCAAAGTAATTTTTATTGAGGTGCTACCTTGTGCCTCCCTCAGTCTTTTTTGGTTCTGTGTGGATTGTTGCAAGGAGATAAACACTCATACCCCATTTTTTTCCTCTTTGATACCCTCGCAGATACAGTGCTTGGCACTTACTCGGCCACATGTTGAATGCTAGGGTTAACTCCAAGCAGGTACATAATCTGTTCAACCTCACAGCATGTTTCTTGGTGCTTTCCTTAAAAAAGGCTCAAAAGATCACCATTTTGTAGAACTTAATCCGTTTTGTGGACTGAACTGGTGTAGGTGTCTTAGACTGGTCCATTATGAATTTGGTCCCCAAATGTCATCTTTATCCAGCACGTATTTCATGGCATTACGTGGTTGAAGTACTGGTATGCTGCGTTAGGTGAAGAGGTGATGTACAGTTTATGTAGGACACAAGGCTTGGAGGGCTTCCTGAGGTACCTTCTCTTTCAGATGAGGTATTTCATAGCAGCACGATTCTTCTGCAGATCACAGCCTGGTGTAATGGTGTTAACTTCAGTCAGAGGTGTTTTGCATTTATACTCCGGGCTATAAACTGCAGTAGCAAAGGGAGAGGATGTATGTTCCTCGTAGCCTTTCCTGTTAGATTTTAGTAACCCGAAGCAGAGAGTGCAGATGGGCAAAAAGGAGCTGCAGTTGTGAGATGGTGACTCAGAGCCTTTTGACTAAACTGCTCTGTGTCAAGTTGGAAAAATAAGGTGACATAAGAGGGGGGAGCCTGCTGTCAGGTGTTAGTCATTGCTTTCTATAAACTTGTTTCAGAAAGCTCTAACCTTCTCCTAATTACGCAATTTAGTCTTTAGTGTCTTTGTGAACATAGTGTGCGGTACAAATTGGAAGCAGACAGACTGATAAATTTGGACCTTTTGTGGTGTTTGGATTCATTAGTTTCTCTAATTACTGGAAATAGAGCAGTTTTCATATATTCAGGATGCTACTCTGTTTAAACTGCTGTGAGGAAGGCCAGAGCAATTGAAGATAAGTTAGTGTATAAAGAGATCATGACTTCTTGTTAACCTTATTAACAAGGTTATTAATAATAATTCCTTATTTTAGTGAAAACAGTGACTTTTATTGACAAGGCTGGACTACACCTATGAGTTAAACCTGCCTTCCAAATGCTTAATTTTCATGTAAGTTTTTGCAGTGTGTGAAATTCACAATTTTAAATAGCATAAATCAGCACGGGAACACTGCCTCAATCTCACCCAGGATCTGGCCCCTTCCATTTAACAGCGCTGTGGGAGTCTGAAGTAGGTACATGTGTTAAGTGGTTTGGCAGCACAATGCTATTGAATGGACCCTGGTGTGTCAGCGAGCTGAAATGGCCTTAAAATGGTCACAATAATTCTCTCTGCAATTTTATTCTTAACATGTTAAAGCCACAAATGGGAAGAAAGGGCAGAAAGGCATTTTATGTAGATAAAAATAATTATTTTTGAAGCAAGCTGTCTTTTTCATTATGGTCTGTATTTATTCTAGGTAAGATTAATGAAATATTCAACGAATGCTACCCTCGACATGAATTCATCCTTCAGTAGTTCATCCAGCCTTTAATTAGACTTAAAAGAAAGTCATTGTCAAATTAATTCATCCCTTAATGTTATTTTGGATCAATATATATTCCCAAGAAGTCAAACCACTGAGAAACTAGAGTTCTTCAAGATTCATATCTTAACATTTGAGAGCAGTAGTGGAAGTTAGTTTATTTAGGCCAAAATCTTTTGTTTAAAGAGTAGAGCCATCGTGTACACAAATACATTCAAAGCAAAACTGGTTTAATTTTTTACTGTATCTGGATGGTATAATTGAGGTCTTTCTCTCCCTCCACAGACACAATAGTGGTGTACTTGATTAGACAACTCCTGTCAATCACAACGTACAATCACAGAGGAGCTGAATTTGGAGGGGTCTCTGGAGACCATCGAATCTAACCCCATGCTCAAAATAGGACCAGCTAGAGCAGCTTGTGCTCAGCTATGGCCAGTCAAGCCTTGAATATCTCCAACAATGGAGACTCCGTAACCTCTCAGGGTAATCTGTCCAGTGCATGACCACCCTCACGTTTAGAAAAAAAAATATATTTTTTTCTTATGTTTAAGTGGAATTCCTTGTATTTCAGAATTTCAAGTTGTGCCAGCTGCCTCTTGCGCTGTCACTGTCCACTGCTGAGAAATCTGGCTCAGTCATCTTTACTCTCTCCTATCAGAAAATTGTGCAACAAAATGAGAAACTGAACTGAAGGCTGGGGATGCAGAGACTAGGAAATGAGGCTTCTAATAGGGCCTGGCAGGCTGGTTAGAGAACTGGAAGTTTCACTGCATAAGGCAAGGTTATTTGAACAAGTGAGACTGCAGAAAGAATCCCCCATCATGGACACCCTAGGCAATAAGGAGCTTGATCCAAAGTCCTTAGCTGGTAAACAGAATCCCATTCATCTTCAAGAATGAAGATTCCTAATCCCACTTACTGCCTGAATCAGAGATGCAATGTGTGAGTTCATTTCCTTCAAAGCGTCATGCACAGAGTGGAATTTAAAGTACAAATTTTGAATTTTCCTTCCAAGCAAGTGTCTTGCCAACTAATCAAAGCTGTTTCCTTGAAGCCACTCTCTATAAATAAGCCTTGAATAGCATATGACTTCTAATGCTAAATATGTTTAAAATAGAAGTTTGTAGTACAGCTGGAAAGGGTTTTCTTTTACAGCTATAGAAGGAGCCGTTTTCAGCAAGGTTATAGAATCTTTGGATTGTGTGTTAAATAAGCTTATCGGCATTGCAAGGAAAATATACAGAAACGTGCTGGTTTTTTCCATGGGTAATATATACAGAGCTTATTGGTGGCTGAGTGTAAGGAGGATGCTAGTGTATAAAATGTGCAGTTGCAATTCAGGGTGTTTGATTGTTGTCAGTTTGTCTGGTGGAGGTTACCTAAGATGTACCAAAAAATATGTTCCTTTTTAGAATTGTTGCCTGTAGGGATGAAACCAGTAACTGCCCTTGGGTTTAAGGGCCCTTAAAAATTATCCCAAATTGGAATTATGTGAATTTATGGTAAAACCCCATTCCATGGGGGAAAACTGTTTTGGTCAAGTGTGTTAGCACTTGTGGAATGGGGACCAGGTCTAATGAGAGCGTAGTGTAGTTCTGGTCCAAATACAGCCTGATTGTACTAAGGCAGGACATCTGGGTTCTCTCCCTGCCTTAGGGCATGATGTGTACATGTATGAAAAAGTAATGATGCATCTTCCCTCCCCAAATTATACTGTGAAGGGAATATTCTCTCCTGTGAAATGCATATTACAGCACCCATCATTGGTTATGCTGTTGGCAGCAGCAACAGCCATAGTGAGGATCAGGAAGGACCAAGCTCAGATATGAATAGCAAAGATGTATCAAACCCCTTTATCCTGTGTATTGGGATCATTCTGCCTCTTTCCAGCTATCCCTTGCACATGGAAGTGGTATGCTGTGAAAAAACCTCATGGCATTTTCTTGATAGCTTTTCTTTTTACCCTTCACTTCCAGTGGCATAAGAGCTTATTAAAACTGTTTCAGTATATGATTCTTTGAGCTGAATGTGCTGTTGTTTAGCTCTGCTGTGAGCTATTAAAATATTAATTTACCCTAATTCTTTTGTCTAATCTCACGTTTATCATTCTCTCCCAAAATGAGGTGAAGAGTTAAGGTTTTAGATCAAAAGCCCTACGCACTGCAATCCTTCACCAGGTGCTGGGATAGGCAATGCAGGTTTCCTTTTCTGTGCTGCTTAGATGTTCGATCTTGGTCTTTAGTAGTTTCTGGCTAGCTGAGCATCTGCTCTAGCCTTGAGGAGAGATCTTCCTTGGGAATGTTGTTGCAGGTATATGGTATTTTTGACCCTTCTGGGGTCAGCAAGCGGCTTCTGAAGGCCCAAGAAGTAATTTAATAAATGGCTCATGTCTGTGCATTTGGAGGCTGCTTTGTTAATGACATACATCTGGATGTATTTCCAAGCATAAGTTGTTCTCACTTGTTGATAAAGAACAACTGTTCTGTAATCAGTACAAAGCTCTAGTTTTCACCTCTTGGTGTCTCACAGTGACAGCTTCCCAATGCTGTCTGGAGACAATACATACAAGGTGATAAATCTTGATGATATCTTAAGTCTGAATTATTAATCTGTTTTTCTTTGATGTTACATAATTGGTAATGATCATATTGATGTTCCTGAGGGGAATTGAGAGGCAAGGGATTTAGCCGAGGGGACGATTACAGCACAGACTGAACAACACAGAGCTGGCAAATCATAGTCCGGTGGTCAGCGACCTATCTGTGGTCCGAAATGTCACCCTGTCACTGTGTCGGTACGGCAGGGAAGGCTGCGGTTTCGAGGCAGCTATAGCCACTCCAAAGCTGAACAAAAATCCTGTTGCAGATGAGCTGTATTTTTGACAGGTAACAGATACTGGCAGCATTCTGTCTTCGGATATAAAACACATCTTTATGCATAGACACAGTAGAACTTCTAGCCAAAGCACAGGCATCTTCCCCTGAACACTCACCATAGCTCAGGGTGGACTTTCACCTACTACTGGGATCTGTAAGTTGAAGCTCTCAATCTGACAAGTAGCCTTGGCTAAGAAAAGATTCCTTTTTATACATGTTTATCTTTCTCCTCCCCCATCTTTTTTGACATTTTGTTGTAAAACTTGGGTCAAGTGTATTTTTCTCTTCTTTCTCTAAAAATCCTTTTCCAAAAAAGCCCATCTGTCTCTGTCATGCTAGAAAAGAAATGCTGATGAAATGTCATGGAGCCAGATCTTGAGTTTGCTTATGTTGGGGTAAAACCATTAATTCCTGCTTTTTCTCTGAAACAAATGGTACCCCATAGTAATCTTTTCCTGTAGTTACAGCAATCATGCATGCTTGGTTTTAATAGATGGGGTCCTGTTTCACATAGAGGGGGCAGAGGGATTTTGGAGAGGTTTTTTTGAGCATAAGAAAATTGATATGTGCAGTTCTATGAAGTCATCAGTTCCCCAGTGATTGTGCAGAGCTGCACTGTAAATCTTTTCAGACTACAATGAGGTCACTCTGAAATCAACTTCAATTGAATAATCAACTTTTAAATAACACTGCTTCAAACTGGCGACTGTTTAAAAATAGAGAATGGTTTCTTCATGAACTCTAACTCTCAAGTTTCTAATAGAAAGGTAAAATGCTTGCTTTCATTAACTTACTGAACTGTGTGGTGGTTGTAATGACACCCTTAGATAACAGCAAAAAGATGTCTCTTTCCAGACATATTATTTCTTCTTGTGCACATCGTTATTACTACTTACTGGTAACAGGGCCCACATTTTTGATGGGCAAATGTTGTCCCTGTCCTTTCAATTCTGAACAATCTGCTTTTGGAATGATTTCAGTCACTATTTAAACTTCCATTGATAAAAGCTTTGTTGTCATAGTGCCAGTTCCTTTCAACATTATTTCTATTAGCAAAAGGACCACCTATTTTTTAGGCATATGTGGCAGAGGGAAAAGGAATGTTATGAAGGGAGAGGTTTTATATAAATTTGATTTCCAGAATCTGATGATTGTGGCTTTGGTAAGGAGGGGGCTTAGTTGCGTGTATGCTGTATGTATTCATTATAAAACAGCACATTGTTTGGAAAAAATAACTGTTGATTAAATGGATATGGTTTAAATCATAGTGGCTGGATTAAATCAACAGTGCTTTAGATCCCCAGCTCCATTGCCCCGAGCGAGTAATAAAGGTCTGAGGAGGAATATGGCTGGCAAATAGAATTTGTTAATGCTGTTGATGCCATCACTAATGCAATGGTCCTTTGCAATGGTTTGTGGAACCTGAATGTGGTAATATCAAAATAACCTTGCTAAAGAGCAAAGCTTAACCTCACTTTCAAAGCACTTGGGGTCTTCTATTAATGCACTCTGATTCATCATTGCATTTGTCATATGGAACTCTGCAAATCAGTATAAATGACTTTCAGTCATGTATTTAATGTTGAGTAGAAATGCAAGGCCACATCAATTGATGCAAATAAAGCTTCACTGATTTCATGGAAGCCTGCAGATTTATAGTAGCTGAGGATACAGCCCTGTGGTCTAACTTTATTCAGCAGCAGGGAGTTGCTTAAAATTTCCATTCAATCTTAGTAGAATACTTAAATATATAAAAATAGACATCCATGTGGCTTTTACTTTCTGGATACAAAATTCCAAACAAATATAGAAAAGATGTACATTCTTTGCACTTTCCAAACAGACTTTGCTTATCGTTGTGCATTTCACTGGCTACTCAAAAGCATTCAACTTAATGCCCGACATGAATATCCTTATGTGATTCTGGGAATTCAGAGCATCTCGCTTTATTCATTGCAGATCTGTACTGTCAGCAGCAGATTGGTCCAAAGAACTACAGGCAAAAGTAAATGGCTTTTGCTAAATAAACCTACAGATGGAAAGCAACTCGTGTACGTTTATGGAAAGGACAGTGCTGGGACAGAAGACAGCGGAAGACAACTGGAAATGTAAGTTTACAAGTTCTTAGATACTGCATTTGACCCATCGAGAAGGAAACTGCTTAATCCTTGGAAGTTTTCAGTGTTAGTTTAAATAGCTCTGTTTTATTTAGGGTATATTGATGTGTGGGTATCATGCCAAAACTTAATAAACAAACTGCACGCTTAATGAAACAGCCCATTTAGCATTATGATGCTAGATCTCTGTTGTTGTTTACATAGTCCATTTGCCTTGAAGTCAGTGTCTTCAGGGCATTCAGGCATCTAGATACTTTAACCCTGAAATACATAACACTAAGGAAGATGTAAGGTTCTTTTTTTGTAATAAATTGATATTTTCTTCTAGCTGATTTTCTTTATTATGCTACTTAGTGAAGACAATAGGGTCTGAATTAACATTTCTACCAATGGCTATTTTAAGCATTTTACTTTCTTGGGAAAAACAATCAGCTCGTTTGTCCAGTTTTGGTGGAAGACTAATGAAAAGAGTAATCCATTTGGACAGAAACACTCTGGGACTGTATGGAATGCAAAACTGTTTTATGACATGCGGAAAAAATATTCTTGATTGATTTATTCAAGTCATATCAGCATTTCTGTGTAGAAAAGTATTACATCTCTTTAGAATGAAATCAATACCCAAGTTATACGAACTTTGGACTCCAAATAAATAAAGCACGTCTAAAAAGAGGCTTTTGGTTTAGAAGTAATAATGTAATAACCTTTGGTCATTTATTTTGAATTTGGCTTGGTTTATCAATAGCTTTAGTGATGCTAATAACAATGTAAGTGTTGAAATATTGGACCTACTTTCAAAGCAAACAGTATTTATTCTAGTCTGTCATAGTCATGTGTCCTTTAAAGCGTGTCAAAGTTCTGTAGACTTCAAAAGGGTGCTACATAGCCATGTACCATTCCTAATCTTATCTGTTTGCTAGTAGATATTTTTTTGTAAAGAAACTTAGGCATCCTTTATCAGTGATCGCAGTGAGACAGGTTTCTATTCACTGCTGATGTTCTGACCCCCTGCAAAGGCTGAAACCAGAAATGATCTTGTTATGTGGGTAGATATTTTTGAAAAACTTGTTAAACATTATGGGTTTATCTAACATATTGCAATCATTGCAGCAAGTTTTCACTGGCTGTGTGAACACAATCACCTTTACTTAGTGTCTGTATTTTAACATACTGTAGCTATGATTTCACATGCTATTTGCATTTCTTAATTTGCTTTTTAACATCCTCTGTTGTATTTTGTGGAAAGGTACCTAGAAGTGCACTATCTGGTTTCTTCCTGTGCTATTCACTCTTGTGTATGTTTTTATGTGCTTGTTGTTCATCTATTTAAAACAAACTGCCCCAGTGTGTGTGATCTTTCTAACATAAGCAGCTGTGGCTTAGTAACTCTACAGTCTTCTAATACTCTTGCAGCCAGGTGAATGTTATTATCTTTGTCAATTTGGTTGCATAATTAATAACCTTGTAGAGCAAATGCAGCATTCAGCAATGGAATCATCACTATGATTTTAATACAAATGACTTTGCTAGTAGGCAGCCAGTGTGCTTAATGAGCTTAAACAAAATAATAACAAATGACTCTTGCTTTGTACAGGCCAAAATGTCACTACCATCCTGAGATAGTGATGCTTGACCTACTTACGTCTTTATCTGCGATGTGCCATGTCCATGTCTCTTCCTGTACCACTTCATTTGTAGCCTTGCTTGCTCCATCAAGCCTCTAACATATGCTGTAGTCACTTGCTGTCAGAAGCATTCACCCTTTCTTCCATCACTGCTCAGGAAGCCCATATCAATAAGATACTGTTGTTACATAGCTGTCATTTCTGCCCTCCAACAAATCTTGTCGCTGCAGAGTGTCTGGAGGTTGCAGATGCCTAATAATGTTCATCCCTGCTCTGTCAATTGATTTCAAGGCTGCATACCCTTGTCAACTGAATGCACAGTGCAAGGTGCAGGGAGCCTGCCTGTGATAAGGTTTTGTAGAGGACCTGGCAGTTCCACATTACACTCATTTCCAAACCAGATGTTCATGGTCTTCCCCACGCCCCTGCCTAATACTAATTTCTTACAGCTCTGCTTCTAGGCAGGCTAAAAGACTATCAAAATCCTCTGTCCATTCTCCACTGAAACCTTACTATGTTTGGAGAGTATGTAAAGCCTATGTAAAGCTCTGTCTGCCAAATACTGACCATGCAAATGTCTTTGTACATGGTGAGATTTCTGCTGTAGACCTATATATCAGGTCCAGCAGTCATTCGCCCTCAGCAAAACCAAGTTAATAGCCAGAAAAAGCTTTAGATAGAGATGTTAAACATCTCCAGATGTGGAGTGAGACCTCTGGAGGGTTCAAAATTTTTGTGGTGTTAGGAGGTTCCATTGTGATTATGTTACTCCAGATGTTTCACCTTAAAATGGAAAAATGTCTTGCAGATTATCCTATGAAAAGGAAAATGCCATCCTATCCTGGTTTAATAAAATTCTACTTCTGAACTGTAAATTTGCATTTAATTTGGGAAACAAAAACATCTATTTTGGTATAGGAGCCTCTTTGCTTGCTCTGGATTTAGAAGTTCTGATTTGTCTACGTGTCAGTGACCTGATGGAATTTTAACTTCTGTTTCCCACTGAAGAGTTAGTTATGTTAGTTCTTGGGTTGTATCATCTGCAATTTGATGTCAGACTACAGCTTAGTAATAGCAAAAAAACTCTTAAATTACACTATAGAATTAAATTACTCTACAGAAAATGCTGTTTAGACTTCAGATACCTGAAAAAGGTAAACTGCCAGGTTTTTTCAGTAAGAGCTCGCAGGTTGCATTCTGTTTGGTAGTTCACTTTGGTGTGTTCTCAGAAAACATGGGATAGTGCAGATCATCTGCTAATCTCAACATCAGAAAATGATAAAATTGAAATATCTGATTAACTGCCCGTGGAAACCTGTACCGGGAGTGCATGATAACTTCTAGAAAAACCCAGCAAAGGGTTGGATACAGACAATGGGCAACAACTTGGATTCTGATAACAGGTGCAACCTCTAAGGCTTAAAAGTAATTACCTTTCTACTAATGTCTTGTATCTACCTGGTATGCTATTCTGACTGGTTACTGGTTCCCTGAAGTGGCTTGGTTCTCTTAATGCGAAGCTGGTATAAAATGACTCCAGTAAGGACAGCAGTAGTGGGCTGGGTGATGTGGAGCCTATAGGAAAGAAACAGAACTGGCCTCTGGCTCTGTAGGCTTGATACCGATAAGGGGAAGGCATGTTCTGTATTAATAATAGACTGCGTGCTGTGAGGGGCAGAAAAACTATAGGTAAATAATTAGTACTGTACTGACTACTTGTTTAGAGAAGGTTTTATTGTTTGCAAGACTGGTTAATATGTAATTTGAGTCCAATCCACTGCCTAGGATTTCATTCAGCTTTGCTGTGTATGTTCATATAGGTATGTATTATACAAATGCACACATACTCTCTTTGATAGATTCTATTTGGGATAATTAATGTTGTCTTCTTTCACAGGCTTTTCTGAACTTGTCCAATATGTTCTGTCACAAGGCATACTAATCTAGGGTATGGAAATGAGGGGAAGAGCTGATAAATCAAGATATGATAAGTGTAAATGCATTTCTAATGAGCACACATTGTGTAAAATAATGGCAGTATCACTAAGACTGGGAGATAATTTAATTAAAAAGACAAAAGGAAAAGAAAAAGGGAGGAAGATCTCTTTATTTAGTTGTTAATTATATGCAGTGTCTTATTGAAAGCAATGCAACGTTGCTCTCAGAAAGTGCAAGAATCGCCTTTCACGACACACCTACTTTGTCTTTTCTCAGTCTTTTTGTTTTTGCTCTTACAAAGTGGCAGTAGTTGAACATTTAAATGAATATCTAAAGCTTCTGGAAGCCATTTTCTGTTCTAAACTTGACCTGTTGTTCTACCTCCTTTTTGATACTTATTCACTAAAGTGCCTGAAGACCTAATTTGGAATATGCTTCATGTGGAATAAAAAAAAAATAATAATTGTTTTGTTCCCACTCATAATGCAGGTATTCGTTCCTGAATTGAGTGGAAGGACAAGCACAGAAGCCTTAAAAGCTCTCTTTATTCATGACAGCAATTTGATGGAAACTGAGGCAAATTATTTTGGCAAATCTGAGACAGGAATATTAAGATTTGTGTATCAGACAGGGAAATAAAAGGGTTTGAAATCTTGATTAAGAAGTATTGAAGACAAAGCATCTATATTTCCCAGGATTAAGGGAAACTTTGGGCAGGCCAACATGATTCCAAATTGAATTTATCATCTATGTCCTAATGGCATGAATATTCCAGCAACGATTTTAAGGTATTGGGCGACTCATTTGAGAGAATTTTCATTCATCATATTGACAGTGATGTTAATCAAATTGACTATCCTTAACAAAAAACCCTGCTTCATTTGAACTATATTGCTTTTCTGCCTGAGGGGAACATTTATGCAATTAACAAAACCAGATCAAATGCTAATAAAGAAAACAAATGAAGATTTATACATAATCTACAAAAGGACTGCAATAATTCAATTAAGAGTATATAGGAGTTTTTGGAAGAAAGCAAGTACTAGTGATAATAAATGAGAAGGCCGTTGTATTCAAATACCCAGTCAAGGAAGTGGATGGTTTCTTGCAGAGCTTCGCTTTAGTCCTGCCCAAACCACCATCACTAGTGAGGTTTTACCATTTCAGAGAAAGTTCAAACGTGACACTGCCGCTCAGATAGCATATGTTTAGGAACAGAGTTAATTTGTGCCATGATCTTCTGAGGAGGCAGGTGTACAAGCTGTTTATTTGAATAGGTGAACTGCATTGATTATTTTGCCATTATCACACTTCTGCCGCAATCCTCTCTTTAAGGAATGCTGAGGGAAGGAGGGTGCTGGGAGCCTGACCTCCAGTTGAATGTGACAGCCTGTGCACTCCACATCAGTTAGACGAAGGCTCAGAGCCCGTCAAGCTGCCTCAGACGTATGATATTGCCTGCTGCTAGGGACAGTGAGGAGTCTGGCTTTGTGGTTCAGCAAGGCGAGCCTTTTGCTGAGTCTATCACAGTAGTTTTCAATCCAGTCAGGTGTTAACAAAGTAGCTCCTGTGCAGGAAAATCACATCCCCTCTTCTGAGGAGTGGTGTCTGGAGACTGGCCACAGCCACTTGAGCAATTCTTACTTCCTGAGTGTCTATAGTATAGAGCTTCTACTACTAATCTTAGATAGCTCTCTCCTTTCTCCTCCCCACCCTGCTCTGACACTCTACTCATCTGAAGAGGGACAGATGGCTGCTGCCTCCAAGGTGATGGGCGAGACTGAGTCATACACAGTGGAAAGCATCTATCTGATAGGAACGTGCCCACTTCAGAGGGAAATGGAGCCAGAAAACACAAAGTCTGTGTCAAGCTGATGGTCGCATGTGCCCAGTTGCAGGTGCAAATACACAGAGAAACTCTGAAATATTTTGTAGGAACAGAAATGGATAAACTAAAGCCATGTATCTCAGGTTTCTCAAATGCACAAGCTCTCTGTTTCATCTCTGTTTTTCTCTGAGGATAGAGGAAATATTACTGATCCATTTCCCATCTTTATTGGCATAGTATTTAGGGATTATATTCAGCATTCTGTTACTTTCCCTTTCATAATATTCATTGTGGTGGAGAGCTTATAGGTTTAAGTTGTGCATATGAAAATAAAGTGATACTGATTTAGATACAAACTGTTGTGCCACTGACAGAGCTTGAAGCTCATTCCTGTCAAGAGAGGCTGGGTGTAAGTCCCTGTTAGTGTTAGGGCTGTTTAGCCTGCTCTATAAATGCATCTGTATGGTGTACATTAATTGCAGTGCTAATGATTAATGCTTGTACAGATGGAGACATCGAAAAGTGATTAAAATAATAAAATGAAGTTCTGACAGGACAACCTGTTTGATCCCACTTTTCATCTTGTCCAGGGCATAAACCCCTTTATTTTAATTTCTGGCCAGAATAAACAAATGCAAGAATGATTTGGTGCCTGAAAAAGCATTTTTGTAGATGGTCGCACTAAAATTTTAATCAGTTAGGAAGTTTGTTTTAACTTAGCACAGCAGGCAGGTACACTACCTCTATGCAAGAAAGTGACAGATGAATATTAGCTGGCAGAGTAAGGGGAGTTTATTCTAACATGCCCTAGATGTATAATTTAGTTTGAGATGCCAGTCTTTAAATACCTTGTAGAATGGAATTGAACGGTCCAATAACAATAGTAGTAAAACTAAGAAATTTAAAATCTGTTTTACTGGGCTTTTATAATTAGTTTGGGATTATGTGGCTAGTAATAGGCAGAGCAGGTCAAATTCAACCCTGTTCTAAGCATGAGCAACTCCACTGAAGTAAATAATTAAGTTTTCACTTACAACCATTATTGAATTTGGCCTGGAATCTGAAAGGGAAAGAGAATGATGCAAATAGGATGGATTCAGTCAGAGCAGCAGCTGATAGGGAAGATAGTTGGCAAGTTGAAAAGCTGTAATGAGTTCAGCTGATCGGGCCTGATGCAAAGGCAATTGAAGTCAATAAAAATGAAACAGCTTTGATTCAGGGGCTGGGGGTTCTGTCATGCTTGATCTTGCTCACAGGTTTTGCTACTAATGTCAAATTTAGGAGCATGCAAATGTTGTGCGGACCTGGTTGTATATGCAGAGGCTTATGATTTTGTACAGTAATGAGATTTTCAAGGCAGCTCAGATCATGCTGCTGGCCAAACTTTGAAAAACCATTCCTAAGCTATTCTGCAAAAGTGCTCCCATACAGAGCAGAGCGATGTAGTTCTATGTGCAGAGTGTGGTGCTGTCAAAACTGGATGCCTATAGTTGCGGGGTTTCTGGAAGCTAAAATCTGAATCTGTTTTTGAGAAACATACGCCTTCAGCTTTTAGAGAAATTACACTACAATGAGAGATTCTTCAGTCATGCATGAGGCTTATTAGGGAAAACTTTCAGCAGGACAACTTGCCTGAATCCTCTTACCAGGTTTGGTTGGCCTTGGCCTTTGGCTTCCTTGCAGTTGACTATCAGGCTAGACATGGTAAAAGGCAGTGGCTGACACTGTTCAAGATGTGTCTTTCTGGGTAGATGAAGATGCAAGAGATCTAGCAAGTAAAAACACTTTGAGAAGTGAGATTTCAAAAAAGCCTTGAATTAGATGACTGACAGTTGCTTTCATTGACTAGTGCTGAACCAACTTAAATTATTCTTTCTCCTTGTTCCCTTCCCCCAAGCACATAATTATGAAGCTATGTGTTTCACTAAATGATTTGTTGCACTGATGAGGACTGACATCCCGGTGTCCAACTTCTTGGAGCCCCTTCATGCCTAGGGTTACTGTGGCTTTCAAGATTCCTGAAAATTCATGCCAGTGAGTTCAGTGTCTTTGAAAATCCTCAGTATGTCAGGGTGAATTTCCTTCCAGTCTGTCTGCAATATTGCAGGGACCACCTTTAGGTGGTTGGAAAGAATTTTTTCCCTGTGGCTTTCTTTCTCTTCAGCCTTTTGTTAAACTGTTGGTGGCTAAAAACCAATAGAAGAATCTGAATTACTGTCTTCTAGGAACAAAGTCTATTGCCAGTTGGCTGGCCTATAGCTGCTATGTGACTATAGGAATCTGACTCAAAATTTACATTCCATCTATACCAGTTGGACTGAGATTTCTTGAAGCACCACTAGCCAATTTCTCCCCTCACCTTCAGATGTCCATTTACTTTTTTTTTTTTGTAAAACTTCCTTACAGATCCTTTCTATGCACTTGGTGTTCCACATTCCCTTATGGAACACACATGTACTTTTGCCATTCCATACGCCTTTAGTTAGCCAAGGCTGGGTTAAATCAGTGGAAGCTGAGAGAGAGGCAGATGCTGTTTATGGAGGACGGAGGAAGTGTAAAACTGTGTTTTGCACACTGGTCCCATAGTGATAGTACATTATCTATTTATTGAGATACAGATATATTAAAAATTGGAAGGTGGTTTTGCAACCTTTAAATCCTATCATATCACTTTATGTTCCTGCTGTTGAGCTTTTCCTATGTTAATGTCATCCTGGGTTGGTAGTATTTACAGCACCTAAATCAATGTTGAGGACACACAGAATATTGAAGGATCAACACTACTTATTTCAAATGCACTTTAATATTTTGACTGCCTGACCAGAGTTCGGGAAATAGCTGTGGTAGAATGATAATGAGAAGTTTAACAGTTTTATGATGGTTGGAGCGAACTTTATGGAAGTTGATAAATTTCATCTTGTAGGTTTCAATTTCTCATTCCCTACAGAGGGATGGGGAGAATACATTGATACTGCATTTCAAATTGGCTAGATCAGAAGGAACAGCAGCTAAAATCCATTACAACCCAATTACATCCATCAGCTGAAGCTGTGTGCATTCATTCGTGAACATCAGCATTTAATCCATAAAGAGGAACTAATGAGAAATTTGAAAATGGAATCCATGCATCAGTAACTTTGGAGAGATTTTGCTGGGATTAATGAACTGCCAGAACATTGTCAACACAGTGAAAACCTATTCTCTCTAGGTTTGTTTACTGACCAATGAAAGATTTTTCCATTCTCCCTATTCTTCAGCTTGTTTTTGTCTTATGGGTTGTTGCTTTTTTTCTCACATTCTTGGTGCAGGAAGTGACATTTTATCCACTTGAAGGATCAAACACTTGTTTCTTTTTCATCTTTCTCTTATGGGTATCTGGCTGGCTGGTTGGTTAGCTTCTGAAGTCAGATACGCTGCAGATGAACATCCACAGCATCTCTGTACCTCTCTGCAAAAATCTCTTGCACAGAGCTCCAAAAGACAAGGGCATGTGGGCTGGACCATGTTTTGTAGTATAGAAGAAGAGTAGAGATATCAGCCATTACTTTTCAAATAGTACTATACTATAGGAAACTTGTTGAAAAATTGTCTAGTGTTCATTTGCAAGTTCACCTTTTAAGTTTCCTTTGTTAAATGCTGTACTACCTAATGGATTTTCTGATTCTCTGGAGCTACCAGTAGGTATTTGTCCAAAGAGTGTAGGTCAAATGAGCTCACAGGAAAGCTGATCTCTCTAATGGGAGTTAAAATGTATAGTAATTGCTGAGATCTGGCTAGGCTACTGTATATAAACAAGGCAGTAAACTGTCATTTGTCAAGACTGTACATTTAAATGATAGCAAGTGCAGATGACTTTTTTTTTTTTTTTTTTTAAGTCTGGATGCTCCAGGGTGTAATGTTGTGATATCCATCTCTATCACTTAATGACCTAAAACTGTAATTATATTTCAGTTATAGTTAAAATGCATATTAATTTCTATATGCCTTTTACCTGGAGGTGCCTTAAGAACATGGTATTTCAAGACCAATATGTGAAAATTTCTCTGAGCTTTTTGCACATAGATGCTCTCTGTTAAAAAATAAATCTCCTTTATATTCTGAGCCTTATTCTCTCTTGCTACCCAAGTGGTCTAGTAAGGTTTGATGGCTTAATATTTATTTCTTATTTATTTTGATAGATCTCTGTCATATTCACCAGCTGGATAAAGTTACTATGCTTAACAGCAATATAGCAGTATTTCCTCCCAGGAATCATTCCTTTCCACATTTAAGCAGCAGAGCTGATCTCCAAGTAGACATATCTGACAGGTAGCTCCTCTGAGATCTCCTTTCCAATTTCACTCCTGATGCAGACATGACAAGTTCAGGAAGAAGAGAAGGATGGTGTGGAAGGGGGCAGAAGAATGGAAAGCAGGAGAGGGAGACTGAGAAAGACTGTACAATGTGCATTATGTTTCAGCACTAAGTAATAAAGGATGGAGAGATGCAGGAAATGGAGAAGAGCAGAGAACTTGGGTCAGAACATCTGGGGCTAAAAGCTGGTGACTGCAGCTAGTGTATGAAGCAAAAATATGCAGGAGAATGGCATGAGGAAGGAAGCTTGAGTGATTCCTTGTGTTAACTGGGGGAAAATCACTGAAACGGGATGTGCTTTTGGTCTCTGTCAACAAAAGCAAAAATCTCTAGCAAACTGAGCCTCTTTCAAATGAGGCCAAAGTAACATCTATGCAGTTCAACCAAATGTACTGCAAAAGCCCCCCACTCTCAGTGAGGGTGTTGTTCAGTCGTACCGCTAGGATGCTGTAAACAGGAACAATTAGGTTAGGCACAGTGCTATGATGGCACTTCTAGAATGCTGCTTGTTGAATGCTGTTCTGTGTCCCTCTGCCTTGCTTCACCCCATGTAGATGCACCGAAGTTCTTTGGTGTTTGGTCTTTTTAACTTGTGGTCAGCATGCTAATGCTGAGGCAATCGGAATGGCAGTTGCTGTTCCCCCTTGAGCTCTTTGTGACCTGAGCAAGTTGCTTTGCACCCAGATCCAGTGACTTGCTATCTGTTGGTCTGAAATGAGAATATTTGCTTGCCAAATGTAACTGATTGCTTTTTCAGAATGAAGAGATGCTCGAATTGCTTAGAAATCTACTCACAAATGTTGCATTTAAGAGCAATTTAAGCTCAGTAAATTGGGCTTACTTCCTGAAACACAAATGTCTGCAAAAAACCTGTAAAATAATGCTTTGGGGTGGAAGCTACAAAGAGCAAGGAATAAGGGAATGTAAATGTGAATAAGGGTAAATGTTTTCACAGCTGTTTTAGACAATTGCATCAGACAATTTCCTTAACTCCCCTGGGGTTTTAAGCACAGAGGCTTCTTCCTTTCATTCATCCTTTTTTAATGTTTAACAAAACAAAAATCAGGAAAATCTCCCAAACAACTGTCGTCTGGTTCTGTTCAACATATGTGGCCCTTTGACTACCATAGGGTAGTTATGTCTCAGTTGGGGAACAGCATTTGCGAGCAACACAATCCTCTTTATTATTGCTTTCCTTTTTTTGTGCCTCACATTAGGGTGTAAATGACATCCTGGATATCCCAGTGATTTTGGCAAGTAGAAACAGTGGTGGAAGTGTATAATAAAGAAAATAAGAGTTAAAGCTAGATCCAGAAACATCTTGCAGTGCGTACTTGTTCAAGGGGATGTCTTCAGCCATTCTTTGGCAATCAATAGAAATTACACCTTAGAAAGGACTGAGGTAAGCGGCCTGTTTTGCTGGAGTCTCAAGGTGTTGCATGAAGGCAACAAAGCCACTGTGAATCAATTCTTGTGCAATGATGTTCCTTAAATTAAGGAGTTATGTCCAGGAAGGCTGTACACAGACATGTAAAAGTCTGTACAATGTAAACATTTTAACTTTAGCAATGAGTCAGAACTAACTTTTCTGCAGTCTCTCTGATATCACAAAACAGTTTGGTTTAAGAAAATTCCTGAATGAATGTGGATGAAGTAAAAAACTTAGTTTGGCTGTGACCTGATGTGACACTTCTAAAGAGGAAAAATGTGGTTTTGCTTGTACAGAAAGAGAAGTGTTGTTCATGGTTTAGATCAATAGAACAGATGTTAGGAGCTGATTCTGATCTCACTAACTACTTTTACACCTAAAGTAGCTTTTGTTGTGTGTTGTGTGGTTTTTGGTTTGGTTTTGTTGTTGTTGTTTTTTGTTTTTTTTAAGAATCCACTTATTTGTATCTGGGCAATTAAGAAGGAAATTATTCCCATAGGTGTAAACCTTACCTGGGCTATAAGTTTGTTGAGAACTTTGGCAAGTCATTGAGTTGCTGATCGTATGGCTGTCCTTCGAGTCCCCTTAAGAAAAGCGTAGCTCTACACCATTATCAAATATTATTGTTATGTAGCTGTTTGTGTGAGAAATGACGGGTGGCACAGAAGTTTTGAAGAGTCTGAGCGATGCCCAAAGTAAAATATCTGAATTTCTTTTAAGAAGTACACCCTTCCTCCCTGATTTGGCAATTGCACCATAGTTCAGTAATAGCCAAAAAAGGCACTGCAGGACTGCTGTTCTGAACTCACTTGTTTGATCCCTGGGACTTGCTTGCCATGTTTGCTCGTTGTCAACCAGACTGGTGCAACCTAGGCATTTCCAGGGATCTCACGGAGCATGATATTCTTTTGAATCTAAGAAAGTAATGTTAACTTCAATAACCCATAGAAATGTCCTGTGAAGATACTTCTGTATCTAATGACTGGTCTGATCTACTTGCTGTTTCTGTGGCAAAACAGGGGAAAAACTTGTTGAAATTAAATCTTCCTAATCAAATTACTGTAAGAATTGTTTGGTTTGGTACCTGTAGTTACATCTCTGTTAAAAGTTAATTGCCAGAAGGAATGAAACTAAAAGATTCTTTGTCAGAGACTCTCATATCTGTTTAATTTCAGCAGAATAAATGAAGTCAAGCTGTTAATATGAACTAGTCTTTGTTTGGCTAAGAATAAGAGCCAAAGGTTTGCTACTTTAAGTAGCAAAAAAGAACAACCTCACAAACTGACATGTAAAAGTGTATCCACTTCTGTCTTTCAAAGTTCTCTTAAAACAGAACATATGTAAGGATGTATTTATATTGCATTCCTGGCAGCAGCTGACTCCTTGCTAGGACTCTCTCTGAAAACTGTATTCCCCTTGTTGCTTGTGTTTAAGAGTACAGTACTCTTTATTGTTCCTTATTGACTTTAATCAACATTGCAAAAGAAAGGCACAGATTCTTGTAGTAAAAATCAATCTGATTGGCTGAACACCCACTTGTTTCAGATTTCTGAATGTATGCTGGTTTTGCCTCAAAGTCATGGTTCTGTCATGAAAATCCTCCATAAATCACGTTCCAAGAACAGGTCTTAACTACCTGCTGTTTTCTTTTCAAATACCTATTGTTAATCATCCTGACAGTTCTGACATTCATAATATTGCTGAAGTTTTGAATGCCACATGTTGCAGACAGCTGAAAGCTTTGTGTAAAAGGGAAACGCGTATCTGACATGGAACCACTATAAGCTAAGTATATGTACAAGTTAATCTATAGATCAAGTCTATAATATGCACACTTTATACATGCAATTTGCTCAAAGTATGTTATATAAATGCATGCACATGAGTGACACGTAAATGAAGTGGTATACTGAATGCTTTGCATGAATACCTACACTGGCAATGCTTTAAGAATTTTAAAGGTTAAAAAAAGGAAGTAGCGTTACGTAGATGTTTCCACCTTTTTTAAGTGAACGCAATATTGCAACTAGCTGTGTCTCAGTCCCACTCCTGGCTCATTTGTGGTTTTGCGTATGATGTCACTAAAGGAATTACACTGTAAGATCAAGCAAAAAATATTTTCTGATGTCACTTGAAATGTGTGCTGAAGCACTGCTGCTGTGAAGGTAGTTTTATATCCAGGGTCCAAGCTCAAACCACTCGCACTGCTGAGATTTGCCTTCAGAAACATGATTTGCCTCCTTCCCCTGGGATGGTGTGCGGGCCAGCTGGGAGCCGACTCCCCGTGGAGAACACAGTCCTGCCCTTGCTGAATTTTTAAAAGTACGAGGCGCAGACGGTTCAGGCTTCATATGGAGAATGAACCTCAGGTGCATATTTCACACTTACTAAATCCCTAAACTAAATCAATGTAAAGTTTAAATTTGACAGTTGAGGATCCAATTACAGGCAGAACTGAGGTTTCCGACTCCCACTGGAGTCTTGCAGCACCTTTCACAGCACCCCCCCGGCCCTCCACCCTGCTGCTTACTGAGCTGGCTTTCTGTAAACATTTGCCCCTATACCTTTCTCCCTTCAAAATTCAGTGACAGAAAGCAACTCCTGTGTCTCTTGAAGCTGATTGCTTCCAAGTAAATATTTGCTTTCTAAGTTCAGGTAGAGGCGAAGAGAAAGATTCTGACAGTAGTTTGTAAGATAAATTCCCTCTTCAGCTCTCCAAACACTAGGGGTTTATTTGTACCTCTGCAAATACGTTACCAAAAATAAATTGAGTTATGAAGTCTGTAACTTGGGACCTAAATGATACTTAAAAGATTATTTGTTTGAATTGCTTCAATGACATAGCTCTAGCCAGGACTCTTGGCAGCATGTTCGGATTACTCTGAATTCTCTCACCCCTTATTAAAGGACGGTTTGCCCATAGTCTTTGCCTGCTGGCTCTTCTAGGGTTGTGTAGATATTTTTTTTCTTGTTCATTATTGCAGAACCCTCCCATATAAATTGCCACTAGCATCACAAATTCAACCATATTTTCATTTTCCCATTATAACTTAACTGTCTTTCAAATTCTATGGCCTGAAATAAATTACTGACTTAGCAGGCACACTCCTGTTTTCTGCGACAGGTCTGGCAATAAACAGGCTGTTAACAATTTGTAATGAGTAACTCCTGTTTGTTTTTCCTGTGCTAATTTTATTCTCTCTTCCTGACATCCTTACTATGTCTTGTCCCCTGTCTGCAGACTTGAGAAGTGTGTGATGCCAGGTGACTGTTGTTCATGGTGCTTTCTACCAGGAAAACCATTTGGATTTGGCAGAATTTTGATTTTTCTGGATGAACAGTTCACTTGCAAACAATGAATGAGCAAAATACCTTTCTTCTGCTCCTTCTTAATACCACTGTGGGAAGAGTGTATATACAGTCACTGTTATTTAGGTCGGTTTCATGGGTTTTTTTACCTTTATAGATCTGGAAGGTGTAGAGGATGTTTGTCGTCTGTTTTCTTTAGTATACCATTGTCAGTATTTTTCAGGTACTTAATGCTTCTATTAAGTTCCAGTAGCCTGTGTTTGACTTAATGTCTCCCAGGGAAGGTATCTGATCTAGACTAACAGCATCAAGAGATGGAGAATTCCCCTGTGACTTTAGTAGTTTATTTCAATTTTTAATAGTACCTGACATGGGAAAACTAATTAATTTCTGCTTCAATGTGTATGAATCAAGCTTTAATCTTTTCTCAGTTATAGCATCTGAGAGTAACTCCATTTCACTCAATGAAGTTTATACCACTGTAAAGTGTGCATGGAAAAGAGCACATGTTCTTGTAGTGGAATGAAGCTGGGTTAATTAGCATGGATAATATACAGCTGTGGGTTGGCTTCAGGGGTGGTGGGTTGGCCGGTTTAGGTAAGGTGCAGGTGTGGCTGGTTAAGTTAAGTGGTTGAGAGCCATTGAAGAGAGAGCAGCAGAGGAAGAGGCAGAGAGAGAACACATGCTCTGGATGAGAAGAACGTAGCAGAGGGCCTGGCATGGAGAGTATGCTGGTATAAGATGGTAAAAGACCTAGTTACAGCTTGATAGTTTGGAGACTGCCGCAACAGTTCTTTCCATTCTTTTGCCTATACCTTGTGATAGTGGATCTGGAGACTTAGTTGGTATTCTCAGAATTGCCATTGATGATGTCTGGGGGTTTGTAAATGCAAGCAAGTCCCTTAGCTTCTTTGCTTCTGTATCTCAATCTGAATTATAATGCTGACCTGTTCCTTATCCTTCTAGGAAACTCAATCTGCATAAAGGTCTCCAGGCTAGATTAAAATCTCACTTTATTAAGTGTGTATTTTTGAACATATATATGTGGGCTTTTGCTGGAGTTGGGGGATATTTTCAGTAAAGACAGATAAAGCATATGCCTTCTGGCTGTAGGGGTCTGTAGAAATGCAGAAATGCATTCCAAATGCAAAAGTCATTAGAAAAAGCTCACATATCGCGTTGGCTTAAGACAGCATGGCCCATTGCATATAGGCATCTGGCCTCCCACTCTTTCCTTAAGGGAGAAAGAAGGCATATGCTCACACAGATTGCTGCCCAAACAACTAAATGCTTCCTCTTGAGTCTGCTGATGTCAGCTGAAATAGTGTCCGGCACAATCAAACTTACAGCACCCTGGTTTATGGACTAGTTGGTCCACAGCCATGCTCTGGGCCTTTCTCTGTCATAACATAATGGAAGTTAGTTCAGAATTGAAAGTAGTTTCAAGCAAGTGTGCTTTCTTCACAGTTAGGGTGGGCTGGGCACACGCAGGCTGGCAGCTAGCGTGGGCCTATTTTTGACTTGCAATGCAAGAGCGAACCTCAAGCATGACCCCGAGAAGAGGTTGGTCTTTTTTTTCCTGCTGGTTTCTGATTAATGCTAATGAGTTATAGGTAAACATAGGCTTGCAAACAGTGTCGTATTCAACTCTGCACCTTTTCAGGCCAACTGTCTTTTGGTGAGAACAATGCAGTGGGTGAGCAGTATGCGTCAGTGCTAGTAACAGGTTAGGAAAAGCAGCAAGATGCTTATGCTAAACTGAAGTTCCCAAGGCAGTTAGGCTTGCTGGCACCCATGAATTTTGCTGGGTAGAAAGTTCCCAGATTCTGCAGTGAAAGGGCTATTTGAGCATGTAAATAGACTAGATTGACATGTCCCTGAATTCAGTCAGTGAAAATGTAAGTTGAGAAACACTCATGGCAAAGGCTTTTTGCAGCTTTACACTCCTTTTGAAGTTTACCAGCTGGAATTTTACACCTCCAATGACTTAGCAGCAGAAATGCTGGCACTCGGATGTCTAGCCAATAGATGGATCCTGTCAGTTAATTAAGTTTCTATGTGGTATTGGTCAAGCTTCCATTTGAAAGCCATTTGCATGATCCAGGAACTAAGACTTTCAAGTGCAAACCAGTAATCGCAGGCTCTAATTCAGTTTCGGTCTTTGATTTGCTCTGTAGCCTTGGAAACATTAATTCATCTGCAGGGAGTGGGAGTATGGTGCAGTGGAAGGGATGGAAAAGGTGGGCTAATGGCTAAGAAAGTGGGCCAGAATGCAAGAAACATGGATTTAATTTTTCTAGCTTCTCTTTATTCTGTGCGGCTGTGATCATGACAATTGTAACTGGGAAATACACAGATGTTATGGTCTTAAAAGTCCTGATAACACCTGGAAAGACATCTATAAGCTACTACTGCCAAAAGAGGCTGGCTTCCAGGATCCATCAGATGTTTTATTTTAGGAAAGTCTTTGTGGTAGCTAAGAATCTGATGCAAATGAACGGTTAAAGCAGCTGATGAGAAGGAGATATTGCAGTATGTAACCACAGGAAATAGGAGCTTCACAGAGATGAAAACTTTCAGTTTTAAGGACATATGTAATGAATGCAGTCAAGTGCAACAGCAACATGGCACTGCACAAAATAAGTAGAATGTCATGTAAATTGATCTGAAAATTACTGGTAGTTATACTATTCTGTGACAGAATGATTCACACTAATTCAAGAAAATTTCCTTTCACAGTTAACAGATTTAATGCCCAAGCGCAGGGGAAGAGGAGAGGTAACTAGCTGTGAAAAGGCAAGACAGTCTTGTAAATGCACCAGTTTTCTCTCTGCTTTAACTCATTTCTTTGTGTTTGTGACGTGAATGATCATGACACTGGTAGATACAAGGTAAGGAGAAAATTCACCTTCCTGCAGGAGAACCTGTGTGAAATGCATGGAGTATGGTCTTAAAGCAGGATTTTGTTCTAAGTGAGCCTTTAGGAAGCCCTGAGTTTATCCATTGTATCTGACAAATAGTGGATAATAAAGGATTCATAAAGGATTTCATTCCTACTACTGAGAAACAGAAATTATATGATCATTCAGAGAGGAGCTGGTCAGGGTTAAGTAGAAATCTTTGGTGGAACAACCCCCCACCCCCCATCTCAAATCATGAAAACTTTGCTACTTATCTCAGTAAAAGTGAAAGGAAAATTGATTTGTAAACTGGTGGTGACTGTTTTGTTATTTTTGTGGGGGAAAAATTGATTGTAATTTTACCATGAAGTAAAATTTTACTGTGCAGGCTTTCAACTTTTCACGGAATACTGAGAAGAAATGAATGTGTTCCACAGAGAAGGCTTTCTTCTAAGGAAATCACTTTAATTGGAAAACACTGAATGAACACAGGTCATGATCACGACATTCTGTGTTTTGCTTTCCCTCCCTCCCCACTAGACTCCTTTGAGCTTTCCTGTTCCACTTAAGTTTTCTTGCTGCTTTAATTTCTTATTGCTCAACTTCTCTCATCCCGGTCAAAGGAGGTAAACTGAACATTCTTGTCTTTGACAGAGTTGGTTAGCTTTAGAAATAAGACAGATTTGTAAGTGATGCAGGGTCTGATTATATCCCCATGCTATACTGGCAGTTCTGTGCTTCGGAGTAACACAAACAAACAAGTAAATACTCTTCTTTTTTCCAGATATTTCAAGACCAATCCAATCCATTTTCCTTCCTAACTTACAATTTTTTGCCATACAGACACAAGATCATTGCCATTAATCTATGCCACTGTTTGGATCCAAGAAGCTGTGCATTTCACGTGGCTGCAAAATTTTCCTCTTGTGCTCAAATTGTGCAGAAGAAAGGTAAAAGCCCAACTTGGCCAGGCTTTCTGTATGTCATTAAAACTGTACACTATTTATGGGAATGCAAGAACTTGAAACAGAGCAGGTTCTCTTCTGAAGTCTTTTGGCATGTGAAAATTACCTTAAACCATTCACAGTGTTTCTGCTCGTTCCCCACTTCCCTCCCCCTGGCTTTATTTTGAGATATATTTATTATTAAGGAAATCAGGAAAAAAAAGTCTTTTGCTGATGAAGAGCTTAGAATTCCTGTTTTTGAGAGTAGCTCTCACTACAAGGCATTTATTATGTTAATAGTTTCCTTGTTTACAGTTGCAGACCTGATGCAAAGTGTATAGGAACTGATGGCAGCAGGCTTTCAGTCATAATTAGGCTTTGCATTTCTAATGTGTACAGGCTGTGAGGAAAGCTTTCATGTTCATCTAAGCTGTGAGAGAGGTCAGCAGAATTTGCAGAAGTTCAGATGTTCTGTCAATCATCCCTTGAAATAACTCATGAAAAACAGGACTGCCAGACTTTGAATTTGGTGCTATTTTGGTAACGTAATTCAATGTAATCTTAGGAAAAACTCACCAGAGTCAAGTTCAGAAGCAGTATATGGAGACCAGGCTTGTTTTCTATTTTAACATCTCCCACAGATTTTACATAATGGGTACATTTGCAGGCCTCCATAAATAATAATTCTTGTTTGCAGCCAGAAGACTGATAAAGTCAGTAAGAGGAGCATACGATGGGTCTTCTTTGTCTCTGACCTCATTTAAGAGGTGTTTGGTGTTTCCCTTGTTTCCTCTTTTTTTTTTTTTTTTTTTTTTTTTTGGCATTTCAGCTCTTACAGGTGCAGATTCACCAAAAGGAGTGTTAATTGCCTATTTACTGCATCTCAGCTTGTTCAATTTACTCACAGATCATTTCCTATTCAGACGGCAGCAGCAGATTCATTTTCTCTCTCTCTTTCTCCTCTTAATCTCTTTACTAGCCAGGCAAATGCCATAGGACCAACACTCCCACCACCTTGAAGTTACCATCTCTGCACATTAAAAAAACCAAACAAACTAACCACTTCTGAATCCCAGAAAAGGCAAGGTCCCATCCCTGAGAACACACAGCCAGCCAACTACAAATGTGAGTGCTATAGGATGAATCAAAATTAAAGATCATTAGAAAACTGGGCAGATTTGAAGAAAAGGCTTTGGCGATGAGCATTTCTATATGCCTAAGACAGCCTCTTACTTTGCTTTCTCCTTGTGAGATAGCTTCTGAATTCTTGTCTTCTATTTAAGTGATATAGTGGCAGTTAGTGTTTGATTGATTTCACCACACCCATGTGCTAACTTGTTCCAGTTCATTTTTGCTGGTGTGAAAAAGAGGAAAAGACAACTTGAAAACAGATGCGAGTATGTGGCAGAGTTTAAATGCCCAGGGAGGAAAGTAGTAATGCCGTGGGCTGTTATACCCACGACGGTTCCAGCCCAAGGTCATTTAGCTATTTGTTTCCAATAAATTATCCAGCTCCTTATGTACGTCTTGTATTTCTACTTCGTGACTTTTAGCCATATCTCAAAGGAATTTTTTTTCATTGGCTCAGCAAAGCAACGGAGCAAAGGAGGTTAGATTGTGGGCTGCTAACCTGGGCAGAGGTATGATAAATCTTCTAACTCATCTGCTCAAAGCGTCTTCTCTGCTTTGAGGAAGGGGAGTAATTATACCAGTTCATCTGTACCACCCCACCTTCCAGAACAGTGAAGCAATTGTAAGGAGCTCCTCCCTCAGGAAAAAGGTTTATTTTAGTCTCTCTGCTGCTGTAGTCAAAAGAAAAAGACCTGTTTTCTCAGCTATGGCTGTTGCTTGAAGAAAGGACTTCATTTGCGTGTTGAGAGAGAGAAAGTGAAAATGTTTAATGAAAGCCATGTGTCATTTTCTATTTTCTAGTCCTGGTCTGTGAGGTGACAGCAGGTATAAGGATTGTACGAGCATTAAGATGGCAAATTCAGACTGTACCAAATACCCAGCCAGTATAAACTGGCTAAACACCATTTTGCTACAACATTTACTGCTTTTGATTTGACCTACTCCATGTCATTGATGGATTTCTGCTCCTTGGTAACAACCAGCTTGGAAGAGTTAATAGGTGGGAAAAGTTCATGAAATACATCAAAGGCACCTAAAGATGTGTTTCCTTATGTTAACCTAAAAATAACTAGGCTTTTCAAATACTAACCAAACAGGTGCAAATTACAACATCTGGCATGTTTGCTGAATAGGAGCCAAAAAGGATCAAACAAGAAGTTCTGATGGAAAAAGTAAGAGCATTTGTATAATGAGGCTAACTTTGCCCAATACTTGGAAGGTACAAAGAAAAACAAACCATAAAAGATGCTGTCTTTAAAAAGAGACTGTAATCTTGTCGTTTGCTTATATAACATACATGTGTGGTTTAAATTAAGAACACTCATGTACTTTCTTGAATAAAGAAATTTTTCTGAACTAGGGCCTTGATGTCAGTTTTAAAATCCTGATTTGCATATACAAATTTATTGTAGATCTCTTTCCCTGTGCTGCAATAGCTTTGTAGAGACAGGACCCAAAGTACTGTAGGATCACAGCTTGCGTTTATTTGCACTGCCTGTATTTTTCACAGATGGGACTGTTATGTTCCAGGAATATTGCTGAGATAAAATATGACCATGAATTGTCTCTTAGAACTAGACTGATTCTTTGCTTCTCCTTTTTTTTTTTTGGTAAGGCTAGTAATAATCAGTGTAGACTAAAGACTTGTTGACTAATGGGAAGCAAAAGGGAGAGGGACTGAAAATGGAACATCTCAGTATGAAGTGGGCAAGTCTGTTAGTAGCTCTTATCTGACTTTTCCTAAGCAATAATGTTATTGAAACCATTAAAGGTTGATGAAAAACATTTTGTTCTGAAGACACTGCAAGAAAAGTATGTATTAACCTAACTGATTATCAGGGTATTTCCTTGTAATTCCTTTCTCTATGGTTAGATTTTATTAGGTATAGTACTTCCTCAGAAGTTGTATTACTTTCATTCAACCCTCTGGCCGTGACTGCTCTTGAAATTGTGCAAGGGAAAATAAAAATTTCCTTGTGGCATGCAGGAATTGCAGCTGGGCAGTATCTTCAATAATTTGAACAGAACCACTTTGCAATCTCACGCCTATTCATCCCTTTCAACCTGCACAAAAACAGTTCTGTATTCAAAATTTTTATGAGGGGCTGTGATCTGTGAAGAATCTAGTAGTTATGAAGAGATTTCATCTGGACAGAGTTGTTTGAATAGGTCAGGTTTGAGTCTGTTCCATAAAACCAGGAATAACTGCACTGTGAGAATCAGTGCAAAACATGAGAGGAATCAGGCCCACAAGGTTGATGCCTTATTGCAAGAAGATTAATCTGATTAGACCTTGGCATTGCATGATAGCTTTGGGCCCAGCAGGCCTTTTTATAACCTTTCACAAACACAACATTTCTGATCAACTTGTCAAAGTGTTGCAAAAATGTTATTAGCTGTGGATCTTTGTTGTCAGGGTCAGGAAGGTCTGCTCCCTTCTGCTCTTGCTTTTGTGCTAGGAATGCAGTTTCCACGAAGCACTCACAAGGTATGCTTTTTTTTTTCTGTTTGCCTGGAGTAGAAAAGCTTGTATAAACCCTGACACATGCAAACTAGCAATGCCTGCTTTTATCTTGTATGTACAGAATCACTTCTGGCTTCTGCAACTTCCTTCCATGCTGTGGTTGATTTTTAACCTTGTTCCTTCACACATGGCCACCTCACGTTGGGTGGCAGCCAGTATACCTGATGGGCAACGTCACAGAACTAATGAAGTTAGTGTTTCAGCTGCACTTGGTCCTTGGAATATAATAGCATTAAGTTATGTTCGATATAAGGTGAGTCGTCATTGTAAGTGGGTTGTGAAAAGATATATGATTAAGTGGTGGAGAGCCCAGCATCAAATTCCCTACACTGGAAATGTCATTTGGTTTGGAATATCTGAGACAAAAATGGATCTATGTTGGGCTATACGTTGTACTAATTTAGTAATGGTTCATTTTCCCACACCACCATCTGGTTCATCAGGTTGATTGAAGTCTGCTGATATCTCACCTGAGACTACAAGTTTCATAAAAGGCATAATCACAACTAATGGACTAAACTTTGTCCATTTCCACAAGCGTTCCGATGCACAAAATGTGCAGCTTTCTCCAGTTGAGATATTACTATGAAAAATTGCTGCAGATGTCATGTCACTGAGGAAGCTACTCTGCAGTTCAGTAAACCTTTCTGATTTTATTTATAGCTAAGGATGTAGTCCTAGTATCAGCCATCAGATCCAGAATGATAACAATGGAGTATAATCATAACTACTTGATCAGATTGAGGTATAATGGTCCTGAAAATCCATATGATCAGGAATGCTGATTATGGGTGTCTTGGATGGTGTGCATCAGTGATAGTGAATCGCTCAAATCCTTGTAAAGTCTTCCTAGCATGAAGAGTTTTGCCAGCCAAATTCTGCCATGCTGTGTATGAGGAATCTTACTGATTTGAGGGCGACAGCAGTGGTAGCTGTGCTCAGAATCAGTAGTGCTTTTCCGTTTGAAATAAATGAAACTCTGTGGAAGAAGACATGAGCAGCTCTAAGTAGATTCAGTCAGATTTTTTTTTATTGAAACCAGTCAGGAAATTGTTGATTCCATGAAATGCTTTTTACTTTATTTTCTTTTGGTTCCCACTTTCCCCCCATGTAAAAGGGGATCAATTTTGACAAAACTTTTTTTTCCTATGTGATATAATAGATACGAAAGTTGAAGCTCTGTATTTGTCAAACTAACTCTTGTTTTGACTTACTATATTACAGTGTGTTTGAGATGCACAGAACTAGGATTCCCCTTCTGCAGCCCCTTAGTGTGTATTTGCTGTAACAGACTGGGGTTTCATTTGTTTGCACTTGTTTTGTGAAGGTGTAGGTATTCAGTTTGCACTCAAATTACAAAGAAACAGGAAGGACAGATGCATGTGTAGCATGGTTGGAAAGTGATTTTGGTTTTACTGCTGTCATTTCATAGAATCATAAAATGGTTTGGGCTGGAAGGGACCTTAGAGACCACCCAATTCCACTCCCCACCACAGGCAGGGACCCCTCCCAGCAACCCAGGGTGCTCCCAGCCCCGTCCAGCCTGGTCCTGGGCACTGCCAGGGATGGGGCACCCACAGCTGCTCTGGGCAGCCCGTGCCAGCACCTCGCCATCCTCACGGGGAAGAATTTGCTTTCATCTCTCTAGCTCTTGTTATCACATTGTTTCCCATTTCTCCTGGTGGGTTTGGGTTTTTGTATTTTTTCTTTTTTTTTTTTTTCTTCCTTTTTTTTTTGTTTTGTTGTTTGTTTTGTTTTGCTTTTGGGAATCATGTTAGTGTTTTTCTTGAGCTGTTTAATGCTGACCTATGTCAGATAGAAGTGAGGAGTCTAGTTCGATGTCCTTAAAACACCATCACTGACAGGGAAATTAAGGCCCTTGGTAAATTGAAAGCAGTATTAAAAAATAAAAGAACAGGGAGCTCTTTACCGCTGACACAAGTTGGGGGACTGGAGTGAAAAACAGGGATACTTGTGAAGTGTTTAAAGCAGGGGAAGGCTGGGCACAAGTGCCAGACTAACGCTGTGTGTCTGTTAGGAGCATCCCTCCTTCCGCATTCCTCTGCAGTGTTCAGATGCACAAGCGACTTCCACAGAAGACTGAGAACACTATTTGCAAAGATCTAACATGTAAAAAGCCTTTTTTGTTTTGACACAGGAGTGATCTCTGCCCAGATGGCTTTTGCCTTTGAGAGAACTAGGCTTTGATTTTTCTCTTATCGTGCTATCAGATTGTACTGTCTTTGGAGGATGGACTTTGTTTTTCTGTATGAGCAATTCCTAGTTCAATGGGGGGCTCCTTGATCAGCATCCTTTCTCTGCTGCCACAGTTAAACAGCAGGAGGAATAATAGCATTAGGTTTTCAAGTCATGTTTTCAAAAGCGCCGACGGGTTTGGTGTGTCTAATTATTTGTAGGATTGGTAGAATTAGTTGCAGAAATATCTTACCTAAGGTGGGATCCTTCCCAGATGATGTCAGCCATAGGAAAGTTAGATTATTCTATACAAGTGGATTAGCAGGTTCCCTCTACAGACAACAGGCAGAACTTGGCATCTCCCTGGCACGTGTAAGATATGAGTGCCTCATACAGCTTTCGGGAGGCGAATGACTTGCTCTCTGAACATGCAGAAGTGAAGTTATATGCTTATATTTGAGGTAGCCACAGCTTTGCTTAAATAAGGTAAGATTAAAAACCACATCCGCTAAAAAAACACATATGGGCAGCTACAGAGTCTTCTCTGCATTCTAGGATTTAATGCTTATTGCTTCAAGACAAATTAGTGTACTTAAAAACTTTTGAAAATTCCATTAGTGACTGTCTGTGTCTCTAATTGTCTAAATGCAATAAAAATATCTGGCTCATGAAAGCCTAAGTTGTAAGATACACACTCAGGGGCTTAAGTGTGGGAATTTCAATAGTGCTTATGTGATTTGATAGTTTAAATCTTGCTAAAAATCAGCAGGACGTATATTCTTAAATGCCCATCGGCTTTTGAAAATTGAACTTACTGCTCATAATGCAGCCACTACTCTTCAAAAAATGTATTGTTTATCCAATCCTGAGGTATAACAGCCAGAAAATGTATGTGATTACAAAAAAAAAATCTGAAGCACTTTGCTACTCATTATATTCCCATATGTTTCTAACAGTGTTGGGTGAAATCCCACAACTCCTTTTCACTATACCATTAGAACCAATGATGCTGAATCATTTAAAATTTTTTTCCCAAGAATGATTCATCTGTCCAGAGTATGAGATATAAAAGCAATATAAATCCTTATTGTCTGAAAAAAAAATGAAGTCTATACCTTTCAAATAACTTTATATCCTTCAGCACTAGTAATAAATAACCTTTCTTCTATGAAGTACTCTGTTCAGTGCCTGTAGCATTGAATTATTTGTTTCATATATGGAGTATCTCTGGATATGCAAATTAAAAGCAAGTTTTTGTGTTGTCTTTCCCTCTTTCTGGTGTGCATGGTTGTCTAAGTACTTCTTATTTAGACCAGCTTCACAATAATCAAATAATGTAGTTTTTGTGGTATCCTTGTTGATTCAAGCATTAAACCTCCCTCTGTTTTTCAAGAATGCTGTCTCAGGTCAAATTTTCAGCTGGTATAAATCAACGTCCAATTTCAAGGACCTACACAAAGAATTATGTATAATTTAGGGTCTGTTTTCCAGTCTGCTAGAAGGCTTCAATAGCATACAAAGTTTTGTAATATACTGAGGGTGTTGTAGTTTTAATTCTAGCTGCCTGAGATTTTTGTTCAAAACTTTGTCAGCAGGAAGTGGCTTTTGGAAACTCGTGCAGAAAAGGGCCTTTTAAAAATTAAAAGAAATTAACGTGAATATTTATTTTTATTTCTTACATCATAAACCCCAAATAATCAGTTTTCTAGGTTAAATATCCCTTTATTATGGAGATTAATAAGAATTTACAGTACTTTGCAAGCCAGTGGAGGAAAGCTACCTTTGGGGTGACATTGCGGTGTTTTAAACAACATAACGCTCCCACACAAGAGCTGAATACAGGAGGTGAAGAATACAGTGTCAGAAATTGCATAGGGGAATTTTACCTTGAGAGAGCTGAACTAAAATTGATCCAAGACAACAAGATGAATAGCCTGATGCAAACAAGTAGTGCTATGGGATCTTTAATGACCTCATATGATCAAGATCATACCCCACATTTGTTGCCTGAAGCCTTATGGTCCATCAAACCATAAAATCATGTTTGATAATTGATATAGTGCTGACTCAAAAGTAGAATTGTCTCCAACAGGTTCACCCATACTGCTTCCTGCAGCCTCAGGCTTTCTTGGGAGTAGTGCTGATCTAATACAATTTCTCTTGGATTGTAAGATGTGAGGGCAAAAAAAGGCAATTTTTTTTTTTTTTTTTTTTTTTGTCTCTAGTCCAGAAGGTACCACAAAGAATTTACTGTTTTGCTTCGCAGGGAAAGGAAAAGCTGCACCTCAAAGACTGTCAGGGCTCCTGGGGACTCTGAATCAGCAGCCAAATCACAATAATTCAGTCTGACCACTGCTCACGCGCAGTATTGCAGTAAGTTATTTCTTTCATCCTGGAACAAAGGGGAATAGAATTCTCAGTCTGTAAAAACTGGTAACATTTTAAAACCAGATTTAAACATATCTCTTTTTCTAATTTCTAAAAAGTAAGAAAACCTTTTAAACCTTAAAAAAAAAACAACAACAACAAACCAACAAAAAAACAAAAAACCCCCAAAACACCTAAAACCAACCCCCTTCTCTTTCCTAAACCCTATTACTTGACTTTGGCTCAGGGACTGAGATGCAATGCATATTTCCACACCCAATGCATAGGCAATTTTCACATCTTCCAAACTCTGCAGCACTGTCTCAGTTGAAGACAAAACAACAAAAGGAAGACACAGATCTTATTACAAAGTTTTATTATTTTTATCTTTTTAGTATTTTTTATTATTGCACTTACATACAGTGCTTCCTACTGAAATGCTAGAGCTACACAGCCTGCAGGAAGCATGCTTGTTAACCCTGTAGCTAATTTTCTCATTTTTCACCATGTTCTTGTCTTAAGTCTCGAGCAAAAGCCATTATCTTAGTTTACTGAATATTGCCTCAGCTTGTGTTCTGTTGACTTTGCGGACCATAATGAAGTAGTACATTCAATGTATTTTGTGATATACATCAAAAGGCCCCAAAGAAAAGAAATTAAATGTGTGAGTATTTATGCATAACTCCAGTACACTTGCTGCACGGAATGCTTATAGGCTGTGATAGTCCTTTAATAGTTGTTGATGTGGTTCCCGCAGAGTTGAGAAACCAGAAGTTGAAGTGTCAGGGCGTTTAATTTTGTTAAAACACACAGGACTGGGCTGCTGGGCCAGAGAGAATATTCTTGTACGTCTTTGGTCTTTCAGTCAGAATGCCTTTGCCCAGAGTAAAGACTGACTGCTGCTGGATCCTGCCTTTGTATTTTGCATCCTAGGAGAGAGTTTTGCAATGGGAAAGTCATGGAATAAAACCTCGTACATTCTGGGCCTAATTCCACACTCTGCTGCTGGTTTGTTGTTCAGCTTGCTTTACCTCTCCATGCCTCTGCTGTTCTGTCTATAAAATAGTTTGTTTTGTTTTTTAAAAAAAAAGTCTTCAACTCTTCTGTGAAACACATGGAGCTCTATAGGACTATAAATTCTTATTTCACTTATGTGGCCCTTATCTGGAAAGATTGTTAACTCTCAGTCGCAGTCCAAAGTAAAAACTTCCTGTCAGTTTTAGCTGGTGGCGGTGAGCAGGGGATTAGCACTGCTTGGTGCTGAGCAGGCCTGCATGGTGAGAAGAGACTGTCAGCTTATCAGCATACTGGGAACATGACGTGGAAGTTCAGAAGGCTTTTCTGCAAAACTGAAAATGTAATTATCAGCTACCTGCATATTATGGGGGGGGGGGGAAGTAAACTCCACTGAGGATCCAGCAGCCACTTGGAGCAAGTAGCAGGAGGAGGGCACACTGCTGGAAGTTGTCCTACAAAAAGCATGTGATAGAAAGGAATTTTTCTGCACCTTCTAAATGTTCTTTGTTGCCTTTTGCTGCTTATGATTTGATGAACCTCTATCATGTTCGTTCTCATAGGAGAGCTTGCCAGATGCTTGAAGCCAGAGCCTTGAAAGAGATCTCTGCGCTGCTCACTTACGCAATAACGAATACGCTTGCACAGTGAGAAAGCCTATTAAATATTTAAACCCTGTCCTTTCCTCAAAAGCAGAACAGCACAGATGATTTTCCATGGAATTCAACATTAAACTCTGGCAATTTGTACAGCTGTGCATATAAATAGTTTGCATATCATCTCCAGAGGCAAAGGTCACCGTGCCTCATACATTTCAATACTGTAAGTTACATAGCAACAACCTTCCCATTTCTGTTTCCATGTTATTTATCGAAAGGGACTTAAAAATTGGGATGAAGTACCATCGGTTTTTGAGAGATGAATGAATGGAAGTTGATTGTAATATTTTTCCTTAATCGCTTAATTTTTGTCTCTTCATAGAACAAGATGGATAATAACAGTCCATCAGCAATGGGGACTGGGTGGCATAAAGCTTTTTCAAGGGAAGAAATCAGAATAGACAACTGCCTGATTTCACTTAATGCAATTTGTTCCATGACTGATCTTCAGACCCCTGCTTCATTACCTTGCACAAACTTAAACCTGTTTTTCAAGAAGGAAAAGATTCTTATTTGCAATTAGAATTACCCAATTACACACCACTCATGAAAACACCATGCATATTTAGCTCCAACAGATGAAAGCTGACTTTTTAAATGCCAGAGATCTATTTCTTCAAATAATAAACGTTTAGGAGTTAATATCATGAAAGGAGTCTGTATAAACAAAACACAAGTATCTCAGGATCTCACTCCCTGTGCTTAAACGACACTGTTGTTATTAATTCCAGTGCAAATTCCCTATGACAGAATTTCATTTGATGAAGGTATGCCGGAAAACAAAGACAAGGTGGTCGGTTAGCTCAAATGGATTGAGATGATCCGACCCCTTGCTGCTGACCAGGGTTTGAGCTAGGGAAGATCATCAGTTCCTCTCTGTCACTGCTGCACACTGCATCCTTTGTATGGTCCAAACACGATTAGATTTAGAAGTATTACAGAGTAACGCCTGTGTCTTCTCCTTTTGAATCTACAATCTATTTTGGTTGTATTTCAGATATAAACTATATATTGAAAAGTACTTTTTTCCATAGTGTTAAACTTCTCCTGCATTCATTTTACATGGAGCTAATATTTGCTTATTTCAGTCTTGTGCATTTTATGTACTTATTTATTATTTGGGTAGAAGTATGCTAATTGACTCACTGGTAATTCAGATGCCTCCTGCTGGGGATGCATCAGATGGAATTGGTTGTTTTTGCTGGCTCTCCAACTTGCTAATTGAGAAACTATTCAATTATAGGTAATATACTTTTATTGCTAATAAGATATTCTGGTAATCAACAACATTCCCAATTCTGAAACTAAATTTGCAGGAATTGTAAGAAACTTGAACCTGCTTGGCAAAAAAATTTTTAAAATTAACCTTACATATAAATATTTGAATCAACACCAGCTTCACATATGTGAAAAGTAAATCAGTAAAATTCTTATCAAAGTTGCCTTACTAGTTATTTACTCTCACTTGTGATTGTTTCAGCAGGAAAATTTGTAATAAGGCAAACTTGGTGCAGATGTATCAGGCTAAAAAAGTTGGTTTTAATGCAGATTATCAAACAGGATATCTGAAACATAGTTAATACTGCTCTTTATTATCTAATTTGCCAAGATTAGATTCTTTTATGCATCAGTTCACAAGCTCATCTTGAGCTCTGGTATTACCTTGCTTAAGTTATTGAAGAACATTTTGGGTACATAAATATCAGTTCCCTTGTTATTAATTTGCAGAACAACAGTACCTGGAAGCCTAAATGGAGGCATGTACATAAAGGTGATATGCAGCTCTCCTAGTCTGAAGAACAAACAGTTTAAATAGCAATGATAAACAAAAGGTGGCAGGAAAAAAGTATAGTTATTTTTACTCCCATTTTATGTGGGGAATGAAACAATCTGTGGCAGAATTAAAACTTGATCTGACCATGCCCTAAACATGAGGTAAGTCTCCATCCTCAGTCATTTTTTGTTTTCCAACAATTTTTCATGGCTGTTTTTCGTTATTGTACTACTAATCAGTCTGAGTGTTTTTTCTGTAAGTTACACTGAGTCAAATCTAGAGCCTGTGAACTTTAATCTCAATTACGTTGATGTAAATCGGGAGTATTGGTGTTTAAATCAATGGCGTTATACTAGTGTAACTTCTTTTCCTGATTCCTCTGCAGACAGTGTGGGCTGCTGTGGGTAGCCAAAGAGGTCTGCAGGAATTTCAAGGGTTTAGGACAACTTTGAGGCTTATGGCAAAAAAAAGGCTGAAGTAAATTTCTGTGGTTACTGGGAGCCAGCTACTCAGTCAGTACAAATCAGTGTATCTTCACTAAATTTGGGCTAGTCATGCTGATGGTGACCAACTGGGTGACAAGGGCTATTGTCTTCATCGCATTAAAAACATTAAAAAACCCAACCAAACAAACCACAAAACCAACACCACCACAAAAAAAAACCCCAACAAACCCCCAAAATTCAGCCACTCTACCTATCACATTCAGTTATTTTGTAGTTTGTTTCATAAACTCCATTGTTTCATGATTTGCATGAGTAGACATACTTGCATGTTTTTTGCAGGCATCTATTAAAGTTTGTGTCATGTCTATGCATTTGCCTTAATTATGTGCTTAGCTGTCTGCACAAAAAATAATTTCTGGCTCCCACAAGAGGTGAATCCATAGGCTACCATTTTCTTTTCTCATTACAGGCTTTGGCACAGAGACTGCATCTAAATTTTAATGGCTAGATGTATTCCCTGAAATATTGTAGGGTGCTTTACTATCCTGACCTTTCATCATTTCATATTTTGATTGGGATGGCCATTCCACCCTGCTCTGTCTCTCACTGGAGCTGTAAAAAAGTGAAATGAGTAAAATGACTGTAGCAAGTCACAATACAGAATATTGAAAAGGTCAGGGTGGCCCCATCATTGTGCTATAGCTTGTGGAGGATACAACACCTGAAGTAGTCAATAGTGCATTTTTTTGTGATAGGACACTTTGACAAAAAGGAAGAAATAGCACCTGTACTGATGTTTGTCATGGTTTAGCTAACCAATTAGTCAAGGATGAGAAATGGTAAAATCATTCTTAACATGTTTTATTTGGGGGCTTCCAAGAGGCTAAAACCAAGTAAGATCTCTCACGTTAATTTGTAGTGTCACTTCAGTGGTGGAAATGAGAACTGGACTCTGTTCTTAAACCTGAAATGGATACCTGTCTTAGACAATAGAATTCACCCCTAGTGACCTATTTAAAGAGCAACTATAGTCTGTTTTCCCTTCCTGGGATCTTATGAGTGAATTTCTATTTTTTCAGCAAACCTTTGCAATTCACCTTTAAATTGAATTTTCTCTTGAGTGCATCTAGTGAAAGAACCTCAGCAACTCCCCATGGGAAAGTATTCCATGAACTTAATGAAATCTAGAGAACTTCGCATTTTAAATACTTAGTATGATGTTTCCCCTCTGTTGTAATTTGTATGTTATGTTCACAGAAATCTTACTAATTGCTCTTTATTTACAAATATATTCAGTAGGATTTAAGCATTCAATATAAACAAAGCATGGGTACAGTTCCTAATTGAGTCTTTGAAGATGGAGTTTAGGAGTTTTCGAAGTTGTAATGCATGTTTTGTAAGGGGTTTGTTAAATCAGGTGCCAGTTCCTCAAAAGGGTAAGCATGCCGACACGTCTTTTCAGGACCTTAGAAATGTAATTTGCTTCACCTAAATCTGACCTCTGGATCTTTCTGGAAAAAAATGAAGCAATTGTCAGTATTCACCAGCAGCTTCTGACTCTGAATTGGCCTCCTTGGAGGCTATTCACATGGTGGGAGGGAAGAAATGAGAATCAGTGCACAGAGTCTACTCTGCACTGCTTCGTTCCTCTCTCCTAAAACAGCTTTCTATTTTTCTTCTGGTGTCTCCATAAAGTGGTTTCATGAGTGCAGGCTTCAGAACGGAGTGGCAAATCAATACAGAGTTAAACTCATGCTTGCTTATTTCCATTGCCACCTAAGCAAGTTCGTGCTTTGTTGGTTGATTTCAAATGCCAGTATATTATCTATTTGTGTCTCTTCGTTTTTTCCCCCCAAAGGCAAAAGATGTTCACAGCAACAACAAAAGGGAAGAGGAGTATGAAAAGATTAGTTTGATCAAAGGAATATCATGTCACACCAGAAGATTGATTTTCCTTTCCTCCTGCACTGCCATGCCCCTTCTCTCTGTGCTGGCCGCAAGGCTGTTGCAGAGTTTGTTTCCTTGTGTCTCACCATGCCTTGCATGTATGTCTTTTGATTATGACTTGTCTCCTTTTAATATCACACAAACAAGGCTTTGTCATGTCCCAAGTGTTGTCTGACCTATTTGTTCAGTGGTGGAAAGGATTGTTCAGTTGTCACACTTCCCTTGCAGGTAGGAGTCTTGGGACAGGACATACAGTCTACCCCTCTGCTGTCCTGTATTGTTAAGGAAGAGCACCAGATAGCAGGAAAAAAAAAAAAAAAAAAAAAAAGTCTTAACATTTAAAGACAAACCAGCACAGGGCTGGATGACTTTTTTTTGTTTACACTACTGCTGAATCTCAATGTATGATTAGCTCCTGCTGTGCCACAGAGTGCAGGCTGGAGTTTTGATGGACAGAGAGAAACATAAAGCAATAATATTTTAACACTTGGTATCAAATCACCTTTTGTTTAATGGGGATAAGGAAACAATCCAATTTTAATAATGCCAGATCACTCTGCCTAAATGAAATGGGAACAGGAGATGAGAGGCTGGTAAACAGCGTTGCCTGCCAGCAGGAAAACAGGTTTTAATCCTATAAATCACAAAAGGAAATTGCTAAGGCTGTATCTCATACAATTAAGCTAATTTAAGCTTGACTATTAGGGGAAAAATATTACTCATAAACTGTGGCATTTCAGTATGGAGTTTTGTGATAGTGTTGGATTCACACATACAAATCTGGTCTTCAGAGGCCTCTCTTCCAATAACCTTGTAGCCAGGGCTGCTGGAAGCAACTGTGGTTCCATGGAAGTTCAATGCTTACTTTACGCAAGGGATATTTTGCTCCAGTGTTCACACTGAGCCAGCCTGCCCCGTGTAATATCGGGATGTGAGCTATTAGAGTTCAGCCTCTAAATAGAAAGAATACGTTTCTGGGATGCAAACGTGAGGTAAGGTACCTCACAAGCCAGGTACAGAAGCATGTTTTCCAATATATCATCTGACTCATTTTCCTTTCTCCATGAAATCTGCTCACCAGTTGCTCCTGGGGCAGTTCCAGAGGTTTGGTGTGTTACACTTTGACTCTGGATTTCGGGCTGAAATTCAGCCACATCAGATAGTTTGGCATGCACTGCAATATTTTCACTTTTGAACTGGAATCGGGTATAGTTCTCTGCTCAGGCATTTCGAAGGACACTTCGATTTGATATCTTTGACATCTGTTATAAAATATTCTTGTTTTTGTTTTAGAATAGAGGATCACTTCTGACTCCCCTCTGCCAGCCCTGCCTTCCCCCCCCCCCCCCCCCCCCCCCCCATTATTTTACATGAGGGAACCATGTAATCACAGGTATTGGAGATAAAACAAACAGCAGTTATCTTTTGTCTAGACAGTCCTGCAGATTTCTTGTTCTGAATAAATTTAAAGATCATAAGCCCATAAGGTTATGTTATCATTTATTCTGACTTTGTGTGAAGCGCAAACCAGAAAGTATCATCTCAGATCCCTGTCTCTTATTCAGCAGCTTCTGGTAGGATTTGAATGTGTGTTTTAGAAGGATGTATGTTCTTGATCTAAAAAAAAATATCAAAATCATGCAGTTTACCACTTCTTATAATCTATTCCATTGATCACTTATTCTGTGTTAAAAAGTTGAATTCATTTTTTATTTTAATTGTAATGACTTCAGTTTGGGTTTTTTTGCATACCTTTTCTGCTGTCAAGGTCTTTAGCAAGTTGCATTGATTGGCAGACAATTAAAACATTCTGCAGTGTATAGTGAATATAAACCTATCAAATTAGGCTCATGTTCCCAAGCCAGCTTTCCCAGACTTCTTATAAATAGTCCACAGACCACAAGCTGAAAGCAATTTGGACAGTGCAGTTCTTTGTTAAACTTGTGAGATGATTGCTGGTGCTTCACTCAAATCTATCCATAAAGTGACACCAGCCTACAAAGCAAGATGTCTAGTGCACCACACAACTCGCACAGGAACTATTCATATATTGGCTACTGGTTTGAAAGGTTGGCAAGCAATGTGTTAAAGTTGCTATTGCAGAAGCTGCTTGCCTGTCAGCTCGATTTGAGACAAAAGGCATGGGTAATTGAACAGCTAGAACGGACCTGCTTGTAGAACAGGATGAGTAATTGAAAGCTAATGGTCTGGCTATTGACCAGCAGGTGCTGGAAGCCATATAGATGAAAGCCTGAAGCAGAGGTTATAAAATGCTGGAGGTGAGCAGAAAGCGGGCTTGTAGAGTCTTTTCTGTTTTGACAAACTCTGGCAATGGAGCTAGAGAGTATGGGGAGAAGGGCTGTAGACCTTTCTAGAGTATGTTGCGATTATTAAAGCAGGGGTGGCCAATGTGTTACTAGAAGACCTTTATTTCTCTTTTTTTGGTATTCATCTGTTTCCTCCTGTTCCCGTCAGCTGCCATGAGCTGCTACCATAACCAGGAGCTGAATTTACATGATCCCTGAGTAGTTTTTCTCTGAGAAAGCTTTGCTGAGAGGAAAAGGAGGGGCAGGGGGGAAGAGAAGTTGCAGCTATTTGCGAGCTACCTTTGCAATATGCTCCACAGCTTGAACACCTCAAGTATAACAGATCAATTTTCAATCTTTAAAAGCAAACATTCTATGTAGCAATATGGCTTGCATTATCAAAGTGGTAATACAGTACAGGTAGGGATTTCTTTTTTTGTTTAGACTGCTGGATAATAAACAGGCATTCTTATTTAAAAAAAAAAAAAAAAAGGAAGAATAAATTGTATAGGTGATTTTAACAGATTGATTTTATCAGCCCTCCACTGGAGCTTTGATAGCTCTCTGAGTGGCTGCACTATAGGGAACATTGCAAAGAGATTGAGTAGCAACAGTTTGGTTTCCTAGAGCAATCAAATGAAAGCTCTGAATGACCTGATATAAAAAACCCCAATAGATGCAAACATGAAAAACGTTTGTTAAATCGTTGTTGCAAAGATTAGAAAAGTTCAAAGAATGTTTTTTAAATTGCAATCTTTTTGTTGTTTTGTCATGATAAGCTATGAAGGGTAAAATGAAATAGCAGATGCAGACTCTTTTGTGATGCAGATGGTGTAATCCGGGGCTAAATATGAATAAACAGCACTTGTTAAAAAAGCCTTTTGCTGCTTTGCTGCGGTCTATTCTGAAAAAATAATACAACGTGTAACTATTTCATATACTCCTATGAAACTTTTAAAGCATTTCACAGTGTGGGAGAAGTATTATTATCTGTGTAGTGATGATGGGGAAGCTCAGAAACATCCTGAAACTGCCGGATACCATCTTTTTCACTTGCTAAGAGCAAGCACAACTGTTACTATCTCTTGCCTGTGAAGTGGCATTAGACTGGTCCAAAGATGCCAACCTACATGATAAAATGGGGAATAATCAGATAAAAACCTTGGTCAATTCTCCAAGCTAATCAGTACAGGATTTGCTGTGTATTTCATTGTGATCCCAGTCGTTATTCTTGCATGACTTCTGTACTTAATTTCTTGCTTCAGTCCACGGAGATGATGAACCCAGTTAAGGAGTGCTCTAAGCTGAATCTGTTTAAGCATTATAAAGCTTAGTGCAGAGTTTTTACTGTATCATCTGATTCATTACTGAGATAAATCTTCTTCTGAGAGAGACTACTCTCTGTCTGAGTTTACTTGAACTGTTTTAAGTTAAATTGATGTAATTTTTTTTCATCATAAGTGCAAGGCTGAGATCCAAGTAATAGGAGTTTAGACGTAAAACTATGTATCCTGGGCTATGTGAGCGCTATCTGACACTGCCATTTTGTAGGGAAGCAGTTAGTTCCTGTACAAATACTGGATTCTTTAGAAATCCTCAGTTATGGCTCGCTGGTATTGTTTAGTGTTGCTAGGTTTCTAATTCACTTCAAAATAACTCCCATCATTTGGGCTTAGAAATTCATGAAGGTGTATGTACCCTGTCAGGGTCTTTACCCTGATGGAGATCAGTGATTCCACGCTAAATTTCATGTTCTGACTGATTCAGAGCCAATTCTGATTGTCATCCCAAGTGATTTTGAGAGAAAGAGCTCAAAACACTAATATTTGTTTGCACATCACCTGGCCAATGGCAAAATCACCTGTCTTTTTTTCTTTTTGACTTTCTGTCTCTCAAGATGACTATAAATCTAAAAAAAACCTGCAGAAAAATTTCAGCTGAAACAGTCAATCTTGTGAAATATTTCAGGTTTGAAAAAATGTGCTTCACTGAAAATGTTTTGGTTTCCAGGACATTTAGGGCTCCCAGAACGGTAGGGCTTAGAGCCAGCCAGTGTCAGGATCGGTATGTACATGCAACTGAGGGATAGTCCATATTCTGAGGGACTAAATAGTCTTTAAGCAGGCCCCAGGGAAAACCAAATGCAGGTAGAAAGCATAATAGCTGATAATATGTCCATAATCTTAGACCATAAATGAACTGGCAGAATGAACGTATTTTCTAATGAGGTTTCAGAGGCTATAATTACTATGGTACACATCCACCCGGTCGGTACCAAGGTGTGGAATGCAAAATTAGTGACTCGGAAGCAGCATTTCAGGTTACAAATTTCAAGTGAGGAACAAGTCAACAGTCCCCTGGAGGCTATTTATTGTCATGCTGGCTGAACAATTAGCTTCCCTTTAGAAGGCGGTCTACCAAAGCTTGTACTATTTGTTTATCACTATGAAGAGCATCATTCATCAGCATCTGTGGAATTAATATTAGTTTAAGAGTATCTTGTTTTTCTCTTTTAAGTTAGCATAAAGTTATTGAATACAACATTTTTAAAGATACTTTTTTTACAGATAAAGCTCTTCTACATCCAATTATAAATAATAATGAATATTCCATGGAGCCCTTGATAACAGCTCCTCTTAGGCCTGAAGAGCAGTCAAGCAAAAAGTACATTGTTATAAGGTCACAAATGCTGTAAATTACTGGGTTCTCATCCTTGCATACATCTCACAGTGGGCCAAGAGGGTTTCACTTCATTAAATGTGAGAAGTCACAACTCATACTAAATCATGCCACAGCATCTGAATCATTAAATAAGAGACCGTAAGAAACTGCACCATGTGGAGATGTGCTTCTCCTTTCTTTTTAACCTCTTATTTGCTTTTTATATGTTTTATTATTAGCACCTTTTCCTCTGACTTGTGCACAGATTGCAAAGTAACAGGCTGAATTTACAGGAATGTGGGTAAACTCCTCTTGCCTGGCCGTGGTAGACTTTGGGTAATGTGCTGGAAAAAGAAGCAGCCAAAACAGTCTTCCTGGCAGGGTGGAGGGCTCAGCAGTCTGTAAAGGCTTGACAAGCCTGGGCTGACTTATATGACTTTAGGCAGAAATAGAAATGGACCGAAAGGGCTGAGCTTATCATTTCAATTGTGTTCCTTCCTGTTCTAGCTGCATGAGCGTTATGACCTTATGGTTTCCATCGGTGTTGCTGTTGTTGCAAGAAATTGTTCTGTAGATAACTATTACTCAGTACACATTCCTTTGCTAGCAAACTACCCACCAACTTGTATTTATTTGGGATCCTTTTTACATTCTGTGTGGCTCCATGTGGCCGTCATGTTCTGCCATCCATCATCTTAACCTGCACTTCAGTTTTATGTATATGATGGCCCAGAACTACTGCTCAGAATCATAAGCCCCTACTGTGCCATGGATCTCCCTGTTGAGAACGACAGCCCATAAATATTAGCTGAAGATCTATTACGCCATTGCCAAGGTTCACTGTCCTTAGGCAGCAAAATATTTTTCTCTGCCCTGATCGTCTTTAAAAGCTTTATTCAGTGCTAGCTCTATTTCACAGCCTTTTCTCCAAGCATCATCTTCTGGCTATGGTTGCGTATGGACTGCTTCATGATCTTACCCTATCTAGCATTTCTTCTACCCCAGTGCTTTCTGTGTTTCTTACAAAGCGAACTACTATCAGCAGTTCTTATGTTTTCCATCCAGTTCTGCCCCGGATTGTTAATTCTGGAGAGCTGGAGAGTTGATCATTTAACTCCCTTGTAGAGAAGAAGAAAGTATATAAGACAAATGTCCCGGGGTTTATTACCTTGGCAGATCATCGGATCCTCAACCTTAAATGCCCTTAATTTTTCTTGTGGGGTAGCTGGTTTTTCTTCATTTTTAACTCATGTTAATGCCTCCCCTTTTCAATTGTTGCTGGTGTATTTTTGTCCCTGTGTCTGCGTTTCCCACCGAGGTTGCACTAGCCTAGCTTACTGAGCAGAGCCCGCACCAGCAGCAGGAGGAAACTGGAGTCTCCAGGGCGCTTGTGCGTGGCAGAGCAAGGGAGGCAGTGGCTCGGGCTGGTGGGAAGCGTGGGAGTTCTCTTTGGATAAATGCTTCCAACTCTGCTCTTGGCCATAGGCAAAGGACCTCACTTCTCTGTGGCTTTGCCTTTTATCCATGTCTATTTGCATTTGCAGCATTTGGGGTAGGGGAAAAAATCTAACTATGTGTTCATACAGCTCTTACCCAGGATAAAAACCTCAGCAAACTTGAGGATCCCATCTGCTGCCAGAATATCAACAGCAACGGTTTAAATCTCAAGGTGCCAAGCCTCTGGAGTACCTGTTTTCTTGGATGAGATTTGTGAGGGCCCAGCAGAGGGGGAAGTGCAGGGCCTTACATCTTCCCTTACTACTGTTTGAGAGAGAATTCAGCTTAAGTGATGCTCCCTAAACTGTGCTCTTAACACTGGGATTTCGAAGCCAGAAGCAACGCTGCTCTTTGGCAGGAGAGAGCCTTTCCCTTCCATCATATTTGGAAAGCTCAGTCTGTTGCAGCCTTCAAAATTAAATTAAAGGCTCTTTCCTGCTGCTGTGTTCAACTTCTTCTAAATATTTATAGATGATTCTGTAAGACTTCCAAAGGCCTCCACTGAAGGGCAGCCACAGCATAAATGCATCTGACTGCTGGTATGCAGCTGACAGTGCTGTGGCTCTGACCTTTGAGTCACACCTTGCCATCTTTTTCTTAGAGCTTGATTAAAATCATTTGGTTTTGTGTACTTGTCCAGTGAAGGCCACAGCGCTTCATAAATGAGTAAACTGAAAAATCAGTTTTTAAATTTTTTATTGACTGTTGCAGTAGCTGTAAGCCTAAACAACCTATCCATTCTTTATAATCATTGTTACTGTGGTTATTTCTATTATGGTGGGACCTGTACATGAGAAACAAGACCAGAACTCTAGCAGTGGGGAGCGTGTGCATTCAGTGAGAGCATCCCGGTCATTAAAACACTGGAAGATAGTTGAAAGAAAGGCTGGGGGAAACTGAAGCACAGCATGTAACCGGCTTATATTGTAATTGTTGACTTTGGGACAAACCCCATCCCACACAGTCTGTGAATCTGTATCATATCCTAGAATTGGACTGGGAGACTGGATATTCATTTTTAATATCATAATAAAACAAGTCCATGGATTTGTAAAGCTAGAAGTATCTTCTAACTACAAATCTGCAGGACTTCCCTAAAGAAGTTCATGTTTTTATTTAGTATTTCTGCTCAAAATTTCTAGGTAGTACTGGCATAATGTGCCATAGATTAAATATCTGCATTTAATAATAGATTAAAAATATACTTTTTTATTGAATTTATCTAGCTTCTTAATCCAGTTTTTATTGCTTCTTGTGTCTTTTTCAACTGCTGTCATATTTCTGTGCTCCACATTGGTACTTCAAGAGTGTTACCAAGTCATTCCTTAACTGCTTAGTAAGAAGCTAAACCTTCTCTTTGATGAGTTAAAGCTTTAAAGAAAATACAAGAGCATACTTGTTGTTTTAATAAACAGTTATTTTGATCAGTTATTGCGTTTTGTTCCCATTCAGAAAAAAATGCCAAGATGATGAGAGAAAAACATGCCACTATTAGCAATCCAGACTTTGATTTTTGGCTCATAAATCGTGTGTGGTTGGAACAGAAAAAAACAGAGAAAGCTAGGTGATAGGATTCATCAGGTTTTGCTGACTTTAATAATAAAAGCTGCAACCCCAAAGAAATAAAATACATTCAGTATGCAAAGGGAATAAAAATATGAACTCATCTTGGCTAATGGCTCTGAGAAGTAATATAAAGATATACATAGATTACTTTGAACCTTAAAAAAAAAGAGAGATGCATCCAATTTGCATAAAATGTTAATAGTAATCTTAGGGGTAAAGAGATTTACTTTGAAACATAGGGATCATTACAGGGAATTGTTAAAGTGGAGACTTTGTCCTTGAATGTTTTCTTTGGAGTTCCATTAAACATGCATGATGATACCTTCACGCTTCAATTCTGCTGAGCTTAGCTTATGTGGACATCATCAAATCCCACCAAAACTGCCTTTTTGGGTGGAACTCTGTTCCACTAAGGTGGGGAAATAAAAAAAAAAAAAACAACAACCAAACCCAAAAGGTGAGTGGGTAGAAGGTGGGGTGGAGGAGTATGTGGAAGAACAAGGAGAATAAACCATTTTCCAGAGAAGTCACTGGGAGTCTGTGGCAGATTCCAATGGTGTCATAAACATAGAACCATCTTCTTCCTTTTTAATTTCTCTTCTTTACCTGCAAGGGAAATAGTTTTGTCCTGAATAGGTATCTTCTCTCCTGCAGCAGCCCGCCAGCAGTCCTAACAGCACTCTTGGAAGAATCTGTCTCTGGGGAAGGTAAAGCTGGGATTTAACCCTGTGCTTACCCATGATTAGGAACTGAGATTGCACCCAATTCCTGTCTGAGTCCCCTCTGATTTCCTCAGCCAGAACTATTTCACATTCAGAATTAGAGACACACACTGCAAGATATCAATATGCAATTCAAATTTGCTTTGCAAGGCAGGTTATATATTCCCATCCATCCTAAAGATTCATTCATGACACCTTTTTAAAATTATTGTTACATTTAGCTTGCCATCTTTCTACTTTCCCCACCAAACAGCTCTGGTGAACCGGATGCTTATTTGTTAATTATCTTTTTTCTTGGCTTGCTGTGTAGGTCTTATTATTATTAATGCTTTTACAATCATTTACGGGAGAAGTTTCCTCCTTCTCCTCTTTGTGTTTCTTGCAAACACAAACACATTTTTATCAACAGAGCTAACATGATTGCAGTTCTGCTGTTATGTTTTATTTATTTCCATATAGGTTTGATTCTATTGCAGTTTCTCATTTTTGCCTGATGTATTATTCATGATTTATACAATATTGGAGCTTGTGTAGGACACCCTCATTTTATTAGCTGTGCTATAATTTTCTGGGGTATATAAAAATAAGGCTCTTTTTCTCCTTCCACATTTTCTTGTGTGTACTGTTTGTAGGAAAACAATAGCAGTAATATTTGTTTAAAACTATTACCACTTTTATTTTTAACACTTCAGTGACTGAAATGGTATTGAAATGAAGGACCATTTTACTTACTAGTATATACTTAGGGATGTGATAGCTATTACTATCAACATTAGCTCTGCTTTAGAAATGCATAGGCATCCTTGCCAAGACTGAAATAATACAGTATCTCTCTTTGTATATGTGTGGTACCCTTTTGGCTCCAGCTAACAAGTCAGACTGAAGTACTTCAATTATATCAGTTGCATAGGTATAGAAAAAAACATGGGATTTAAGGGCTTAAATTTTCTTAAGTGCTTTAAAACCAAATTCTGAAATGCAGATATAGAAAGTCAAGTAGCTTTAAGTTACTCCAAGCTTGTGTGGAAAATTTTTCTCATTTGATTTGTTCAGGCACATGGGACTCTGAAGTTGAGAGGGGAAATGAGCCAACAGGTTCATTTGTAACTGCAGACAGTTCCCTCCAATCTGCAATTAAACCAAGCTGCCTTTGAGCTCTCACAAGTTAAAATTTTAAATTACACAACAAATAGAAGGAATAGATAGCCCTGAGAAAGGGATATGATAATACATTTGATTTGTTTTCTTAAGGAGCCATTCTAGTTCATCAACTGATAAGTTGCTGTCAGTGATTCTGGGAGTCGCTACAGTCCAGGTGAAATGCTGTCATCCTAAATCATAATACTTCGTAATCCAGTGAACTGACAACCCAAGTAAGGCTGCAGGACTGGGAGGAAAGGATTGGATGCTAATTTGCCAGAACAGACAGAGCAGGAGTCTGAAATCCCATCTCACATTGTACATTTATTTACTGTAGTTAATATGGAACTATATAATTTGTGACACCTATTTTCAGTAACTGCAACAGAAGCTGTGAGCATCCATTTTCACTTTCCAAGTTTTGTACCCAGACAAAATGCTGGGATTGGTTTTAGGAACAGAAGATGAAATCCCAGGGCTCATCTGGGTAAGAGGAGTGAGGAAGTAAAGCGAGGGGAAGCAAGTTAATCATGATGTGAAATCTACCAGAAAATCACTGTGATTCATTGAGCCATCAACACCAAAGCAAGGAGCTTTCATTTAAATAACAAGGACATAAAATCAGTGGAAAGCTTTAAGTCAAGGTGGTTATATTTAAATATTACCACTGGGGATCTGATTAGTCTGCCTCTTTAGGAATTAGGAATCTTGATGCTGATCCTAGATGCGATGAAGTGTGTAGGGTTCAGCAGCAGTGCTCCTGCTTGCACCAAGATAGAGTCCAGTAACTGTGAGTGCCCCAAACTCTGCCACAAGTTTGCAAGACCTCCTTTGTTTTCTGCCAGGGCTTTGCAATGCTACAGATGGAAAGCTGATGAAAAAGCACTGATTAATCTGTGTCTGTCAAAGGCAGAACTGTCTTTAATTGTGCAGGAACTCCAGGACACGGCTCCCCTTCACCTGTTTGAAGGTAGGATACTGTGCTTTTCCACATCTTCCGAATCCCTGGGAAAGTCCAGGCAAGGCTATTACCAAACCATGTTAATTATAACAAACTAGACACTAGTATCAAGGTCTTTCTGCTTTCCAGTGCCTTTTTCCTAGATAACGTGGCACTAGATTTTATTCTTGGGGAGGGGGGGGAAGCTATCATCACTCTTGTCATAGCTACTACTGTTAAACCTGCAGAAAGTTTGTAATTTTAAATGCCCAGAGACCTGTGGTGTCACATGTTCTTTTCAGTCATTCAGACATTTATGCATTTCTCTATGAACTTGGAGTGCTATGAATTTAATAGGATTGATCACACAAGCTAAAGATAATTACTTAATCAGCATAGATAAATTCTAAGGAAAAACCTGTTGGTATACAGGTCCATGAGCAATACCATTGCCTATACCTGTGCTTCATGTGCTTAAACCTTCCATCTTTCTTAATTATTTCTCTATACCTTCTACTTTGTACCACTCTTGAAATTGTTCTTTTGTTTGTGTGTAGCTGATTACTTCCTGACAGTGCACGAGGTGATGTGACCGGCGTTGCAGAGCCCCAGCCTTCGTGCTGCTTTCCCACCGGCTAGCACTGCTAGAGCTGCGTTTGCTTGCGGTGCTCTTCTACCTGGTGCTACCTCTGGCCCTGACACCTCTCCCCTCAGAGTCCTGCATCACAGAACCAGTTATCCTTCCCCTCTTATGGGTGAATGTATTACCTCTAAATGGTTCTGTCTTCACATGCGCTGGGACGATAGCGTTTTCCCACACTACAGCCAGTATAAAACTTTATGGTATTATTGTCTTGAGCACATCTCAGCCAGACCTTGGTGTTACTGATTTAATGACTATCTCTTCTTCTCCCTCCCCTCTTTATTCTGCTCTATTGTTAATTCTCATTTTATTAGAACTGCTGGTGCTCCGAGCTTTTTATTGCATTAGTGCAAACTTATTTCTATGAGCATGATACTATAAATTATCTACTGACCGTTCCCATGTTGAATGGCAAGGTAATAAATACAAGGAAATTCAAGAAGTTAAACTCAGATCTATTTGCCCTCTGTCTCTTGAGTCAACTTCTCTCCTTGAACAACTGCACTAGACCGTGAAAAAAGAGATATAAATGTCACCCAGCATCTTAATACCTGTTAGTAGTTGGTGATGTCATTCAGAAGGGAACGCTTGTGTAGCTGGAGTGGTAGAAAGGGGGTTATACGAAAGCACCATCTTGGGGAAGATATCTAGCAAGGTTTGGCACTGACGTTTTATTAAGTTCCTCTGCAGACTGGAACCACTCTTGCTGGCTTAAGAGATTTGTTCCCATCTTCTCATGGGGAAACAAGTTGCTGGCAGTGCAGGCTTGGTAAAATTCTCACCATTGAAAAAAAAATGAACAAGCAAGACAAAAATGCTCTATAAATCTAGCCAGGAGGGGAGAAAAAAAAAAAAAAAGTGATAAGAGAGTCTCTGTCTTCTGAGTTTAATTCAGTCAGTTCTCTGCAATAATCAGAGATCTTGCATGGTATCTGGTATATATATTGTCTATCACTGTCCTGTGGGATGAATGTGTAGAAGATAATGGATGCGTAGTTCCTACTGGTCATGCTCTGCTTGTACTCTGTTAGGTCAGGGGAACTGAGAGATGGTCTGATGGGATTATAATTGGCTGCAAACACAATGCATGGTCTCGTGGAATACATTTTTTCTGTATGACACTGAGGGTCACAGTCATCAATTCAGTATACTTTCTGTCATATACACTGACATTAAGATAAATTAGTTTGTGTGTGTGTCTGTGAAGAGTTGGAGGTCAAGAATTACACCACAGGATTTGTTTTCTTCTCCCTTACGTGTGTGTGGAATATATGCAAAACCCAACTCTACATCACTAACCTGTCCTGCACAAGCTATGATGACCCCCAAGCTCTCTAACGTCTCTTGGGTGCAGAGCAAATTGGGGCTGCTGGGGGGCTGGACACAAATGTAAGATGTAAGGTAGTTTAAGGAGGACTTGAGGAGAGACCATTTAAATAAAAACATCTGGATTCATGCTAGGCTAGTTTTGCGCCAGTATTATTTTATAGACTTCTGATTCACAGCAACTGGAGAGGATATGCAGTCCCTACAATGTCTTTGATTCCTCTCTGCATCTTATAATAATAGAAATTCTTAATGATTTTAAATAGATACTGATGAAATATCTTTAAAGAGAATGGTAGGCAGCGAGATTTTTCTCTGATTCAAAAATGAAAGTATTAATACTGTAGGTGGAAGACTTGTGGTACAATATATTCAGCAGAAAGCACCCTCATGAGTGCATACATGCACACATTTGTATCTATAACAGCATAAATGTATTATCTTTTCATATATAGCGGAGTAGTATCTGAGCGTGAAGGAGATCAGAGGACACTGAAGAGTGAGGAAGGTGAAGGAAATGTTCTTGAACAATCTGAAATTACAGTAATATCAGCGGTGATTAATTAATTCAGTAAAGGAAGTAATAATTCACCTTGCAACTCCCAAAGCTTGACAGACGTTGAATTCAATATGATAACTTGTTGAATCAGATCTCGGGTCAGACATAGAATAATGTTAGTGGTTAACAACTAGGGCCTTGCTGTGATGGAACCCAGGACTCTCAAACTCTATTTCTTGGTCTTGACCATGGTGATGCTCACAAGGATCTGATAAGACAGACTGCAGGAATTCAAGTTATGAAACAAGTGATACATGCTGCAATATATTCCTGCTGGTGACCCACCAATATGCACTTGGCACTTAATTCTCATACCTTTGAAGAAGAGTTTGTGCTCAGAACTTTCAGTCTGTGCAGACTTTATGAGCTGTTTACTCGGGCTGTTTGGCGTGTGTGATTGCTGACCTAAGTCACATAGTTTTGCCTTTCCACGGTGTGCTTGGCTGACTGAAATTTTAATGAATAACAGGATACAAACAGCAAATAATGAATAGTGAATACTCCTGCCTGTGCAAAGATCCTATTGCTCCTATGTAAATACTTACTTTATGGAGTCCCATATCCCAACATTTCTCCAAATGACGGCCTGTTCGCAGAACCAGTTATCTCTGCAGCGCAGAGGAAGCTCTGTGTTTGCTAACACCGGGTTTCTTGTGTAGAACTTGGTCATGGGGTTTCTTAAAGTAGGAAAATACTTCCTGGAAAAAAAGTACTGCAACAAGTCGGGTTTTTTTAATTTCTTAAAGTATCTTGTGCTACATGGGTCTGACCCTGTTGACACCGGAGCTCTAAATTGAAGTTTTTGGAGCTGCGAGCGTCCTTACCCACCAAACCCGGTGCAATGGACTGTCTCTGTGCACACAGACCTGGCTGTACCTGCTTTTACAGGACGCTTCTTGGCTCTGGAAAGGTGTCTTAAATCTTAAAATGGAACTTTATGCATTTTTTAGATTGTCTCCTATCCCTGACAGTCTCACTCCTGATCTGCTACTTCACTCTGTAATAATGGACAGAATAATAAAAGTGCCACCTGTCCAGAGCTGTTCTTCCCAGAAAGAAGTCATTTGTTTCAGTGACTGGCTGTAATTCTACTATAGAATGTAAATGCTTAATGTTGAAGCATGCATAATGTACACATAAATATTTCCACACATGCATGCGTTTCTTTTTCAGGAACTTTTAAGTGCCCATCTGTGGAAAAAAAAATCCAAAATGTCAGGAGAGAACATTGAACATTTAAGAAAAGGGGAGTGAGTTGTATGGGTTTTTTGTTATGGCGTATGGAGCTAACAGAGATTGAAGCATAATGCAAGCTGATCTGAGTTATTGAACTGCCACCCCTGTGCTCCACATGTTCATAGCCACTGTCTTCTCAGATAAGGCTATTACAGGAAAAAGAGTAGAAATTCCAAAGGCTGCTGGGAATAATAATTCATAGGCAGTGGAAGGAAATGAGTGAGCTTTAGGAGATCCTCTGAATCATTAACTGAGGTCACTTTCTTCCTCCCCTAACACACTCTGTTCCCTGTAATAAGGTGGGTGCAGTAGGGAAGCTTTGCTCCAAGACAATCAAGGGAAAACAATTTCCACTCTAGCAAGTATTTAAGCTCAGTTGGAATAAGATAAAGTCACAAATAATACTCAGAGTAGAGTAGAAAAAAAAGAATTGTAGAGTAAAACGGGCTGTGTATTAAGTAGACTTCAGCATGAAAGAGGACTGGGCCAGTAATTACCTACCAGTACTATTCTGACCAATTCTTTTACCAGGATACACTATGAAATATATATAAACCGTTAACCCTTTTCTTAAGTTTTAGTTCTGTGTTGTTATTGAGAACTGCAAAAGCATTCAAATTGATTGTTAAATGCCCTCCTGCAAATTAAGTGTGAACACATCAGCAAAGGAGTTCGCCCCACTCCTCTCTGGGCTGTAACAGCTTTGGAGTTAGCAACTGCAGAGCCGTGGAGTGAAAGGACAGTCTGCACTGGTAGTGGTTATGTCAGTCCAGCAATGTGCGACATAAGCCTGAGAGCAAAGATGTGGCTGCCTCTGTGATTCTCACCCTTCCTAGCCGTGCTGGCTCTACCTGTCCCTTGTTGGGATGCGAAGCAGCCACGCAGGCAAGACCAGGCTCAGGATGATCACTGCTGGCGTGGACCTCCAGCACACATGGACCCACTTGTTGTTTCAAGCCAGGCTGTGTGAACAAGAACATGAATTTATGGTCAGGCACTATATGCACTTGATGTATTCCCATCCAGAAAGGTGTGTTGACTGGGTAGAGATCTAATTATTCAAAGTAGGTATGAGAAGCACACCTGGTCTTGAGTTCAGGCTCAGAGCTGCATTTAACTAAGTGCCTGTACTTAGAGCCTGCATCTGCCTTGTAACAGGCAGGCAAAACAATCTGAGAGGAAGCGAAGGAATAGCACCAAAGTATGCAATGTTTGCACGGTAAGCAGTCATCACAGCTTTAAACGGGTTCCCTTTAACAACCATTATGAATTTGTAGGCATACATATTTTTACACACCATTTCTGTGTAAATTTCTTAGCTTCTGTGATTCACAATATTACTTCTTTGAAAAAGGATCATGTAACTAGTTTAAATTTGATCTGTGGCAGGTTTATAGATTAGTAAAGTGTAGTTTTCTTTCTTTAGCAGGGAAGACTTGGTCAGATTTGTCTCTATCAACAACATGAGTGCACTGAACAAAAATGCAAATGCCTAAATAAAACAGATGAGTGTGATTTACGTGCAGATGACTATGAGGGAATAAAACTGCCTCTGACCTCCTGCACCATCATCTGGAATCTCCCTTGGTTTGGGAACAGGCTGTTTAAAATATTAATGTCTTGAATAATGAATCACTGTACATGTAAATGAGCTATTGGTATAACAATTCCAAATAACTCTGTTTTAGGCACATTTCAGTGATTATTTGGCCATTAACTTCAGTAAACATAAGAATGTGAAGAGAAAAGAGAAAGGATATATAATTTCTCTATTAGTTAGCTTTGTTTTAAATGAAACCCTTGGAAAGATGTATATCATTTTAATTTTAGTTCCAGAGGCTTTTATGTAAATTAATTGCATTGGAGAATTGGCAAGAACATTTATTCAATTTAGAACAGCCGTGATTATAAGCTTTACATTAATATAACAACAATTTAACAGTGGCTGATAGATGGGACACAACCATGTAATTATCAAAAGTGAGCCACTTTCTTGATCTCTAATTAGTTCTATAAGCAAATATAGTTTTGCTGGAACTAATTGCTGTATTATAGCTGGCAGTGAGGTGAGTGCTGAACTTGAGTTCAGGTGCTGAGCAGGGAGTGTTGCACATCCAAAGATTTTTCTATTTTCAGATTTAATCGGATGTATAATTCAATTATATGTGCTGAGCAAAAGCAGGCACTTGTGCACATAGGAATAACCTTCGCTTTGCTTCAGTGTCCTTTGGCTTCTCTAACAGACAGCAAGCACCCAACCTGCTGGTGTTTTAGTTGGGGGACAGAGGTATAAAGAGTTGCTGTTAGCGTGAGAAGGGCATTCTGAGCTGTTAGTATTTTACATCTGCTTAGCAGAGAGACAACACATAAAGACAAAGAGAAGCGAGACATGGACTGAAGTAATTCTTATTTAATTCTTTTTTTCCCTTGCCTCTGCATTTTGTGGCAGAGATGAAATTTTAACTTGTCTTTGTCCATCTAGAGTATTCTGTTGCTGTGAGCTCTTCCTGGGGCTGCTCTGAGTGAGTCATCACACAACTTCCACTTGTTTATGGCATCTCATTAGCTTGGTAGTTCTTCTTTAGCCACTGAACTCGGTTTGCTCTTAGACATCGGGTTTCATCCTGACTCATTATTTAAAGAAGCTAAAAATGAAGGTTGGGAAGGACTTGTTTCAATTCTCATTTACAGAAAGGCAAGAGAATAACCCTGCTATTCTTTGTAGTACTGTATAGTACTGTAGTGACACAGCTCATATTCTGTTCACATCACGTAAGTGTGATCTTGTCGTGAGGCCTCTGGACCAAAGGAACTTGGAACTGACCTTGTGTGCAATTTTGTAAAGTCTGTTTGGTTTTGTCACTGCACCATAAATTGTATTTTTCAGCTTTTATTGCCTATACCCTCTTCAGAAATTCTTTCTCTCATTAGAGTAAACCAATTACCAAGTGCCAGTGCTTTGTTCCAACCGAATCTGAACAATTGCCCTAGTAGTAATTGCTTAAGGGCAACTACCACGATCTATCAAGATCATAGCAGGGCAGCGCTAATGCATTTAGTGGGGAGATTATTGAATTTATTAAGCATTTGGCCCAATGCAGCTTCTAACAAATGCATTATATGAATATGACGGTCCTGGCAAGTGAATTACAGACTTGTTACTTGAGCTGCTAGAGCCCCTTGAATAGAAAGCATGATTCTTGTCAAAGCCATTAGCTCCTTTACAAAACAAGAGCTGTCATTTCATTAGGTAGCTCTGCACATATCACAGGCTCCAGCATACAGTCCAGTCACTTTCTGTCTCTATCATAATTCCTCATGGAACATGAGCTTTTTCTGTCCAGGGACTTTCTTTTATGTGAGGTGGCAGCTGGTTTTGCAGGAAAGGTGCTTCCAATCTTGCTAGGTGCAGAGTAGTTTATCAGGTCAGCAAACAGAGCTGGAATAAGCAGCATAATTTTTTTATTCCTTTTCAGTGGAGAAATAACAGCAATAGGATGGTGGTTCTCCTCAGTGTGCATAATCTGCTGCTGCTGTATGTATGTATGTGGGAAGGGGCTGTTCTTGTTCTTGCATGACTCCATGGCTTGCACATCAAGAGGGGATGTTCTTTAGTGGAATTGAAAGAAACTGTGTGCCCCTCGGGTTTGTGTTGAACTGTGCAATGCCAGAGTAGAGAGGAACTTTGTTCTTTTTTGTTCTGAGAAGGCACTGAACAGACCTGGGGTTTTTGTCTTTGCTTGATGCAGTTTGCGTGCTGGAGATCATGAAATTATGAGTATATGAAAAGAACCTAAATAATGTGGATAGGAAAGCTTTGAACATGAGAATAAAGCGGAATCCATGGATCTGGTTCCTCTGTAATCCCATCTTCACTTCCACTCGGTTTGGTGATTCAGAAAACAAACACCGAATTTCAGTCTTTGCTGTTTCTACTGTCGTTGGCACAAAAGCTTTAATGTCACTCTTTCTAAATGACGCAGTGTGACATCCACCCTGGTGATGAAGCAACCTGAGTATTCAAAGCTCAACAAGCAAAGGAGCTGGTCTTCCTCCCATTGAAGGCAGTGGCAAAACTTCAGCTGACTTCACCAGCAAGTGGTCATGCCCTGAGAAAAGAAATAGATTTCATTTCCAAGCTTCCAAAGAGTTGTTTTATAAACTGCAGGGAAAAAAAAAAAACAAACCACTCAAGGAATTATGAATAATGCCCCCCTCCCAGCATCTTTGTCACACATTTTAGAGGCTGGTAACAGAGTCTTTGTTGTTGTCAGCAGGGTGTCAGTCTGCTGCTGCTGAGCTATCACTTCTCAGAGCCACCTATTCCCCTTCCCCTTCCTTGTGTATTTTTATTTTCAAAGGATGGGATTATGAAGCAAAGCAGTGGATCGAAAGGGTTTTTTTCAACGCCCCCTGCAACTTTAGAAATACTGGGTTTGGCTGGTGTTCCTTTTCTTCTCGGCTTTCTTTGCTTACTGTAGGTGCAGTGTGGGCAGCCTAGGGCCATTTTCTGATCCATCTGCTATGGCTGTTAAAGGAAGGGATCTGCATACAGGCCTTGCTTTTCCCTTGTGAGCCAGCGTTGAACGTAGCAGATGCTCTGAAGTGCTCATTGATCTCTCGCCGTTAAATGTCACGGAAGATGTATGGAGCATCCCTCTTCCCGCACCCCTAACAGGTGGGCTGGTCTGAGCTTTCGGCAGTTGTCAGTGTGGTGCGGAAACGAAGAGGCAGAGCTGCTCCGGCGGCCCATCCAACGGGAACATTCCATACAGGGATAAAAAAAAAAAAAAAAAGTGCCCTTAATCTGAGATAACAACTTGGGGTTTTTTTGTGAGAAAAAGAAACTATTATTCTTGGGGGAAAATGATGAGGTTTGTGTTGCTCAGAAACAGCTATGCTGTAGCTATTTTAGCAAGAGAGCTGCTCTGGGGAAAAAGTGTCAATTCCTCTCGATTGAGGTGGCCCTGTGCTGTTCTTGCATGACTAGCCTGGACTCTGCCACTCGTGTTAGCAGCAAGGGGAATGCTTTTGGCATGTCACACAATTAAAATAACCATTAGAAAGAAACCTGCATTTAGGGCTCGCTCTAAAAAGGTGCTGAGAATTTGGGTTAGGCGCATTGCACTTAATTCAGCCATAGCAACTAATTCAGTGTTATTTTAAAAGTCATGCAGGTAAAAACTTGAGGTGCTTGTTTACTGCTTCACAGGTGATTTGATTTTTGTTAGTAACCATATTTACAGTCTTAAAATTGCAGTACAGATCCATGCATTGCTAAATATCAGGGTACCCTGTACACAAGCACATCCCTGGATACTGCTTTTTTTTTTTTTTTTTTTTTTTTTTTTTTTTTTAAATAAAGGATTCCATTCCCAACCTGTCCTAAGCTTTAAAACACCATTCATTTTATTAAGTCAACAGAAAATGCTCTGTTCTGAGGAAATTATGTATCTCTTTTGGATAGTTGCTGTAAGATATAGATATATATATGTGTCTGTATATATATGTATAAAGTGTTGCCATAGCCACCTTTTAGCTGGATTAGATGCTGTGTTACTGCATTCACAGAAGAACCTGCAGCCCCAGCATTTTGAAAGACATGCTGAGGGTTATTTAAACATTCAGAGATTTTTATTTTTTTTCCACTGGATATTTGTAGCTGACCAAAGCAGCTCAATTTGTAATTAATCAGGAATTCCCTTCTGTTTTCTCTGTATCATCAGCTGTAGCATCTGCTCATGGTTTGCAGGGGGTATTTATTTAATTCTGAAATCACGTGCTGATTTATGCACAAATAATTTCCACGTTACAATCGTTGAAAAGCCAAGGATGAAATACTGCTTTTAGAAGAAAACAAAATGTAGCATTTAGAAAGTGTTGATTGTTATCTTACCTAAATGCTAAAGCATCACCTGGACTCAGAAGCAGCATATTTCTGTCCTATCTGTGACTGTCATACCTCTAGGTAAACAAATGATATTCCGTAGTGTAGGCCAAGCAGCGAACAATAAGAGAATAATAATCTGGTTAAGACTGCACAGGAAGAGATATCCTAAGTGGAAGAGTGAAATTATTCAGGTTGGACGGTGGCCAGCAGGTATGGAGCACTGCCAGAGGCCAGCTAGAGAACTTGATGGATCAGCCACCTGATTCAGTATGGCAAATCTTGCCACACGCTTCCCCCATGGAGGAAACGTATACCATCAGCAGGCATCTTATTCACTTTGTGCTTGACACTCCCAGTTACCTAATGGGACTTTTTGCAAAGCAAAGTGGAGAAAAAAAAACCCTGTTTGATTCTCTGTGTTCCATACAAATAGAAAAAGATGACTTCTAAGATGGTCAGAAATTGCCTTTGCATCAGGATCCACTTCCATCGGAATGATTGGGTGAGTTCCATGGGCAAGTACTAACAGATTTCCTTTCATTCTGACTTTATCTGCAGAAAAATAAGCTAAACCTGAAAATGAGAGTCTGTTAGTATGGTGGAGGGGTGGCGTCTCAAATCCATTAACCCCCATTACAGCAGCTAGGTTGTTTTTCCCAGTTGGAACACCAACGAATGAAGGACTTCGTCCAGTAATGAATGTTTCCCAAGGAGCTAATGTAGATGCACAGCTTAGAAAAACCTCATGCGGTATAACTGCTGTACGTCTTGGAGCTTGCTTGCTTTCTATGCCCAGGTACTGTTCCAGCTCCTGGAAATAGCTAACCTGTGGTCTGGATGAAGAAAATATGGAAAAATCAAATCCAGAATAGAGTTAGAAAACAAACAGGAATCAAGACTTTAGGCAAGCGTATATTCTTCTTGAAAGAAAGAAAAAAAATCTGATCAATCTCTTATTGTTTTAGTTAAATTTATTTGCATAATTTTCAGCCAACTTTGAAGTAAAAACACCTACTGGTATACTTTAAAAGTATGCATACCATTACCACAAGTAAGCCAGTTTCTTCCTGGGGAAGTGGAAGTTAAATACATGTGCCCCATCAAATGCAGCCTGGATGAGAAATACATTGTGTTTGTTACCAGCTGTCCAGTATATTCCATCTGACGGTACTAACATGACTGGGTTTTAGTATCTAAGTGCAGTCAAAGAATAGGGACTAACGCTTGACCTAGCTTCATTTAACATGGAAAATCTGGAGTTATTTTACAATTTGACCATAATAGAGCATAATAATCTGGCACAATTATGAACCTTGCATTATTATAAAAAATAGCTTTGCTTAAGCTAACTTTGTTCTGCATTTTAAATATTTGCCTATTTATTTGAAAGTGCTTGTCTTTTTCCCCAGGTGAACACAATTTATATTTCTCCTTGACCTTTATATAGCAAAGAATGCTGTTATTTTTTGCACTATTAGTCCTCTTATCTTTCTGCCCGTGAACTATTGTTCACCCTGTATGGGCTACTGATACAAATTGTGCCCTGAAATTCCAATACAGACCCAAAAAAGAGCAGATCCTAGTTAGTATCTGAGCTTGCCCTAGCCAAAGTAACTCAGCTGGCAGTCCGTCCCGTGACATTTTTAGAGCTAGAACTTGTATGCTAGTGAAGGTCCTAGCAGCTAGCTCCACTCCTGGTTTTGTGGCATTTCTGCAAATGACAATTGGCACCTAACAGATTTAATCTGAGCATTTTGTAGTACGTTGCACAAATTATTGAAGAAAGGAGCTAAATAAGCTACATTATGGTAATCTTGCCAGCTTCATTTTATGAACAGAGCCAGTGAATCTTAGAGTAACAATCTCTTCAGGTTTGTACTTCAAGTCACTGGGAGAAAGAAAAACAGAAGCACAAGCCTTATTTCATATTCTCTCTCCTCTCAATACACTTACAGTTTTTCTCTTTTAATTTTCCTTGGAAAGCTATTCAATTGAGATTGCACAAGTAATTCTTCTGAACAGTCTGTGCCTGGTTATCAGTCTTACACATTGAGAATTCCCTCAGGTTGTACGTTCTCTTTGCTTTCCAATAAATATTTTTATTTATTGCTATGTTAGTAGTAGCCTTACTACGGGCTCTCACCAATGTTTTTTCTATGGCTTAAAGCCAAGAAATCTCCAGTGAGCCCTAACCACACTCATACCTTCCTTCTGTAGTGAAGGGGAAAACCTTGCTGGTTGAGGTTCTTACAGAAACCTTTGGGGTGATAAATACAACTTTCATAGACCAGTCTGGCCGTTGGCTTTCACCTCTTCGAAGGGTCAGATTAGGGTCTGCTTAGGTAAGATTTGCTTATATAGGACCTGTATAGGACTGTATAGAGCACACCTTGGCATCTGCGGTGTTGCTGTAAGGCTTGACATCGCCTTTGAGGGGGTGTGGAGGTCTGGGGGGAGTACTCGGTGACTGCGGGGCAAACACTGCATCTGTCTTCAACAAAAGACGTGGAGGAGGATCTGGGGAGCTAGAGGGCTGATAAGCCTAACCTTGGTGCTTGGGAAGAAAGTCCTCAGAAGCCATTTCTAGGCACGTGAAGGACGTGGGTGATGACTTCACCTGAAACAGAGTAGCCCCACGCGGCAGGACAGGCAGGGCCTCGCGTCCCAGGTCAGGTGGAGGGAGAGTGTGCCTTTGGGAAGTTACAGCCTCGGTTCACTCGTGATGCCGACAGAACAAGCAATTTGGAGCATGTTGCACAAAACACGGCAACCAAAGAGGCACCTTCCTTTTCAGGCGGTGCCAGCCTCGTACTGCTGCACAGTGTTAATTACAAGGGTAACATCAAAGCGACTGCGGACCCCTTTGCCCTGCTCTCTGCATGCAGCCATGGCTGGAAACAAGATAGCAGGAAGGAATTCTGCTCTTTGGCTTATTTCTCACTGCAGATCTTAAAAGATTAATTAAAATTGTATAAACTTGAGAGTGTGCCCAAGGTAAACAGCAAGCTACATGGAATTGCTCTGAGAAGCATTTAGAGTGCTATTTTCTACAGCTTGGGCTGGGAGCATCTTCGTACTGCACTTTGAATTGAATATACAAATGAGAACTAAGGCATAAGAACATTTTGTTTCTGTTATTTTTGAACAGGCTTAGAATTTTATCTTGAGTCAAATTGACTCAGCAAAGCTGCGCACTCTTTCAGTCCTGGGGAAAAGACCACAGGCACATGTACGTGCATACACTCAATTTAAAATAATGTCCGCTTTTCTCTTTTTCCTGTCTCATCTGTGCCACCTTTTAGAATGAATCTTTTCTCTTCTGCACACCTACACAGAGAGCTTGTCTTGCAGCTTGAGTACTTGAGTACAATAGTGTCTTTTAAATGTCATTGGTGGTCTAAATTGGATATTGGAGTGGAAGGGGTGATGTGGCAGGTCTTTATTATGTGGGAATAATTAGATTCATTGCAGGTGCATGGGAAAACAAAGCTGCAACGTGCTTCCAAACCTCCAGTTACTCCCAAGTGTTAGAAAGAGAGCTACGATCACCTGAGTCATAGGACTTGTGTGTCTCCCATATATCAGTGTTTGTACCCTCCCTCTCCCCAGTTTCATCTTTACTAAATCTCTCTAGTGCCAACACCTCCATCCTCACTTAAGGGAATCTGATGGCTTGCATTAGCGTCTCCCTGAAATAGCTGAAATGCTTTATGACCATACGCAGGCTAGATGTAAGTAGGGCGCAGTAATTACTTCTATTATTAGTGGCTGTGCAGCCGTTCAATCAAACTTGATTCTGCTCAGGTACCTGCACAAAGCAAGTCTGCTACATGCTAAGAGGATCAACACAGGAACTGTATGTTTCTGAGCAAAAAAGATTTCTGCAGGGCTGGTCATTTCCTTTTACTCTTTGCAGAATCTTTATCCAGCAGAAATGGAATACAGCAGTAAATCCATTCAGGCCCCTTGGGATTTTAATATTCTGGGGTTATTTGTGTAACTTCATAGTTGGACAAGTTAGTTTGATTTGAGCCTGCCGTAGTGCAATCTGTTCTTTCAATATGCACTAAGTAGAGCTAATTGTGGACCATCAATACCATTAAAAAGGCCCACATGAGTAAGGGGCTGATTCTGATACTGTTCTCACCATGTGCAAATGAAATGACCTCTGTTGGATTTGTCTAGACCTACACGTTTTGTGCTAGAAGCAGAATCCATCCGTAAGAGCCCAGGATTTATAATCCTGATGAGTTGTTCTCTTGCTCAGTGTACTGTGTGTGAGTGCTAGCAGCTTTTCTGCACAAAATAACTAGATTTGCCCTTTGCTTTTCTAATTCCAAAATAGCCTCAGGCACCAGTTCACCTTCTGGAAGAATAGCTTACAGAAACCTTTAGAAGTATATAGATACATAGATAGATTTTTAAATTACAGCACAATGAAAGAGAAAAAGTGATACAGGGGCTGCTCCAGGGCAAGACGCAGATATTTTGGCAAAGTTGCATGGATACCCATGCTGCAGGATAAGACAGATAGGTCTGTCTGTCTTGCCACCAGGAACCGGGACCCTTTTTTTACACAATACTACCTAGGTTGGCTGCTTTTGTCTACGTCTGGTACCGGTGGTAGTAAAGATTTGCTGAATGGATTTCAAGGGTTCTGTGGAGACTTTTAGGGTTTGTGATGGTCCAAGTCAAAATATATTCATTGCTTTTGGTAGGCAGGCTAGCTAGTTAGAAGCTTATTTGCATGTGGTATGTATGAGCCAGTTATCCTAACTGCAACGCAAACTTGGGCTCCGCGTGCGGCTGAGGTGTGTTGGCAGAGCTACAGAGAGTTTCTCAGGCTACAGTGGCTGAGTTTCATTATATTGTCAGAGCCCTAGGGGGCTCAGGGACTGGAAAAGCAGGGATTGCTGAAGGGTAATTGAAAGACTTATCTCCTTAAGGCTGGCACTGTGTACATCACTGAATGTGAATACAAGGCTGGCCAAATTAACACTAGCATAGCTGACTACCACACACCCCCAATCTAAATAACTTAAAAATAGATTAACAAAACCCCCACAAATAAACCTCAAACCTGCTTCTCTTTTCCATGAGTACTGAGTTGTCACTAAGGACCGTTCCCTTAAAAAATATCAGTGTACTAATGATCATTCCTGGTTGGAAACGGAGAGCTAGTGTTGGTTTCTGTAAGAAAAGCATAATATACTTGAAAGTAAAGATTTATGTTGCAATAATTGACTTCACCATTACAGCATGGATTGCACAGGCACTTCCTATTGCATGTGCTAACGAATGTCTCTCTGCAGCTACAATATATTAATATTTCTGAATAAATAGTCACTCTTTGTGTCAAAGTGCAGAGCTCAGCTAGGAGAACTGGCCTTAAATAACACTTTTATTGTTTGCAGACAGGGTTAGGGAATTGGATTCTGGAGATCAGAGGTTATTAAAAAAACAAACAAGGGGCCCGATTCTCCTGTTACATGTTTTTGTTTGAAACTCCATCGACTTCATCAGAGCTGCCCCTGGGAAGCTCCTCTCAAGATTGTTTGTCCCAGAGAAAGTCAGATTTAAGTACCCAAAATTAACAACTTATTATTTAAGTTCCTCAAGTGGAGATGAGAAATCTGAACATCAACAACAAAAAACTTTTATTAGGTGAATGTTTTTTGTGAGACTAAGATCAGAACTTTCACTTCACCTTTAATACCCTAAAGTGGCAAAGCTGAAAACAAAGCTTACTTTTATAACATTTAAAATCAAATTTCCAGATGGATGATTATTCACAGACCTCCTGTTAGCTGTATGTACGCATCTTTGTGTAGCTAGAAATATTTGTAACTTTTGAATGTGAAGGAAGAAGCAGTACGTTATTTGGAAATAACTGCTTGGAGTTTTATATCTTGCTTGGGGTATTTTAAAGGAAGGGACAATAGGTTTTGCTTGCAGCAAAGAGAAACATTCTTTCTTTTCTATACATTTATTTTTATGGCCTTTTTATCATTTTCCCACCTATGTGAAGGCACATATGTGGTCTTCTCAGGTAAGCTCTGGTGGCAATAGTCTACATTCCTCTTGGAGCCTGTCTTCGAGACTGGGAAGGAATTAGGAACATTAACAGTTAGGAATAGCAGGAGTTATGCAAACCCCAGGTGAAGAGTGAGTGAAGCAGATAGAGGGATTTTAAATTCTATGCAGCACAAAGACCTTGAAAAACTAAAGAAAAAATCAAAATGCAAGCTGACTTTTCAAATGCATCTTCAGTCAGGGAAAACAGGATGCAATAAGTTCTTCCAACAAGACTTCAGTACCTCTAATGATAAGCTTTAAAAGACCAGCTTAATGAAATGTCACAAGGACACTGGCTGTAACAATTCCCTATATCCTGTCTGGTAAGCAGAGCTTTACCTGATGGAGGAAAAATTACAGGGGGGATATAATAAGTGAGTGTTAGAATCTTTATCCCTGCTGTAAGTCCATTGAAATCAATGGTGTTATACTACAGATAAATCTGGCTGTAGAATTTTAAACAGAAACAACTACAAAAACAAAGCCTTTGAATGAAAAGTAGCCAGGCTTCTTAAATGAAATAGGATTTTTTCCATTGCATTATTACTTAATTCCCTTTAACAATTAGACACAGAACTTCAGGGTAAGACCTGCAGTTTCTGTTCCGAACTCTGCTAATCAACACTGTGGGTGTAGACATGTTGCTGCTCTCCACTGGGCCTCACATTTGCACCTTTAATTCTCCACACGATGTTTGCTGGTCTTTAGGGGTGCCATGGTTGAACTGGAAAATACCTGTCGGAAGCTGTCGGAGGCAATGAGAACACATACAGCTGTTATTCCTCCTTTAAAAGAGGTGGTTTATGTGTTACGGACCTTCCTAGTGGGAGTACCCCATTCTTTTCGGTTTGTGTACTGTGTCTTCTTTTTTCAAAGAAAAAGATAATTTAATTTTAGAGGCAGGACTGTATCTCAGGATACTCAAACTCACCTTTAAGCTGCACTCACAAAATACCCCAGACCCAGGGCCAGGAAGGTCTTTTTCTTCTCCACTGTATCGGTGGTGGAAATAATAAGGAACTGTTAAAACTGCAGCAAAAAAGTGTCACAGTTGGGCATTGGAAAGCACTTATATATTTATAAATGTATATATAAACTATATATAGTTATATTGATAGTGAAGACTGATGGAGCAGTGGAGTGGACTGACTGCAGAGGTGGTGTGATTTCTGTCACTACGCGTCTTTAAGAACAGGACAATGCTTTCTCAGCAGCTGCATAGGTAGTGTTGATCCTGCCTTCAGGCACAGGGTTGGACTAAATTATGTTTTTAAAGTCCCTTCCATCCCTGTTTCTGTATGACTGATCTAAAGACACCGCTGTGATGAATATGGATGTCTTGGAAAGGAGATTTTAAAAGGCCACTTAGTACATGTTGCATGCTGGTATTCCATGTACGTTTTTGAAAGTGTCCTCTGCAAGTAGATTCAGTAAATACTCTATACTCCTCTCTCTCCTAGAAAGGCTCTGCCAATCCTGAGTCATAATAAAAACATGCCTTTTACCTTCACCCTCCAGCTGCAAAATTTAACATACAGTAAATTGTCATTCTACACGTAAGCTGCATCATGTTTTAGTCCTACCCTGAAATCAGATTCTTTAAGCACAACTCCCTCGGGGCAGGAAACTAACTCTGAATACATTTCTTTTGATGACCATGTCAACCTGCTTTAGAAAAAAAAGTAATCTATATTTAGAATGCATAATGCAAGTATATAATATTCTAAACAAGAAAGTAGGGCATATACTCATCTAGGATGAAAAGAAAATGGGAAAAAAAAAGTCTGAATAAGAAAGTCTGAGATTGCTAGTATGGTAAATGCAATGTCAAACTGGCAGGTATTTCTCTAATAAGATTCATGTAAATACAAATACAAACATAGTTTGCTGCACAAATCACATAAATGCAGATACACAGAACAAAAGGGAGTGACAAAAAAAGATGGAAAGTGATTAATATTTCCTACTTTCTGCCTCAGCTGCTGATGCGGAGTATAGGTAGCACTCTGACTTGACTTGGTAATTGTTCCTACATAACCTTGATGCTGAGCAACAGCTTTGAAACTTACTCAAGTTTATCAGGCTCCTATGAACAGGCAAAGATAAAGAGAATTTTTAAATACCCATAATTCTTGTTATCTTCAGTGGGATTTTTGACCATAGCAAATACCCTCTTTTCCAGTTAGGTGCTAGGATCTGCTATCCAAACCCAGTTTCATGCCATCAAATTGTAAAATTTTATCCCTGGGCTGGAACTTTTCAAAACCAGGCGTGTGAAAAAAACACATGGAAGGCTTGCCTTGCAAGCTCTGCTGAGAGCGGGTATTGGTAAGGGCACAGAGCATATTGCTGTCCTGCTCAGGCATCAGGTAGGTTTTGCCCAGGTATCTGGCACCATCAGGTTGTTTGAAATGTGTCATTGGCTTCATGTATCTTGGAACGGGACTGAATTTCACTCCATAAAACTCTGTATCACATAGATACAGACATATGATATGATAAAACTTGATAAAACACCTTTAAAATAATTGTTAAAGAAAAGCTTTTGAATTATGCAAGGAATCAGAAATTAGAACAACATTTTACTGATGATATTGTATACCTGTGGAGTATTGTTTACACGGATTGCATATCAGAAAATGGTTCTTAAGATAAGCGGTTTATGTTGTTACCGTTTTCACTTACGTTGGCTTAAAGGGATTTTACAAACCCGAAGAATGAAAAAAGCACAGGTTAAAAAGAGAGAGATTCTGTGGGTAATGAGGCTCAAACTCCTTGTCCTAAAACATTATTTCCCATAATTGGATTTGATAATATTTTTTGTGTTCATTAGGAGCCACTGAAATTACCAGTGTTATTAATTTTGTAGAAGTGGCAGTGAGGCCACAGTATGTCAGAAGTGATATATACATATGGAAAGATGGGCCGAGCAAGTTATTGATCTGGTTTCAAAGGAATCGCCCTGTGTGCAAGTGTGGAAGCATCCCACGTTTTACTCTGTCAGCCGGAGAGGCAGCGTGCGCAGCCAGCATGGAGCGCAGCACCTCTGCCAGCCATGTACCCGCAGTTACACCGCAGTTACAACCGCAGTGGTGGCACCGATACGAAACCGTAACAGTGCCAAGGAAGTGGGAGTGCTGCTAGCTTCGCTTTTTCCATCTCTTGCACTGGAAAAATCACTTCTCCAGAATTCATTTTCAGGGATGTTTTTAACCACTGAGCACCGGGAATTGTGCACAGAATAAGCCAGGATAACGTGCCAGTAGCGCTGTGTCGGTGCTTCCATTTCAGCCACCGAAGTCTGATTCTGCTGTGGGCTGAGCGTGACCTGCGGCACTGCCTTTGGCATGGTCGTTCAGGGGCTGCTGGGCTTCCTTGCCTTGCTGCCTTGATTTGAGTGGATTTTTATCAAAATGGGAGAGGGGCTTGTCCAAGAATCAGTATAATTTAAATTCTCTTTTAAGGATTTGTCAGTTTTCTGGTGGAGTAAAAGTGGTGTTGGCAAAGTAGGAGCTTAAAACAAACCTGTCCGTAGAAATGCCCTGTGTCAGTGGGTGCTGGAAGGAGTCTTGGTTGCTGCAGCAGTGAAAGGAGTCGGACCATGTCTGCCCCAGCCAAATAGCATTACAGAGAGGAAATCCAGCCTGCCGGCCAGCAAATTCTCAAAGCAACACTGGGCCAATTCTCTTGTGTCTTTGCCGTTTTCAGCCCCTTACATCTGCTGGGCCATTCCCCTGTGTAGTAGCTGCAAACACTAAGCCATGAAAGTGGATTAAAGAAATGCTTGCGTCTCTTAGGCACAGGTCAGCTGGTCTTTCTGCTGCCAGTGGAGAAGCTCCAGCTGCTTTCTGTAATGCAAACATTTGGTTCTTAACACTTACGACTGTCAGTGGTTTGTGCTTTTTGCCGCAGCCAGCCCCATAGCTCAGCATACGTCCGTGACCATCCTTCCCATGTCAGTGACTTTGCCGCCACGCTCCTTCCCACAGTCTTGGGTCGGTCTGGATTTTCACATGTCCTTCTCATTCCCAGCAGACACCTCAGCCCCTGGAACCTGCAGAAGATGTCCTTGGGCGGTCAGTGACTGTTTCACCAGCACTTTCTGAAGTGCTTATGTCAGTTTGTTTCTTCCCTGCTTCTCTCCCATCCTCTCTCTCCCGCAGAGAGCTCCAAAAAGAGCCGGGAACCATCCCTGCATATTCAAGTGTCAGCAGAGAGTGTTTACGGGCCTTAAATACGTTGTGGGCCTGTGGCTGTCTGCAAATCCACAAGCGAAGCGATGAAGGGTGCGCCCGTTTTCAACCAAGGTGCTCGTCCACCGGCTGTGCCAGGCAGCTGAGGAATACCAAGTGTAGCAGCAGCTTCTCTGCTCGTTGCTCGGAGCTTAATGCAAACGGACAGCGGAGCCGTGACAGCTTGGTCTGGAGTCTGCCCTCACGCATTCCGCCGGTGACAGGGCCAGTAAGAGCAGGACAGAAAAGTTGATCCACTGTATTTTAAATATACATCAAGGGACTCTTACCGCTCTTTCTTGCAAGGACTTGTCAACATCATGAGATTCCTGCCCTAGTCTGACAAATGTCAAAACTGGGAAAGACGTGTCACGAGAAGAGTCGGGTCTGGCAAGGTCAGCTTCCCTGCCAGCCTCTGCCTGTATGTGCTGGTAGCAAACTCGGGTCTTGGGTAGTTTTCAGGCAATTCTGATTTAAGCATGATCCCCGCTCAAAATATAGCCTTGAGGGTTTTTTTTTGACTCACATTCTTATTCCTCAGTTTAGTCCTGTTGAAGAGCAAACCGCTGCATTTTTGATACTAGTCTCTCTCTTGTTGGTGGTTTGGGTGTCACTGGGCAGGTTGTTATAAACACACTGGAAATTTCTATGGGTAAACACACAAGCATCCTAGATGCAAAATAAGACATCGTGGCCATGGCTGGATACCTGGGTGTTCTGTAAGCAGCATGTGCTAATAACACATTGCATTAATAAATAAGTGGTGATCCCTCTTTTTTCATGCGCAGAGATGAAATTCAGTCAGATATATAGGGCCAGCACAACCTGAATGCTATTTGGGTATTTTGAGTGAAACATGTTTGGCATTTAGTTATATGGATATTGGTTCTGGAACACAAGGAGATTTTGGCATGTCCTTACCACATCTTATCTCCAGCTGGCCTCACCAACTCCCAGAGCTGCTTGAGTAATTTCTAAATCAGCATGTCCTTTAATTTCTTTACCATTTGCTATGCATGTTGGTCTTTGCCATGAATAAATCAAGACCTTAGATTTTACATGCTGAAGTGGAGCATGATGATGGATTCCTTGATGGTGAAAGGATTAAAAACCCCTCATATTTTTGTATACATTCACTTCAATGGCCAGATTTGTTGGAGCGTTATGCTCCCAGTCAATAGTACCCTTGTAGCTTGTTTGTTTAATTGATTGCAATGCTATGTCAACCTTCCCACGCAGAAGCCTCAAATATTTGCAAACTGAAATACACATAATGTTTGGCATGACTTGATCCTCATTGCAATACAGCTGCAGCTGCTGCAGTTTACACAACAGAGACTGGAGGACAGGAATCCAAATACACTAAATTAATTAGGGTTATGTCCATAAACTTTATTTGGTTCTATCAGGTTTGTGTAGAAATGTTCCCTGCTTGTGCTCAAACATGTTGATTAAACAGTGCTGTAGTTTTTGATTTCTCATTTGTGATATTAAAGACGACCAGATGATTATGGTGTCCCACTAGGCAAATATTTGTTCTTTGTCAGAAGATGCAGCTTCTTCCTCTCCAGTCTTCCCCTCTGCTGAGTTTCATCACATGGGCAGCTGCCCCTTCAAATCAATACGATAAGGTTAAGATTACTTCTGGGGGAAAAAGCAATGGTTTTGTGTTGTCTACATAAACGGAGCTTTCTGCCACTCGGTGGCATTGCTTTGTTATTGCAGCCTGCCCCACCTGGCCTCCGCAGGGCGAGGTTAAGCCCTTCCCTTGAAAAGGGACCACTACGGGGTCGTAAGGAAACGGTGCTGTGGCCTCAGAATGGCGTTTTGCCCTCTACAAGCACATATAGTGCACAATAAATGTTCCTCCATGACACCATAAAAGTGCCAGCTTATTAATTGTTATTACTTTGATTAACCATGTTCCTCCATCCTTTATGCAAAAGGAGGGGTAATTCATAAACATCCATGGTGAAGTCTGCTGAAAAGGAACTGCTTCCATTACTAATTCGTTTTCCTTTGTATTTTCTCAGGGATGTCCATGTAGATGTTTATCCAATAGGTTTCAGTCCAATTAAACAGTTCATCAGCTGAGAAAATCAGCATTTGAATAATCCTGCTGTCTTTACTGGGACTAATGTGAGGCTTAAAGTTAATTCAGAAACACTATTTGTCACTGCTTCTAAATATCTTCTCCTTGCTAGCCCTTTTAATTCCCTGTCTGTGTGAAAGCAGCATTGCTGCTTGGCTCATAGCAGGGATGACGAAGCTGCTGTTAGCCTGGTGGACATTAGTTCGGAGCAGGAGTTAGCAGGGCTTGTTGAAAGAGCTTTAAATTAGATTTGAAAGGGGAAAGGGGTAAAACCAGCCTTGCTAGAGAGAAGCCTGGGGGCAGCCTGCTGGTGTTTGAGAGACGGTGTGCTAGCCAGGTCCTTCGATCTGCCGTCTCACTGGAGGTAGGGGATGGAGATCCATGCAGCAGGCAAGACGCAAGGGTTACCAGTGTGTTACAAGCCACAGACGCACCTGAGAATGGTCACATAGGAGTTAGGACTTCTCCCTCTGCAGAAAAGGTAGCAGGGTCAATAGCCCAACTGATGTGCATCTACACCAATGCATGCGGCATGGACAACAAACAGGAGGAAAACCATGATATAGGTGCCATCACGGAACTGTGGTGGGGTGGCTCACACAACTGGACTGTGGCGAGGGATGGCTCTAAACCCCTTGGGAGGGGTAGACGAGGAAGGAGAGGCAGTGGGGTAGCCCTCTATGTCGGGGAGTGTTTTGATTGTCTAAAGCTTAACAAAAGTGATGACTTCTGAAACTCATCCCAGTTGGTAGAAATCAGCCAGAAATAAGAATTTGGCCCTAAGAGTTATAGTATTAGTTGAAAGCTTTGCATGTTGCAGTTTGTTCTGTGAGGCTTTAAGCACCTCTTTGACAATGAGAAGAAATTACTGGACTTACTGCAGTGGGCTTTGATTGAGCAATTTTGATATGAACAGTAACTTTTCCTATTCTGATCATCTAAAATTTCCCTTTTCTTTTCATTGCCAACAGCTACTGCTTTTTTTAATCATGTTTTGATTTTTTTTTTTTCCACTGGCTTCACCAGCTGGGACCTCTTTGCTCATTAAATCCTTAAGAAGATCTCATTTAATACTCAAAACTAAAACTGGCCTGATGACTTTGTGGGCAACCTGAGTGCCTAAATTTTCTTATCTTGATACCAAATTATGATTGTATTTAGAAACATATCTAATATAAATCTACATAATTAAACATCACTGTTTTCCATGAGCTAAATACCCTTTTGTTTGTTCCTTCACAAAGGGAGATAGCCTGCTGGACAAATCTACCAAAGTAGCAGACAGACATGGAGAGTTAAAAAATCCCCAAACATTTGCTTTTGAAATTTTCCAAAGTTTGGTAGAACCAAGATGATAGCAACACGACTAGTCTGTCCATCTGAATTTTCTACAAAGCTTTAAATATCTCACAAGATAGCTACTTTCTTTATTATTTCCTTTTTTATTATCTTCCTTTTCTCTTTTGTTGTTGGTTTGGTGGGGTGTTTTTTTTGTTTGTTTGTTTGGTTGGTTGGTTTTTTGTGGTTGCTAAAAAGCCATCCCAAAGTCTGAACCAATTTATCAGTTTCAAAAGAAAGGATAATAAAACTGTCATTTGTGGCCTAAGCATAGAGGTTGCTGCTGCTACTCTGATATTAGAGCTGATTAAAAGAAGACCTGTCTTTACTAGTTCATGTCTTCTTAAGACTGTGCTATTCTTGGGGGGAGGAATTGTTGTGACCCAAAGCATGCTTTGAACTGACAGGACTATTGGGTACCAACCTGGAAGAGAGTATCGCTTAAGTAATACTTACCTGTGAAGATTATCTTTGTGCTGTTTTTTATTTTATTTTATCTTGCTTGGAAGGCGTAAAAGAACGTCAGGATAAAAAGCTGGGAAGGGGTCTGTATTTTGTTTGTGTGTTTGACCATCTCAAAATTTCTGAACAAGCTCTGGAAAGGATTACTGCAAGCAGCCCAAGTCTTTTGTGATTCTCCAGAGAGATGCTTTTGGGTTGTTCAGTTCCAATTACTCCATGTAACCTAGAGCTATTTCTTCTTTCTGACCAAAGAGGGAATCCCTTGAGAAGCAAAATTTGCAGTCCTGGAGAGTGTGTATCAATGTGGGATCTTGTGGTAAGTAACTTTGTTAGATCCTGTCCTCATTCGTTAGAAGTTGGCTCTTTGACCAACGCAAAAGATTTTAGGATACAAGGCTGGTTTTGCTGCAGGTGGAAGGCTGCTCCTTAAGCTTATATGAACTTAATTCCTCATCACGTGATTTCCATCCGAAATGCCAGCTCCTTAATTGGTGTAAAGCATTGTAGCTCTGTTGGTTTCTGTGGATTTATGCCATCATTTCTCTGAGGGTGTCAGGGCATGCACAGACAGACATCATTACTTCAGTGTGTGTTATTACAATGTAAGATTTATGTAACAGCAGGAATTGAGTCTAAAATGTGGTTAGAACTACAAGTCACAGCTCTAAAATTTGTTTATATTGATATGGCACGCTAAAGCATCAGACTGAGGGGATATTAAAACTAAAAGGCTGGTTCTATAAGCCTTTGTGAACAGAATCTTAAAACCTGGCTTCCTGTTTCAGGTACCTCGTCACCTCGGGTGTTCACGTCACCTCGGGTTGCTGCATGTTGTGTGACACTGCTCAGGTGGACATCTCCTGTCTGGTACGGTGTGCCACGTACATCTTGTTACACCTCCGTGTTCAGGGAAGATTTCCACCCGTCCCAGGGAAAGGGATGAGGTGTCGCTATGCTTTAGCCCTATGAGCAGCAAGTTGCAGCTCTCCCGTGAGCAGAAGGGATGTGGGATAATCCAGGCACCTTCATATCATCAGAATCACATTGTTTAGGTTTCATATGTATTTTAAAGGTAATCCAAAAGTATGCAGGAATCAAGCTGATCAGCGGAAGGGAAGCAACGTTGCCTTAGACAGTAGAATCCGGGGTTTAAAATGAAGTCCTTGGCCTGGATTTCCAGCTACGCTAGTTATAGGTTAACGAAATGTAAGGAATTGGGCAAGCTGGCTTTAAAGCACCCTTGTGCCACAACACTTCCCAGGGCTGTGAGGGTAACGGGGAGATGATGGTGTAATAGCAGAGTATGGTGTAAGTTATGGCCAGAGCATCAAAGCCCCAAACACGGAGCATCAGCCCAAGATGTGTCTGGGGCACTAAATGGAACCAACAAGCCAAAAGAAAGGCTGGCATGGTCTCTGCTCGCTTGTGATGATCTTAAAAATCAGGCAGGAAGAAATCCACACAAGCCCCTTAAGAACTTTTTTTCCAGTGACGTGATTTACACAGCACATCCATCATTAGGTTATGTGCTGTTTTCCATGATGTAACTTTACAACAATTTAATAGGCCAGATATGCTTGACTGGGATAAAGCAGGAAATTGCTCTGAAATGCAAATTTTTCATTATTTCCCAGGTTTGTGCTTTCACACTGTGCAGAAATACGCTTTCCAAACTCACAAGTTGCACTCTTTGCACTGATGTATTTGCATGTTTTGTGGAGTGGCCCCCCTACAACCCTCCTCTCTCTCTCTAGCTTTTCAGCAACATGCCCTGCTTTCAGATATTAATGAGTTCTCAATGTTCCTACACACTCTCCTGCTGAGAGACTTACGTCTCCCTTCATCAGAGAGGACTGAATCTGCCCCACATCTCTTTAAACAGATTTCACCCTGTGCATTTAGGAACACCATTCTCCTCCAGGACAAGCAGAGGGCTGGATTAATTAATTATAGTATTCAGCCTACCCAGGATGACACAGTTAAATTTAATTAGCTTATTCCTTTATTTCAAAATCTCTTCACCTACCCCAGGGAGATATTTCCACCGCCACCACCACCACCCTTTTACAGTGGATTTCTGTGATAGATGGGGAGGCCAGCTTACTGTGCTTAACAAAAAAGAAAGCGGTGGTACAAATGTAGGGCAAGGAATGTTTTCAGAAGAAAATATATCCTAAATTATAATAATTTTATAATCACAGGTATCACTTGTATCGCCTTTCTGGATGACCCTTATTGCAACAATACTTTCATTATTGTAATTGGTTTACTGCCTCATTATTCTTTGAATTAAAGAATTATTTCATCCTTATTTAAAGGATGAGGCAAGTATTGATTAAGGGGCTTTGAAAAAGCTGTAGCACAGTGATTATATGGGTGCCAAAATTTTTTGAAAATCAAGTGCTTTGAGGAAAATATGCAATGTGTGATTGTGATGTAGAACACAAGCTTCAAATACATCTATTTCAAACAAGAATTCATTATACCGACTAATTTGCATCCACAAAAATGTAGTTCATCTCAGCATTGTAATCAAAATTCATTTTCATTGCTCAGTGTTTTGTTAAATGCAGTTTTCAAGTACTTGAATTTGTAAAGCCTACAAACAAGATGCTGGTTGGGTTCCAGCAGGTATTCTGTGTTCTTTCCTTACGTTAAAATGTGACCTGTACCTTACCTTGGTTATCTTCTTTGTGATTAGACTGCAAACAAGTTAAAGTGAAACACTTCGGATCGTAGAAACTCCCAAAGGCACGGCATTCTATTAAACACCCCAGTCAGAGGATGTAACTGTCTCCAAGAACTGCAACCTCAAATTCTTTCACAGTTATATATGTCAGTAAACAGAAAATAGAGTATGGCAATTCCAAAGTGAACGTTAATTGGGAGGATCAGCTTTCTGACCCAAGACTTGATTCGGGAGCATTCCGCAGAAGGAAGTGGAGGCTGATGGCAGTTACTCTTCACTCTTGCGCAGGGCAGACCTTTTGAAATAATTTCTGCCATCCTTTCAGGCCCCCCTCTTAGCTAGCAAGGACCATAGAGAAAGGAGAAGAGTTGCTTTTCAATTCTCCTTTAAGAACTTGAAAGGGTTGTGGGAAGCCAATGAAGAATGATTCAAGGCAACAAGAAGAGAGTGAATGGCCTGCATTGAATGAGCCTGTTGCAATGCATCACTCTTAATGTGAGTTCTGGACTAGAGGTCATGTTTGAAAGCAGCAACAGCATCACGTGTCCTTCTGTAGCTCAGATTCTTTATTTTCTGCAAATAAATTTTTCTTTAAAACAGAAAATGCTAGAACTCACGGCAACACCTTTGTGTCATTCAGAAGGGAGGAAGAAATTACTGTCCCTCCAGCCCTAACAGCCACCACAGCCATGATGGGACGGAGCTGTGATCATGTGTGTGTAATTTCTTGAAGTCAGGGCTGGACTCCCAAGGCACCCTGGTTCTAATTAGATTAACTGTTACTGTCAGGGCTATCTAATTGCTTGTACTGAAGAAAGCAAATTGCAGACAGTACGTATCAGTGTAAAATCAAACACAAAACAGGTGTTTGCTAATTAAAACTGAGATTTTAATGAATGACCTGTGTGGTTTTGGTGAATAAATACCACTCTCAGCATCTGCTATGTAATTAGGTTCCAAATTCTTCTTTTTTTTTTTTTCCTCCTCGAGTCCCAGTAAATAACTATAGAGTGCCAGGTTTAACTAAAACCTGCTAATCTTTGCTCTTTAATGGGGAAAAAGGCAGATGTTTCCTGCCCAGGTAACTCCAAGCAAGAGCAATCAAAGGAGAAAAAAACCCACAAATCCCTCGTTATATTTTAGGACTTTTTTATCTAAGGTTTCTACAGTAAGGACAGTAACATATTGAAAGGCAAAAAACTGCATAAAATCGTACTAATGCTGCAGGTTGATTACAGCATTTGTAGCAGAGCTATTGCCCACACTGCTTCAGCATTTGAGATTTTATTTTTAGCTAATTGGGCTTCCTGCTAGGGCAACCTTACTGGTACTTTTTTCTTCCAGACCTATTTTAAATTAAATCTAAATATAGATCCATGGATATCTGTGGGGAGAAGGAGGTGAGGTGGGGAGTGAGAAAGAGGTTCTTGAATACACAGGCACAGGAAGTTTTTCATGCAGGGATCTCAGGGCGCTTTCTGGGGGGTGAACAAATGCAACTTTGTAGAGCTCAGCATTAATGAAAAGCTTGTTTAAGGTTGTGGGTGCCTTTCTGTAGAGTTTACTGGGGTTAAACCAGACGGTAGGTCAATACCATTGTCCTCCTTATTTAGTTAGACGATCAAGATGCTGGAGGAGCAAAACACTTGGCAGCCCTTCTGTGATCTACGATTTGTGCACTGGATCCAGTGGTTCTTTACCTGAGCAGAGATACTTGTTCAAGAGCTTTGAGATTCAGTTTGTCTCTCTCTTCCTGCAGTGTGAAGGCAACCATTCCTCTTTCCCCCTCTGTATTCCTGAAGATGTATTGGAGCTGTACCTGCATTAATACAAGCCTGTAACCCTCTGCCACCTCTCAAAAGTCTGTGCCACCTTGGGATTTACACCTTTATATCCCCCAAAGGTATATATATCCAAAGGACCTCCCATTACTAGAATCTGGTTTCTTGGTGGTTAAGCTATGGCCCTTAACGGAGCTGTTTTGTAGTGTTTGCAATGAGATAGAGATCCAGTCTTCTGTCCAAAGTTATTAGTCACTTTTCTTAATTAAAGGAGAGTTGCGTTTGTGTGACTAAAACTTTTATTTGCAAAAACCTGCTAATATGGCTTAATAGATGCAAATTGCAGTATGAATTTTTGCTATGTATGCACCTTTCATATTATATTTAGGGAAATCCTAAGGTATTAGTGAGACATCCTTGACACACCACATACATAAGCTGCATTTCCAAGAGCCGGAGAGTAGTTTCTCTTCTTTTTTTTTTTTTTTTTTTTTTAAATTTTAGAAGCACTGCCAAGAATGCTAATGTCTAGGAAGTCATTCAAAAAATTCCACCCACAAATTCTGTTGAGTCTGTACTTAGGGAGTATGTCCTTCAAAGGTGAATTTTACCCCTGCGCAGCCAGCCAGTATACTGCTGCTTTACATCACTCACATCTCTCTCAGGACTGCAATACTTTGTGAAAGCAATATGATCATGGGTGGATTTTACTTTAAGTGTACCAAGCCATTGGAGAAATCTAGCTGTAGGGAACAATTACACGAGCTTGGAAGGGCTGCAAAAGGGATGAGTTACATGCATCAATTCCACATCCATAAAACAGAGATAATGATACTTCTTTCTGCTGCTGTTTGTTTTGTAGAGCTTTTTTGTTGAACTACAGATGCGCACAACATCTACTGCTGGTGCTGTTTCAAGTCTGGAGTATTTGCTCAATCTTAGTTAAAAGTCTGTATGTGCTGGTGTAATACAAACGGTGCTACCTACCTTACGTCTGTCCTTAGTATCAGTGCAATGCAAGCAGTGCTAACTAATGATGACTGTAAGATGCAGAAGAAAGTCCTCCACTGGGAATAAAGATGACAGTCTTTCGCTACAATCACTTGAAAATTGCACACTGAGTGTATCTAAGGGAAAGAAAGTGTGGGTGGAGGAAAAATTGAGGCTTAGCTCATCTTTTCCAATAAGAGTTCACGTTAGCAAATTGCAATATTTCAGTACTGAAACTTGTCACTTGCTGTTTGAAGGCTACCTAGAAAATAACTCCCTCCCCCAAAAGAGGGCATGAGAACATTACTGAATTTGCACTGAGATTAAGGTCTGTTTATTCACCGTGCTGTAGAGCTGAGGGATTATACAATGCTTTCACTCTTTACAGAAATATTGAAACCTTGGTCATTGTTTCTTTCTCATGAATATCTGATCATGGAAAAATAAAAGGGAAAAAGAAAGATGTCAGTGATGAAAAAACCTGGACAAAATAAAGCTGTATTTCCCCTCCTCTTCCCTTCCCTGCAGGCAGGCCTTTTGCGTGATTGTCTCAAGGCATAAAAGAAAGAAAAGTAATCTAAGTGTCAGGATTTAACATTTTGTTCCTCGTTTTATTTATGTAACAAAGCATTTCCAGCACAGATCAATCAGCGATTTGTTGGCTGCGTTCCAGAATCTGTGCACAATCACTCTTAAATGTCTGGTGTTAAGATGCTTTTTGTGCATATACATGCAAAATAAAAAGCCAAACATAAAACGTTTAATCATAGTAAAACACAGGGCGTAGCAGTGTTGTTCTGAAGGTACTGGGATCACTAATACCTAATAAGAAGTGTGTACATTTGGAATGAGCACTGTACTTTACCCCAAGTTATTACTGGTAGCACAGGTGTCCAGAGATCTGTTTAGAGGAATCAGAGATTTATATTATTTCATGCAAAAGACATTAAAAAAAAGACTGGGTTTAGTGCTTAAAGGCTAGTATTTCATTTTCCAGGTTCCTCTGGGTCCCAGCAGCTCCCAGTTGTGTGTTTCGCAACATCAGTATATATACATTCTTACTTATTTAGTAACAGTGCATCTACTTTATTTATTTATTTTGACTGTAAATTCTTTGAGGAGGAGATTGTCTCTCTTACTAGGTACGGGTACAGAACCTGGCATAATAGAGGGCCCCATTTTGGATAAGATACAACTCGAACTCAATAGTTATTTTAAAAAATGCCAGTTATGAAGAAAAAATGTGTTTAAAATACCAGCATGTAGCATATACAAAGACATAATCAGATGTGATCTTTACTGCAATAAAAAGCAGATTAGAAATCGAGATCTGCAAAGTATTGCAATTACTTTAACTGTCAGAAATATTGGCAGGGCTGGGAAGGAATTTGCTTCTGTAAAACTGGCAAACCTTTATAAAAATCCATAATATTTCTTTGACTAATCCGAAATCTTAAGAGAATATGTGGTTGCTGAGGGTTTTTTTTCTTGGAACTCTGCTGATACAACAGCACCGCAAACTCCCTTTGGGAGCGTGAGAGACTGAAAGCATTCACAGATTTTGAAGTTGTACTTTTTAAATTCGTATTTTCAATGATAGCTGGTTATGAACATCTTATTAGCTGTTCTGTGTAATGCAAAGTAGAGGATTTCACCTAGTTATTTCTGGGTTCAACTTACGATATGAGAAGGTATCTCATCTCAGTTGTGAGATACCTAGTGATGACAGATGCACCAACTCTTTCAGTATTAGGTTGCCCTTAGGGCTAAAGAAGTGGCACCTTATTTCCCATCTGAGCCTTTTTCAGCTGTGCCAGCCAAGAGTACGTGTGCCTTTGAGAGAGAAGACCCTTCCTAGTGTTATTCCACATATGTACTGCTACCCCATAGTTAAAAAAACTCTAGATAAGTATTTATTTTTTTTAGTAAGGAAAATATTCAAGATTTTCCAAGTTTAAATATGTTTTAAGATGGTATAAGAGCTCTCTGCAGTTTTTTTGATTCCATGGCTTGGAAATTTTGGCAGTTCTTCACATTTCTAGACACCAGATTATCTGGAGTATGATAAGTGTTTGTTCCAGAAGGGAGCAGACACTACTAGTACTACGCTACCACTACTACTGGCTCGGGAATGCTCTGAAAGGAAGAGCTAGAGGTGGGACTGATGGCACACTGAGCAAGGTGGTAATTAGAAGAAAGGTGATGTTCTCTAGTGACAGGGATACCCAGATGAAACAGATCTCGTTGTCTTAAAAATCCAACTAGTCTCTGATGAGCTAGCACCCAGAACCCCAAAACAGGTACAGGAACTCAGCATCCAGTAACATTTTCTTATCCACTTTTCCTTTCATTTCTTTTTCAGATTCTTTCAGAGTACATCCACTAATGAAGGGGAAAATGATTGCGATGTGAGAGACACTTTCTGAAAGGTAACGGCACATCAGCCTGTCAGTCCTTTTTCTACTACAACCCATGATCAAAAAAGATGAATTTGTTTGATAGCAATTAGTTTGGTGATAGCCTGTATCCTGAAGGATTTCATGGCATTACTTGCTATAGAAATACCTGCTTAGGTGGCTGTTTGTTTTTTCCAGAAGCCATGGGGCAAGGAGATAGAACATCTTTCATAGACATTCTGATATTTAGCATGTTTTGAGTGAATCTCTTGGAAGCACTCAGGGAAGAATGGCACATATCAAACAGAGAAAACCTTAAACAATAGATCTTCAGTTTTGTCTCCCATATTTGCCACACAACAAGGGTATTATAAAATGGCCTAAACCAATCTCAAAATGTGATTAATATGCTGAGCCACATGGCTGAACCAAATTACATCCCAATACAGGATAAGAGACTGCAGGGTTATAAACAAGAATTTCTGTGGCTTCATCTCTCCAGCTGTTAATGAAAACACTTGACATTTAGCAGCACACACTCAATTCTCGACAGAAAATGGAATTACTGCTTCTTCCTAGCGACTGCCCACGAGGCACCTTTCACTCAGTGCTCTCTTGCCAGATGTGCTCTAGGCCAAAGTCAAATCCTCTCCTGGGGGAAGTTCTCTGAACAAACAATTTTAAATGATTGAAATACAAATTAAAAAACCCTTGTAAACTGCTATCTCTTTACCTGCCAGTTTTCAGGAAGGAGAATGTTTTTGTGGAATAGTCTTGATTGCCTTGAAGCAATTTGTGCAGTGTCACCATGATGATTTAGCAAAAAGCCAGGAACTGGGTCTGATGTCCAGATCACCTGGGCCAACTCCTCGGCTGGTTGCAGGTAGGCACAGGTCTGCTATAGAAAATGGATGTGAACCAGTGAACACCAGTGTCTGACATTTTATGAAATAATATGCTATTCTTTACTACACCTTGGCAACCTTGCCTCTTTCTTTTCTTGTATTGCTTTTATGTGAGCTCTGCATCTGATAAGTGAGACACTCGGCATTTTTATGTATGTGTGTGTATATATATATATACATGTGAGCTTTCACCATTGTCTTATTTCATAATCTCATATCTGGTAGCTATTTGTTTTGTATTTAGAAATCATAAAGCTGGGGGAAAAAAACAACATGAAAATGATGTTCTGGGGGCTTATTTAGCAGTTGACCCTTTTTTCAAAATGCTAAGACTTACATTCAATGATATTGCTAGGCAACTGAGCAGGCATTTCCTTTCGGGCCCTAAGTGGATACCAGGATTAATACATGATCAGTCAAGATACACATTTATTTGCCTTCCCTCACAATGGTAATAGGATTTTTCTGGGCCCAGTTTAATTCAGTAGAGGAGGCTGACACTGCATTAAAGCTGCTTATCCAGGCTCATAATAAGGAGGTGAGATCCTAGGGGAGAGAAAGAGGGTGAGGGAAACGCACACCCACTAGTGCATCAATGGGCAAAACCAGAGGATTAGAAATCCCAGTGGAGGAAAAAAAAATAATTTAATAAGACTTGAAAAATCTGGTTCAAATTATTCAACTTCATTTGCTCTTCCTCGGTAACCAAAGGTTTGGTGCAAGGACTTGGAGCCCTGAGACGTGCTCTGGCATTGCTCTGGTGCTGACTTTGTTAGCCACTGCTCACTCTGGATCACTCAGGTGACGGTGGGAAAACTTTAAATGATTATGTACATGGGCCTGCCATGACTCTGCACTCCTCAGACAAATTATTTTCCTTGTTGTACTTTGTTGCTTGCAGTTAAGTTGAAGGCTACCAGCTCTTCCTGTTTTATAATATCCACCCCTCGTCTCTCCGCACTCCACTTCTCTGAAGTTTGCAAATAGCCACTGCTTTTAGAGACAAAACCCCAGCCTTTGTGATTCTTCTTCTGTCTCTGGGCTCCTTCTGATGTGATTTCCTCAAGGGCTTGTGAAGGACATCTCCAAAGAGATGACATGGCTCTTTGAATACAACCATTGTTTTGTAGCACTTCCCTGGCACAAACAACTCAGCTAACAAATAGATTAAATTTTTAAGTGGGGAAAGGTCTATTAATCTATTATTAATTGCTATTCCGTATGCCACCTTGGAGGCAAAGTGGGTCTTTTGAAGCCATCTGGTTTCTCATTTCACTGGAGGAAAGCTATTGTCTGTTGTATGCTCTTGAATACGATCTGGAAAATGGAGATGTGATGTGTATAATCCAGATGTCGATATCTCTGTTCCCACACACAACGAAGCAGACACAGCTGTATTTCAGCATCAGTCTCATCGGATGATAATACGGCAATTGCATAAGATCACATTTGCCCAAACTGTTTAGAGATACTAAAATTTCAAGAGCCCTCTTCTGTCCTGTTTCTTGGAAAGATGTGATGTTATACAGGGTTTCTGCCACTCTTTTCCTCACATATGTCCTGCCTCCCCTTTTTTGGCCAAGCACACTGCTAGTTAGGAAGCGTGGCCCACATGAGTTTCTCTTGTGTGAGCTGAGAGCAGTACTTCAGCACCGTGTATGGGTTTGTAAGAAAAAAAGTGACTCATTAAGGTGGAAGACTGGGACATTACAGTAAGCGTGGATGTATTAGTCATGAAATAAATAGAATAAGAATTTGCTGCTGCAACATGGAAGAATTCAGGATGTAGGAGTCTATGACATTAGTACTGAGCATCCCAAATCAAATCCTGCAAGCAGCCTTGGCAGGGGATCGCTGTGTTAACCTCAGCCCCCCCCCCCGCTTTGTACTCTCCAGCTGTCAGATTCTTCAAGAACTCAGGTTTTCTTTTAGTAAGAGGAAATCATTGTCTTTGACATGATGAACTATTAGAATTATACTATGCGCTGTACAGACAAATGGTAAAAACCAGCATGCGCCCAGAGAGATTTCCTTTCAAATAAACAGGAGTGGCAGAGATCAGGAGCAGAGAGAGGCACAGGGGGATGCTGTGCTTGAAGTCACCCTGCATGTCGGTGAGTGGGGGTTTGTTGTTTCACAGTCCTGACCCCCAGACACATTCTACTTCACATTGTTAAATCTCCACAAATAACTCAACCCTTCCCATATATATATATATATATGTATATATATATATATATATATATATGAAGGATAAGTGTAGCATGTTTAGGGAGTTTCTGATGGAAGGCTGATGTAATATAATACAGTTTTTATCTCTGACATTTCTCTGGGCACGGAACCCAAAGTATGGTGTTAGTCAATCAACTTGTGTTCACATACTTCACTTAGCTTTGCTCTTCCTCAAAGAAGCTTTTTCCAGTCAATAATTTGGGGTTCAGAGACTAGATGCAAATCTTTCACCACAATCGTGCCAGGTGTTAACACCACAAACTGTAGATGGGGTGGAGGCTTGAAGAAATAGCAGCATATTAAAATTACTTTGGGAAACAGGTACTATGTCAAGGAGCCTGGAACTTCTGCATGGACCTGGTTCTTCTGTCTCTCCTACCTTGTTTACATCCACCTTATCCTGCTCTATCTATGTACTTGCCGTTGAATTTTCTTGCAGTGATTTTACCCAAGGCGCCGTCTTCCCGTAAATCAACAGGCCAGACTGCCACAGAATTATAAAGTCAGTATCACTGAAAGCCATATTGCTCAGAGTGGGATTTACATAAACTGTGTACTAAAAAAACCCTAATATTTAAAGTGTTATAACAAAGCAGGAAAAAAAAAATCCCACTTTCAAGCTGTATGACAACCTTATGAATATGCAAATTAGGATCCAAAGACAATCTTCTACTGGTTTACAGTAAACATTGAGGAATAACTGTGGAGCATTAAGTGGCAGATTTAGGCCCATATTAATTCCTTTTTATTTATTTATTTTCAATGCAACATTTAGAGACCAATTTTATTGTAATGCACCAAATCTATTGAGTATTCCAGTCAGCTGATAGCAATTTTAAATCATGCTTATTTTGGTATTTCTTATTGAAAGGAATAAAAGAGCAACCAGTGGTGATAAATTTGTTTGCGGAAAGCAGCCTTGCTTGTCATAGATAGTTGTACACTGTTGTAACTAGGGCAAAAGTATACTATAAATTTATGGATTTAGTGTCCTTTTTTTTTTTTTTTTTCCTTCAGTAATGACCAGCTTTTCATATCCTCTGTGCAGGGCTGTCTTGTGTTCTGTCAGGAGAGAATTGCTAGAAAATCTGTGGTTACTGTACATCAGTAAAGGGGCAGTGTGGGATCTTGTAGGCGAAAAGGCACCTTTGCTGAATTAACTTTGGCTCGTGTTCCTCAGCCTCACAGAAATCTGGGATGGAGTTTCAAGGCCCGACGCGTTTTGTACCATGCTGGGTATACGTGTCCGTTCACAGCAGAACTCAGGGGGGTTCTCATGTGCTAAGCTTGTGGCTCACAAATTCTCTACACCTGATATATTTAATAGCATGTAGTTCGTTTTATTTTGTGTCTTAATCAGATAATTTAATTACATACTTTGTTCTGAGTCATCATCTACATTTTTTATCTGCTGATAGCTGTTTGATGTTTGGACTCCATCCAGTACTAATGGCACATCTATGACTGTAGGATCTGAGCAGTTCTTGCATAATTATGATTATTCTCACAAAATCCCTACGGGGGCTAAGGTAAGGGATTAGGCTTCTTTTCAGTCTGCATGGCAGGACTCCTTATAAAAGAGGTCAGGTTTTCAAAAATGCTTTATGTAGTTAATAGGCAGGTGGATAAATGGTTTTCTCAAGCTCATCGTGGTAATGCAGACCCTAACCTTCACAGGTGACTTTGAAGTCATCTTACGATCACAAGCAACGTTCAGTACATTAATGTTTCAGATTGTGACCCAAGTCCAGGTGAGACGTTAATGTTAAATCAGAACCCGAACCCCACTGCCCATTCCTAAAGAAGGCCTCATTACCCTATGGTCAGCATCAGTGTATCCCATCTAGAATTATAATCTAGACTGAGTACGAGTGCTTTGAATTATATATTTACCAATAGGACAAACACTGTCATGTGTGGTTTGGGTTTTTTCCTCACTCGTCTCCATTATGTCACAGTCACCGCCGGGAAGCACAGTTACATCGCTGTTATGCAAATGAAACGCCGCACCCAAGAGTTTAGCACGTAGAAAGCACACGTTACCAGCAAGTTTCATTTGCCCCGGTACTTTAAGATCAAAAGCATTATCTTTCTTTCTATGAATTTTAAGCATGTATAACTCCACAGAATTAATTAGGTTACTCTTTTCATTGCACTGGAACTATCATTTGTAATGCATGTCGGGTGTATGTAATTTATCTACGTGAGTGTAGCGGGTTATGGATGAGTTGCTGCTGCACCTTTATATTTTCCTTCTGAGTAAGAGTATGAAAGTGAAAATTCGTATGTGCTTTAAATTGTAATCTCTGAGGATTTGTTGCATATGAGGCAATAAACGACTGCTACAATTGACTAAATGCCACAGCACAGCAGTTTATTTTAATTATGCTACAAAGGAATGAATATTATTGTTCTTATAGTACAACGTAACAAGAAAAGAAGAAAAGAAAATTGTATCCCTCTCTCTCCTTGAGAAAGTTTAGCAAAAGTATATTGCTTATTGTTGAGGTTTTCAGGTGACAGAATCCAGAAAGAAAATGTGATGAGGAGCCTATTTAGAGAGGCTATGCAAAAAAAACCCAAAACCAAACTACCCCAAACCCACCAAAAAAATCACTCTAAAATAATAAATTTTAAAAAACTCATTACCCCTCTCATCTTGGGCTACAACTCGTTCTGGTTTCACTTACTGGTGTCTGCAAGAGGGAATATTGGAAACCCTGGTAGTTTTAGGCTGGTTGAGTTGGGGTTTCAGCAGATGTAGCCAGGCAGGTTTGGATGGAGGGTCTGATTGAGACGGTTGGTGGGTCACTGGTGCGTCATGAGGGCAGCCCTCTTTCTTCCCTTGAGTCCCTCCGAGAGCTGTGCGGTAGCGTTCAGAGCTCATCTGGGTTTGGTAACCACAACCAACTAACGAACCTGAGTCAGGTCTCCAAAATGCCGTGTCAATATCGAGACAACTTTTTCATGTTGTGTGGTCTTCCCCCTCTGAGCCTGGGGTGTTACACTTGGGCCAGGCTTTCAGGATATTTGCTGCTGCAGGGACATGAGAGGCTGTTTCCTTTCAGAATGAAAATAGAACATTTCACGCAATTTCATCATAACAGGAACAAATTTTTATGAAAAACATAACAGGGAGGAAAAGCCTTTGCAGGAAACATTTGGACATTCAAAATACAATCTCTAGGATTGATGATCTTAAGATCCTAGGGTGCTGGTTTATTTAGGGTGCCTACTCTGAAGACTTTGCTGTTTATTCCCTGAGAAACAAAACCGAGCCTTTGTGGCTGGTTACGGCAACTCAATATTCTGTGCACTGTGCTCAGTGCAGGCACTTTCACCTGAGGACAAGGACCGAGAGGAGCATGCAGCTTTTCTGTGCCTCAGGCAATGTACCATCCTTTGGGTGGCGTGGGGTGGGTTTTTTGGTTGTTTTTAACTCTGTGCAGATGTGAGGCAGGTGTGGCTTAATGTTACCTTACCTGTTGCCCATCACAGTATAAAGGACCCAGGTGCTTTCTGCTCAAGGGCCAATGAATGTCATTCTGAAGATTAAAGGTGCCAATTTATGAAGATGATTAGGATAAAGTGAAGCATTTTTTATAAAGCAAAATTACAGCATGTCTGAAAAGTCAAAAAGCATAATTCTCAATACAACAGCAGTGGGCAGGGATGTTAGCAAAACTCGCTTAGAAGACTATTAATGGAAGTTGTTGACAGAAACAGGAGAAGCCTGAGGTTAAAAAAACAAAATAGTACCTTAGCCATTAAAACATCAGTTAAAGCTGGTGGAAGGAAACTATTAAAACTATTAACAGACTGAAATAATGAAAGAAAGAAAGAAGAATGGAACCAGTTAAATCAGCTCTGTATATACTGTTTAGAGTATAACAAGAGTTCAGATGACAGCAGGGTGTAACTCTCGCTGACTCTCTGGGGATTCTGTGTTCCTATGTTATGTGGGTATTTAAAAAGTTTTATCGATCATCCACAGAACATACCAGGTTTCAGTTATTGTGGGGAAAAAAAAGAATACAGGAAGCTGAGGGAGTGAAAAGTTCTTCAAATCTACCAGTTAAAGTGGATTGCTTCTAATTGTAACTTGTTTCGGCAGGCTAGTTCCTAGTTTATCCCTGTGTGTCCTTGATCTCATTTGATTTCCTTTGGCTTACCAGACACACCGGTATTGCTCAGGTTACCTAAGCCTAGCACATTCTGAGCTGTTTACTGCATCTTTCAGAATATTTTTCTATATAAATGATCTTGCCAAGAAATAAAGCATGTTACAGCAAATCCCTCCGTGGGCTTATACAGAAATCCTGTAGTCAGAAGGGAAATACGTGTAGTACTTGGCTCCTCCTCAGCTGCTTTCCTTCAGACTTTCCTGCCTGTGTCAGAAAAATGTGCAAGACACCACCAGTAAGTCAGTGAGATTTCCAGCACGAGGAACAAAGAATCGTATTAGAATGAAAGAGCAAGCTGTAGGATTTGGTGCGCCTTGCTTCAGCTGAGGTATATTTTATTTGGAAATGACATGGTGTGGTTGGACGAATATTGTCAAATATAGTATTTGTGTCTCGTTCCATGCCTTCAGTACATGCACGGTTAAAGGGATGGAGAAACAAATACAGGATCTCCCAGAAGAGAAAGGCAGAGGTGATTTCCTCTGAATATTTTCATTAGGATTAATCCAGCAACCTGCAGGTTCCACAGAAATAACAATTCCAACCAACATGCTTAAGTAACAAATCCTAACACACACCATTCTCCAAACAGCCAGATGAAGTCTCACCTGGTAATAACATATCTCTCGTATTTCAGATTCAGTCTGTAAGAAGTGGGTAGGATATAAATTGTTGAGATTTTAAAGTTTTAGTAAATTCTGGGATTAGCTGGTTCCAGTCCTGAAGCCACATGTGCACAGAAGGGCAGCAAACACTTTGCATGGAATAAGCCTGTGTTCTGAGGATGTCAGTGGAGACTAGTTCCTGCTAACCCTCTGGTTACACTAAGCAAACATTGTCAAACAGCCTGAATGGGAGCCTACGTAGTTAACATGAGCCTCTCCTTATATTTCAGAGATTTGAGATCAGCATTCCTCATGCAGATTTTAAATAACACTGACATTATGTACATTTTATATATATATATATATGATATATACACACACACATATATATATCTCATATACTTCTGATGTATCACTAACATCTGTCTCAATGCTAAGGAATTTTGCCAGCAGAGCACAGGCATTTTCTTATACCCGTGGGGGAAAGGAACCTTAAAATTCATGTTCGCCATAACCCAAAAGGCTTGGACACAGATATGTTTTGCCGTAGTCATTCATATATTATATGCAAATAAAGGCATTTCTCACATCGCTATGCTTAGAAGTCTGTTTTGGGTTTGTGTGGCAAGATGTTTGTAGCTACAGGGGTGGCTTCTGTGAGGAGCTGCCAGCAGCTTCCCCCACGCCCAATGGAGCTGATGCCACCGGCTCCGAGACGGACCCACTGCCGGCCAAGGCCGAGCGCGTCAGCGGCCATGGCAGCGCCTCAGGGATAACGGATCTAAGGAGGGAAAAGCTGCTGCACAACGGCAACGGCAGCTGAGGACCGGAGTGAGAGTATGTGAGGGGAGCAGCTCTGCAGCCCCCAGGTCAGTGCAGGGGGAGGCAGGAGGGGCTCCAGGCGCCGGAGCAGAGATGCCGCAGCAGCCCATGGTGAAGCCCCTGGTTACATTTCTTGGTTATATTTTCTTTTCCCTGTCCCGCTGAGGAGGGCAGTGATAGAGCAGCTTTCATCCAGCCATGGTCGTCCCGCCGTGAAGTCCAAAGTGTTATTTGTGTAGATTCTTGTACACTGTAGAGAAAGTATGATTCTGACCTTTTGAATCTTAGCTTTGTCCTTTTTCATTTTATTTAAATAGCATATGGGCTTTTTTTCCTGCTTTCTTATGTCTCTTTTTAATTTTTTATTTTCTAAATCAATCATATGGCTGACTTCTGCTGCTTTTGTCTTTCTTCCTAGCTGTCTACTTGCTCTTGTGCCTAAAGTACACATGCTTATTTGCAGTTAACAGACATGGATATATTTTTGTGCAAAAGCTGTGGAGTATCTACCAATAATCCAGCATCATGGATTCAATTTCAGATAAAGCATCTCCTCTTGAAGAGTGGAATGTAACAGTGGCAGCTTTGCTTTCTGTGCATGGCGTGTGCTTTTCTGTGATCCCAAACTGCAGCAGAGTGGAAAGGAAGTTTGCAGGGTGGCTGTCTTTTTTTTTTTTTTTTTCCTCATCTATAGCTAAAGACAAGGCAGGTTCCATATCAGTAATAAATGTTAAATCCAAAGCACTTGTCTGAAATCCAGAATACCGTAAAGCAGGTGGGAGAAGGCTCGTGTTTAGAGCTTCAGGCTCCAAATCACTTATGCAATTTTGATTTTGTAGTGTAACAAAACCCAGGAATAAGTGCCATTACTTAGTCATGAGATTACCAACTTGTATTCACATTTTTTTTTGATAAGCGCCCTACTCCAATACAACCTTGAAATGAGATTCCAGGGTATCATCTCTATAGTAATGTTTATTAATTATTAGTAAGCTAGATGGACAACAATTCAGTGACAGAAAGCAGAAATTGGGTAAATCTCAGGCAGCATATTTCTACCAAATGTAGTCTCCTGCCAGAGCAGTGGCTCACTGCCACTGTGTGTCAGTCACATCCCTGTGTACACGTTCTTCTGGGCTGGAAGCAGTGGGGAAGGTACACGTTTATTTCAGAGAAAGGCTTTTTAAATTAAGTGGGAAAGTAAGGGAGCAATGAGAGTTCACAGGGACAAATGCTATGTGCTGGATTGCTGCTTTCTGTGTGAGATTGGGAGGCAGGTCAGGTCAGGAATGGACTCGCAAGCGCAGCAGGATGGGGAAGGACCCACATTTGCCTTCCTCAGTCCTGTATTTACTGAGGTCATGAGACATTGCCTGCTTGCCCTTGCCCTGTTCCACTCAAAAACAAGGGTGTGCCCATTAGTAGACATTTCCATCTATTATAAAACCATTAGCGGTATGGAATAAGACTTATAGCTTGGCAAACAAGTGAAAAATGAAGCTTGGCGTAACCGACCCCTGGGGAATGGCAGCCAACACAGCCATGTTGTGTAGCATTTATATGATGGCCTGTAAAATAGATTCACAGGGTAGGCTATTAGAACAGAATCGGTCTTTACGATTGGAACACTGCTTATAAGAAAATCTGAACTCACACGTTCCAGGAAAGATAATGATTTAAGTGAATTATCTGAGCCTTTGAACTAAAACAGCTGAGTTCATGGGTGATTTACAGTTCTCCATCAACAGCTGGTGGCTCCACTTTCATCTAAACCAAAGTTAAAGAAGTCTCCCTGCCTTCATCTGTTTAGTGGAGTCATCTCTTGCAAAAGAAAAAAAGCTCATTATCCAGGTTGGTTAAAAAAAAAAAAAAAGAAAAGTCTTTCAGCTCATCTTTAGCTTCTATTTTCTGGCAAATGTTAGTCCAAGCAGATGCATTCCGTACATAATTCAGACTCTCAAGAATTCTTTTGAGTTGATTTCTACAGCATTTCTCGTACCTCTTAAGTTTTAAATACAAGATAAAATTATGATCCAGAAAACAGATTGTCAAGACTTGTACTGTGTAATAACAAAAGCACACAATACTTTTGATATCCAAAACTTTGTTTATTCCGGGGTGCAGATGTTGAAGAGGAATAGCATGCTTAGTAGCTGAGGGAATATAAGAAGAACAATATTTTCTCATTTCTATTATATTCATCACCATGGTGTACAGGCACACTTTTATGATGTTTGAGCTGTAAATAATCCCCCTTTAGTAGCTGAAGTAGTTGTATTTACCTTGAACTGATCCAAGTCAGGAGTGAAGGGAGAGAAGTGGGAGACCACACAGCGATTTAAAGAACCATAGTTTCCTACCCCAAGTTTTTGATCAGCTTGTAGGAAGGGCTTTGTACCGGAATATTGCTGGGAGAGTTAAACCGGTCTGGCCATGATTGAGATTAACGGACTAGATGAATTATCAGCGATCACTTACAGTCCTAGCAAATCTTAGGTATTGCAAATTCATTAACAGAGAAAATCAAAGAAAACAAAAGGTTTTTTTTCAAGCGAGGTGAAAAGAAAAAGAGGATATGGGAAGACCTGGCAAAGCAGGGTTGCATGAATATTCTTATGTGTGAAAACCAGAAAAGAGACTGGAATCAAATGAATGTGTATGATTTGTTGGGCCATTAGCAAATACATATGATGCATATCATTTATTATCCTTCATTTTCCAAATTCATGCAGAACTTGGCCACATTTTCTTAGGAATACCTTATCTTTCCCCCCCCCCCGCCCCTCTCATAACACTTCTGTACCAAGAGAGCTCTCTATAAATATCTGTAAAGCCAGCATTACTTTCAGATCACATTCTTCCCTTCGCATCCCACATAAGAATTCCCTCTCTTGTAATACCTTCAAAATAGTTTCATTGCAATTTAGATTACCTGTATGTTAAGACTATTGCTTATAAACACAGGGCTCAGATTTTGATCTTTTGTTACCTTCAATTATGTGCTGCATCCAGCTAGGGTCTTTTATCCTATATTTAGGCTGCTGGCTCTTCAGCTCAAGGATGTTTTTTTTCACCTCATGTTTATACAGTGCCCAATGCAGTATTCACATGAGGCCACAGTTACTGGGTAAAAATCTGCATGGATGAGAGGAGCATAGTCTGCATGGATGTGGGAGCATAGTCTGGAGATCTGAGTTCACACAGGAGACACTGAGAGTACTGGGTAGCATAAACAATCTGAAAGGAGAGGAGGTAATTTTTATTATTGTTCATAATATTATCATCCTTTCTGTTTGCTATTTAAGAAGTGATGATTAGGAAAGTGATCCAAAAGCCATGGAATGGGCATACGCTGCTGTAAGCAAAGCGAAACTGTTTACTTCTTGGTTGATTTCCCTCACTTGTAACAGGTAAAGCACTCCCATAATCATGTTTTACTAAAGCCATGGCTCAAGGTACACTAAAACAGTCATTTTCTCTGCCTTGATCTGGAGCATTCAATTGAATCTCTATCTTGTTAAGAACAAAATAATAATTAAAAGAAGGAGGGGAGGGTTGCTTAATCTACAAGGCCATATCCGGCATACAGATGAGTGATTAGACAGCTTTTAATGTAGTGGTTTGCCCTTATTGCTGCGAAATGACTAACTGTCATCAGACATGTACAGACAGAGCGCGACAAAGCTTTAACATCAAAACTGTCACTACCATCTCAAGGTGTTTCTAACAGTCACATCAAAGGAAAAAGCTCCCACAGTGAGATCAGGAGCTGCACAGTCCGCAGCCTGGCTTTGTTATTACACTGTTGTGCAAAAAAAAAGCTCATTAAAGTTGCATTACAGGAAGGTAACAATGAAAGATTTCATTATTCCTCTTCTACTCTGACACCGCCCCCACCCCTCCCCTCAAGAACAACAGAAGCTCTTTGAAATGGGCTTGTAGTCAGACATAACATGTTAAAACAGTGGGATATAGCAGAATTAAAGTCAAGGTGTGACAAAGGCGACTCAGTGGACAGGGGGACTCGCACTAGGTGTGTTTGTGTGTGAATACTCATTCTAGAACGGCCCCATTACTATTGCTTGTGGCAAATGCTTCACTTCAGGTAGAACAGAAATAAGATCACCCCTGTTTTATCAGTGCAGAGTTGAGTCACAAGGAAGTAAGTTGCCTGCCAAAGGTGTGAAGATGCAGATGTTTCTGGGTTCTCTGTGCTCAAAAACATACCTTTCAGGTGCAGTTTGGTTTGTCTTACCAGGAGAAGTGATAAGTCATGGTGGATTCTGCCTTTTGGTATGAGCCAGTGGAAACAAGGAAGGGGAAACACGTCTCTCTCCATGCTGTGTCATTGCTGAATTAAAAGAGCAGATGAAACTCACAGAAGAGTGAGGAGAAGGAGCACACAGATAGGAATAAATGAGCAGAGGGAAGAGAGAAGAAGGTAGCCACTAAAATATGGTGTAGAAGGACCTGAATCAGGAAAGCACACAAGCAGAAAGGAACCTTGTTCTAAAGGTCACAGCACCTGCACATATCTCACAAAATAATCCAAACAAATGGCAAAGAGGTACTTCTTTATAGAAGAAGTTACCCAGAGCTAACTAAAGGATATGCTCCAGCTGGCCTGCAGACTTTGGCTGCTGCTTTCGATACAAACCAGCATAGCTGACCTGCCTGGGATGCAGTTTGGATTAGGGATACAAGAGCGCATCTGGGTACGCCGCCAGCATGAGCCACAGGTTTGAATTGCTGCTGGTGAGCTCGGGATGTCTGTCACGTTTATCTCATCCAGTCCACCCTTTTATTACTCGCTAGAAACGCAGCCAAAGTCAAGGCGGTGTGCTGATAGCATGCTTTATTTGTCTTCCTGGGAGTTAATAATGGACTTAGAGAAATGAGTTATTATACTGATCATCAAAATTAAGAAGGGTTGCTATTGGGAGGCTGTGGTTCTGTGTTCCTGGCCAAACAGCAGTCCCCTGAATTTCCTGCCCTTCTCTTCCCAGCAATTCAGCCCAAGCGTTTGCTGTGGTGGCTTCCCTGACGGACTTCCACGCTTCCCTCAATGCAAGGAGCAGCCTGAGGAAGAGCAGCGCTCCTCAGAGTGCAAAACATGTGGCGCTTGTCATTGTGCTGGAAGGTCAAGGCTGGTTGTTAGTCCGAGGTAAGTAAGGGCGGTGGAGACCTGTATGACAACCTGACCTTGGTGCGTTTTCCTTTAGCCCTTGACTCTGAAGATCTCAGTGAACGTGTGACCTTGGTGAAATGACTTAGAGGATCCAAATCTTGCCCCTGTTCGGGAGATATCCAGGCCAGGGATGCTTTTACGCTCCTTTAGTGCTGAAATTGCATTAAAAAACTGGAAATTTATATTTAGGATTCTTGGAAATTACTTTCCTTACAGTTGAATCAAGAAAATAATATTTTTGAACTTGAAACTGAGTCATCAGGTTAAAAGATAAAGCACTTCTATTTAAATTTTTACCTGAATTGACCACCTTGAATTTTTTGGATATATATATATATCTCCAGGTTTTGTCATCAAGTGCTTAATATTAGAATCAAAGTTAATGAAACCATTGATGTACAGTAAGACAATATTAGTATTACCATATAGCTTTTATAATTAATTTGCTGCCAGATGAAAGGGAAGCACTAGGTCCTTTTAGTGTTGGTGATTAAAGCAAAAAGTAAACCTTTGAAGGCCAGATTTGCATGTACAACATGTTGCACTAATTCCAGCAGATCACTTGGAAATTGTTAGTGTATTTGGAGTCACATTGCAAAGTTTTGGATAAAAGACTTACTGACTTGCAGGAGAAAAAGTCTGATCTGTGCCAGGATATTGAAAATTCTGGTAGTGTAAGGCTTGCTAAACTTATATTTTAGCTTAATTTGCTTATAAATTATAAATTATTGCAGGTCAGGTTTTTAGCAAAAGGTGGTATCCACAATAACAGATACATCCATTTAAAACCTAGGAAAGGAGAAGGGGGAGGTCAATTGATTCTGTAGAGATTTAATGTGTTTTTAGTAACCAGTCCAGCCTGGCTTGTTTTTACAGCTATATATTCACTCAAATAACTGAATACCTGTTCTGAGACAAGCTTGATAATTTGAGTTAACACAGTTTGTGCTGTTGCTTGCAGTTTGAGTGCTTTCACTGGTGCTTAAACTTATCTCAGGTTATCTCAAGGTAGGCACTTCTGTTTCACTATAGCTTGTGAAGGCCATGAAGCCAAATGATTTGCTTTAGACTTGTACCATGTCAGAATGATACTGTCACTCCTGTTTTCAAGTTAGGCCTTTCTAGAAATAGCATAACAGACTTGAAAAAAAATCAATTTCAGGTTTACCATTTGAAGCAAGATGCATAACTCTGCTCTGTACTTTTCCTTATAGTGTGATGAAAGAATAAAGATGTAAGCTGCAGTCACCTTTGCTTGTAACAAGTTCTGTGTTGGGCCCGTGTGTGAATCCAGGATATCTGTGCTCCGTATCTTTTAAAATCAGTGTTTTCATGGACTTTAGGGGCTGTGAATCCAGCCCAGTCCTTACGTTGCTGTTTTCTGCCTCCTTGTTTTGCAAAGCCCAGTAGAGGAAAATGAAGCGAGACCCTTCGTTTGCAGTGCACGTTGGTTATGAACCTTCTGCTAGATGAGAGAAAGCCCTTCCCTGTGTTCCCAAAGTAGTTTATGCTGGTTCAAGTACCGTCAGTCATCTTGCAAATGGCATAAAGCTGTCCTAAAAGGTATATAGCTGGCATAAACTCTGTATTATGTTTGGAAGATCAGTCACAACTGATCCAAATAAAAATAATACCACTGGGTTCATCTGACAGAGCATACATTCAGTGTTAATGACCATGGAGCCGTGGTTGGAATGATTTTGTGTGACTTTCTACAAACCGTTTAACTGCTCCATGCAATGATTGTAAAGGCTTTCCTGATTCCCAGGTGCAGTTTCAGGCTTAATTAATTAATGTCTGCAAAGCACTTTAAAATCTTAGGTGAAAGATATCACAGAAGAGCAAGTATCATTATAAATTACATATTTTGAAGGAAAAACTTTGAGGAGTGATTGAAGTTTGCACGTAGTTGGAATATTCAATTTATGTTAGGTGAGGACAGACTTAATCCCTGCAGATGATGGTTATATTGATGCGACGGTGTGGTTTGCATGTTTACAAGCTATCTCATCTCTCTGCCCTTCTAGGAATAATTGAAAACCCTAATACTGGACTCAAACTATAATTTGACATCATACTGAAACATGCTCTCAAAGGAATTTTCCTCCCAGCGCTGAATTTTCATAGTGATTATAAATTAGTCAAGTTATTTACATCTTTCACTCTCACTTCACTTAATGATAGTCAAATAAAAAGAAACCCTGCAAACTGCTTTTCCTAATGTTTGATTTTCCTTGTATAATTATGCCCTAAAGGCTAGTTCTTTATACTCGGTCTGCAGCCCTTGATGAATGCAGAAAGGACAGAAGGGAAGAAAATATCCAGTACTTTATCTTGGGCTTTGATTTCCAAAAAGGCAACTCACATACATTACTTTCATGTAGCCATATCCCTTACTCTGGTGGCTCTTCTGCTTTTTCAGTGAGGTAACACCTGAGGCTGTAGATAGGCAGGTGAAATTTTCAACTGTGGATGGCCTCTAGCCTATCGAGATTTAAAATAAAAATCGTGTAGTGATTTCCTTATCCTTCCATATTACCCAGTTTCTCAGGTGCAAAAATATTTCCTGCTGAATCAACATGACACTTTCATCCTTGCATAATTTTTCTAATCTATGTGTTTACAAGAAAACCAGCAGCACTTAGATGTGAGTCTAGAAAACTGAGGAAAATAACAATACACTTTTAAATTAATCTGCAAGTACTAAATATTAAGTTTTATTATTATTTATACCCAGTGTGAATTTTTGAGCCTTTATGAAAAAATGAGTTTCACTCTAACTTATTTTTCCCTCATTGAAAATTCCATCACAGATTTTACGTGAGTTAATGGTACCAACAGTAACAGTTGCTGCTTGTCAGAGATCCTTTAATTTTCCATATTTCCAAATCAGGATGTCGTTCTACTCCCTTCCTCCAAAATAATTTTATATCATCATTAGCAAGGAAAGTGTACTGCTCTCCACCTGTATTACTGCTTGGAATTATGAGTCCATCACTTATGCCCAAACTGATGATTCACTCTATTTTCCCCATGCAAAATAAGCACGCAGTGAAGACCAAAATAGAATTCTGCATTTTCCAGCTTAGGAAAGCAATAAATGAAACAAGCTTTGCTCATTTTTTTTAAGGGCTTATATTTATCTGAACGTGTCGTATTTGTCACTCAAGCGCTATTCATTCTGCAGTAGTATAAAAAGTACATAAGGAGCAAAGAGTCTGGTGAATTCAAGGCATCGTCTTCACAATGCAGTAAGATCCACTTGGATGAAAGACATTATAAAATATAATTTTATGATTAGTGTGTTCCATATAAATACACTTCTAAACCTTATAAATCCTCCATTCCTCTAGCAGCAGCAAATATTTAAAAGACTTATTTGTAGTGGTTCCTGTTGAGGTTTTCTTTAAAAGCACCAAGGAGTTTCATAATATTAAGTGGAAAATAATTATAACGTCACCAATATTTTTAAAATCTCATTATACTTTTTCTTTTCTTCAGATAAGTGATTTACAGAACAATAATTAAATGTCAGGAAATGAATCACAGATAAGATACCAACATTTGATAGTGTTTTGTATACAAACTACATGAGTCCAGAGAGAGGTGGCAACTATTGACCTTCCCATAAAAAAAAAAAAAGTCTCCACAGAGCCTCTGGAAGGAGAATCTGTTATTGAATGTAAATACAGGAGCCTGATAAAGGTGGACTGTATTCTATTAGGGAAAGGAGGTGTTTAGATTCTCGATAATTGAAATGTGAAGCTCAGGAGACTGATTCCCACCAGCTGTCATCACTTGTGAAATAACGGGGGTTGGCACTTTTTTTCTCCCTGGCTTTGCTCCCCAGAAATTTGAGGCGATGAGCAGTTAAGAGGTTTGAAGACTTCCACTTACATGAAAAATAGCGTGTTCCAGTCCAATGTCAACAGAATGGCAGATGCAAGGGGAAGCTGGAAAGCCTGAAAAATTACTGATCACTTTTTAGAAATGTATTAACCACATGCACTTTATAAGAATTTGAATGCACGTACGATCTTAGTTTTCCTTATTTATATTACCAGTAGATAGAACTAGGTGGCTTCTTAGCATTGCTGGTTCTACTGCTGATCTCATGCCACAAAAGTTAAAATTGAACTGAAGAAAATGATAACAAATAGATCTGTTCTCCTAATATTGTATTTATATGCTCTTTAAATATTCCTTAGAAAATCAAGAAGTCATTCAAGTCCTTCTTCCAGAACTTTGTGAATTACAGTTTTGAAGGAGAACTCTGGGAAAACTTGAGGACAGCTGTTCTGATTAGTACTTAGTTTACCTGAAAAGGATTATTCAAGTCTTGACTAATAGTTACTTCTGTTGATTACTGTTATCTATTAAGGCACTGTGGAAGATACAGAAGAGATACTGCCTGAACTGAAGAACTTGGAATATAAATGAAATAGTGCGTCGGTTGTTAGTGTCTTGACATAAGTCAGCGCATGTTGTATAACAGTGCAATAGAAATGTTATGATTTGATTAATTATATGGAGTAATCTCACTCCCTGAATTATTGGTTTGCAATAAATTAGTATAGGAAATAGGTTTCATAATAAAGATGTGTTTTTTCCTGTTCCTACATCTGTACTATGGATCCTGCAGTGAAATGCAATGATTAATCAGTACGCAAACAGCTGCTATTAAAAACATTCTCTGAGAAAAATAAGAGAGGGCACTGAAAACCATGAATTAAGTCACCGTTTTAGCAAATAGCTTCACAGGGATGAAGGTAAAACTGTGAGGAGTGTTTATCGAGTGTATTGGCGCAATTCTAGAAAGATGGGACTTAATTAATGTGTGAAGAGTGAGCTTCAATGCCTTCCCTGAATTAAGCCTTGGGAAGTAAGAAGGATCGTATGTCTCCAGGAGCATCCGGCGAAGCCACAGATCTTTTGAGGGCAGGGCCAGTTCTGGATACAGACTGACAGCTATACACACAGGTTTAGGTGCACAAATACATAACTTCATGGATGCTGAATTGTGTCTTTTTTCTGATTTTCCTTAGCTAATGTGGAAAAGAGAGAAGGTGCTCTTCTACCTGTGATCTGTCTGTTTGGCTGTAAGCTTTTACTATGAGTTTGTACAGTATGAAGCAAAATAAAGCCCTCACCTCGCATATTTAGATGGTGCTGTTAAATAAATTACTATTTCATGTTACTTTTGATCCAAGGTGGGCTATTTTTTTAGTTTACAGAAAGCTTAAATTAATAAGGCTTATGTGCAGCTGTGAGGGGAGTGATGCGGCCATACATCTTAAAATGTATTGAAATGCCGAGCGACGTTCTCTGTGTCCAGAATATTTCAAATGCACCAATGAATGGTGGCAGGTGCCTACATCCTTGCACTTTGTCAGCCACAAACAAAGTTGGATGTGGCACAAGCTCCCAGCAAATGTATAAAATCAAGTATGGTGCTGGTAGGGATTTCTTTGTTTTCTTACCATTGTTTCCCCAAAATGAAATATGCAGTTGTGATAAAAAAAATGACATGGCAAAAGCTCCTTATGTGAGGGATTAAAAGTTAACTCTGTTTTTGTTCTAATTTCCTTCTCTTCTATTTCAATACATTGAGCAAATGAAGCTGATTTTCATTCTGTCCAAAGTCACAGCAGCTTGACTTTTTTGCATTAAACAGTGGAAATGTGGGTTTACTTCAGACAGTCCTTTAGGCAAGCAGAGAGTTTCCAAAGAGGAATTTTATTCGTGTACAAGGTAAACGATCTTGCAGTTTCCTCCCTGCACCTTCCCAATTGACTCAGACTGCAGAAAAGTTCATTTACTGTAATCAATATCACTTTACCTCATGCCTCAATGAAAAAATACCTTCTGCAGTCAATAGCAATTAAAGAGACAGACAGGGACAGAAATATTGATGAAGATGAAACCAGCGATTTACACCTCCATGCTATCTTTCCTGAATATGTAACAGGACAACTCCTAATTGTAAAATATTGTATTTAACAAATGTTTATTGAGAAACTGCCTGGAGAGGGAATCACATTTCCAGTGGTGCAGGAGACAAAATCAGGTTTGGGGCAGTAGTTTGCTCAGTTACGTGGAAGGTAAATGCAGTGAACTTCAGGGGCACCAGTGGGGCCATGCTGAGTGTACCCAGCTGGAAACTGGCTATAGGGCCAAGGGACAGGGTAGTGGAACTGCCCACCCTTCCACTCCTGCAGAAATAGTCTGTGGTCTAATATCAATGGTCCTTTTTTTTTTTTTTTTTTTTTTTTTTTTTTAACAGTGAGTGTAATGAGTGACTTGAATAATTTATGTAGAGATGGTGTGTGGTTAATTGGTACCTGCATTCTTTAAATAGAAAGGATATGTCTTCTAAGAGGCAGTTCATCAAAAAGATACCTGCTTTACAGGGAAACCATCTCATGACACTTGCTGGCCCATATTGTATAAGTCAGGCTGTCTGGATCATAATGATCTACTCTGGCTTTTCTAAATCTTTAAGCGGCATCTTATCTCCAGCCTTCCCAGATGCAAGAGGAAGGCTTTTGTAACCAATCTCGTTTAGACACTCTGAGACCACTCCACATGTCTACCAAAGCATAGGAAATAGGGATGATCGGGCAATTTACTTCAAAGGCACATTCCTTATCTGAACTAACATGCTAATCCAAAACCGACAGCATTCAATACCTGTGAAGGGGAATGAAAAAAATGAAATCAAAAGCAGGGAGTATACAGTGTGCCTTGGGTGATAAAGCTCGTGCTGAGGGAAGTTCACCTTCCTGCAAACGGTCCTGCAGAAGTCCCGTACCAAGTGTGTGTTGAAAGGCTCGGTGCTGTGTACACTGCCTGAAATTCTGAAATTCCTAATCAGTTTAAAAAACGAATCATGAAGTTTTTAAAAGTTTCTTTAGGAAATTACGCTACTGTGATGTATTGATTTAACCCATAATATGATCCTTTTGTAAAGAAATTCCTTCGGATTATTATAGCATTCATTTGTATTACAATAGCATCGAGGATTTATCATAGAAAATCATCTCCTGGTGCTGCCATCATACAAATGGAAAAATATCATCATCCTACATATTAACACCGCACTCATTCTGTTTATGTTTTGTGAGATGCTGTGTGATGTAACAAAGGTTGGAAAGATCTGTAACTACAATAAAGTGGGGAAATGAGTTTCCTTACAGTTAGTTTGTGAAGCTCCAGTTACTTCATATTAACATGGATCTGCTATTAACTGTCTACTTAAATCAGTTCATTTATCAGAATTGGGAATCTGGCTCCAGTCTACCCAGTCAAAAAACCTGTCAGAATCTGATTGTTTAATGGTGCATAAACCCTTCCCCCATCTTGATATTAAACAATAAAATCTACATGAAAAATGTATTTAAGTGCTTTAAAAAGCAGAACTAAGTGTTATATATTTATTATCCTTCTTCTAGCTGTTCTTTATTAGAACAACAAGTCTTTACATTTGTGATCCAGTGACTCTAATGACAGGATCATCAGGACATTCTCCTCAGCAGCCTTTTTGTATTAGAACTGAAGTAAAAGAAAAATAATGCAAGATTCAGTCAAGCGTTTTCTGCATAACATTTCAAACTGCCATTTAAAATGTACAAACATTCCTGAACAAGGGAGATTCTTTTCTTCTTCCATCCTTTTATTCTTTTGTGGTAACTTTCCCTGACAGTACCTTTGACAGCTAAACATGGTTTCTGACTTCTGATCAAAACTGCATGAAAGCTCAGTCAGTTCTTCCACTTTTCCCTCCCCACATCTCCCTTTCCTTTGCAGAGCCTGCCCTATAAAAATCAAATCTAATGCCCCCACTGAAAGACACTAGTTATCAAATAAGTAATTATTTCTGCTGTCGCTCTGTTAAACCTTTGTTACCCCAGCAATGTATTTAACTGAGGTGGGGGGAGGACTGTAATTGAAATATATAGGAAATCTATAACTTGCAAATGGAAATGCAAAAAGAAAGGAGTGTAACTGGTGTGTAATGGAAGCACCACCTTGTGAGCTTCCAATGACCTTTTAGAGGAAACAGCAGTGATAATCATGCACTGCCAGGCTGCCGAGATTCTCACCATAAAAGTGTGTGTGGATCTCACAACGCTTTTTTTCAAACTCTGCAGGCTACATCTAAATATCATTATTGTCCATTTTAAAAAAGTCAGCCAAAAGATGCTTTTATATTTAGTAATGTAGCATCGTAATTCCTGTGTGATTCATCTTCCCATTATAAAGCCACTGGTTTTCTGCCTTAAACGTGCATTTCAACATCCACCGTTTCTCTGAACTCAGGAATGGAGGAGTTTAGAAGTTGGGTTTGTGATTGACTGCTGTCCATTGCATCTAGCATGGCTGGCATCATGCAGCAACTTTCTTTTAAAACTCCACGTTTAATATTCTCCAGTAAAGTCCCTTTTATGTTTGTCTAGTATGATCTGACACAGGTAAAACAAATTAATTAATCCTTCTCTCATTGACAACATGATAAAATCTCAATTGTATGACAGCTGATGCCTCCTTTCATCTTTTTTTTTAGAATCTGATGCAGTGAAATGTCCCAATTTTTTTTGGTGGAAGGAACAAGGAAGATCCTCTGTCTACACAGGAGCAAGGTTGGTATTTTGTAGGATAATACTTAAGTGAAAACCGAGTCATGTCAATTCCAGACCTTTTTATTAGTCACTTTGTTCTCTGTTTCATGCATGTGTTATCTTTGTGTCTTTTACACTTACTGTGGCGTGGTAGGAAGAAGCAGACTTAGAGACTTCTGTCTGTATGGCAATGTAAAAGTATTATGGTGAAATAATAATGAAATAGTACTGGCATCATAATATTATTTCAGTAAATTGTGAGTACTAAATAATGTCAATACAGGAGCCTCTGCATCAGTATAACGTCAGTGCTAGGGGATGTATTAATCATGCAGCAACTATTAAGAAACAGAATGGTGCAGAAGATTCATACCGGGGGGCTGTTACTGAAGGATTGAGATACCAACTGTGCTGAAACCTGTAGAAATTATGTTCAAGTGAGCAACTAGCGAAGTCCCGTTCCACACAACCTTCCCTATGCAACACGTACAAAGCAGAGGTCCGGTTCTTTCCCCAGCCTTATTTTTCATGTTGCACACATGCTGCTTAAAAATAATACCTGTAATATTTTACACTCTGCTTCAGAATGCTGTTAGCTGTCAGACAGAGACTTTTTAAAAAATGTTTTATTCATGTGTCACTTGACTGTTCATTTGCTAAGGGTTTACAAATGCTTCATCAATTATTAACAGTCCTGATACCTACCTGGTTTTTTGTTGTTGTGTGTTTATTTATTTATTTCTTTTTTAAGGAGGTGTGTGAGGGTGGAAGAGAACACTACAAATTTAAGAAAATAGAGATTAAGGGAAGAATTAAATAATTTACATCTGCTTGCTGCATTATTCCAGCCAACTTAATTTTTTAAAGGAAAAGTTATACTAGACACAGTTGAATTGTATCGAGTTTGTAATGAGTACAGAACACCTGTGTACCCTCTTGGTGCAGGCAGTATGCTAAAGAGATCAGCTTGTATGCTCTCAAGAAAGGGAATACACACAAGATTGTTTGAAAACAAAATGTAAGAGTGTACTTAACCCTGTCTTGCCACCTGAAATGAAATGGGTTGGTTCAAGGAATGAAGATCACATCATTTTAGTGGTCAAGGTGCAAAAGGAGGGGTGTTCTGGCCTCTGCACAGATGTGAATTGTGATGCTACAAAAGGTGGCATCTAATGCAACGTCTTTCTTTCATGCTTTTGTCTCTTTCAGAAGCTTCTGTTGCTTTTCCACCAGTACAGCTGTATGAGTAGATATACAGGCAAAAATAAGGCTTAAGTAAATGCTGACTTATTTATCAGAGTATTATCCTACACGTTCCCCAGGTAAACAGGCAAGCGTAAGTGATTTTTTTCCTGCTTTTGTTTTCTAGAAGGCAACAAAATAACAAACATTTGCTGTTTTTATTTTCATTAGTGATTTATTAATACATTTATAAACTATTTAATAACTGTCATTTCCAGAAGAAGGAGAGCAGTGTTTCTTCCTTCTTCAAAAGAATAAACTCAAAAGGAAATTTTGCAAAACTGACTGAAAACTTGGACTGCTGGAATAGCAGCCTTTCCACAAATGCCTTCAGAGTTGTCTGTTCTCTTGTCCCTTTGAAAATTGTTCAGGAAATCTGCAGCTCTCTGTGCTGAAAGCCCTGTTTTGCTGAACAAATCAATACATGGGATTTCTTTCTACAAAGCCCTTTGAAGCTCGAGCAATTGTCTTGATGGGCTGTGACTCACTGCCAGGAAGACCACAATCAATTATCTAATCTCATGAAAACAAAGTACAGGAGGGAGCACGCGCGCTGCATGCGGTGCTGGCTCTGGCGCTGGGCAGCGTGTTAACACCTCACGCCAAGTACGGCTGGAAAATATGGTGATCATTATAAAAACATCAGCCTGTTTTTAAAAGTTAACGGTGGGCTTTCGGAGGGAACAGTGCATTAAACGTGAGGATGGATAAACAGACTAATCTGCAGCGGGCATGAAGTTACTGCGCTTAAAGCGCTGAGGGGGAGAAGCGGAGGCTCCAGGAGCCCCTCAGCGCTGGGGAGCTGAGGTAAAGCTTGAGCCCGCCTCCCCACCCTGCCCCGGCCAATGGGGCTGAGCCCCGCCTCGCCCCAGCCAATGGGGTAGAGCCCCTCCTGCCCTCAGCGTGGGCGTGGCTGGCTGTGCCTGAGGTGGTTGTCACACCCTTGCTTCCAGAAGCTTCTGCTGTGGCTGTCTCTGTCTTCCAGCTGCCCAGGCAAGCCCAGGGTCCCTTTCCTGAGCTGTGTTCCTCTCCCCAAGCAAGGAGTGTCCCCGAGGAGCTCTCTAGGGCAGAAATTCCTCTTTTGTACTTTTTTTCTCCTCGGAGTTCGTTGGGTGCTCTGGACTTGGGTGGGTTTCAGGGCAGCGCAGGCTCTGCTCATGGGGAGCAATGGGCCTCGGGCAGCAACAGCAGTTTGAAAGCTCGCGGGCCAGGCCCCAGAAGCACAACGTGGCCATGGGTTTGTATTTGCTGGAGAAAAGAGGGAGGAATGGGCTGACGGGGATGACTTACTCTGAGCTCAGATCACCTAGAAGAATGTAATAGTTTAAGGCTGGCTTAGAAGTAACTATCTAGGCTGCATGCATCCTGTGGGTGGGCTGTTGCATGGATTTCCCCTCAGGCTGCTCTCTCCCTGCAGTGAACTGGAGAGGGCTGATCTCCTCAGCAGTCTGCCCCGTGTTAGATTTAGTAGTTTCATACCTGAATCCACAGGGAGTCTGTCTTTACTACAAGTCACTCACAGCCACCTTCCAAGGTATTGCCTCTGTGTTATCAAATAAAAGGCTTAATTTCATAATCGTTTTGTAAGAGACAAAAATGTCAACACCCACCTATTTTAGTTTTAAGCTATTTTTGCAGCTAAAAAGAGCTGTGCTCATTATTTCACTCCAAGAAATTAAATAGACTTATGTTTTTGTGTTCAGGTCTAATCTCACAAGATGTATAGTAAATACTCTCAAGAAATACTAAGGAGTACTTTTCTGTACAAAAGTTACCCAGAGCTAACTAAAGGATACGCTCCAGCTGGCCTGCAGACTTTGGCTGCTGCTTTCGATACAAACCAGCGTAGCTGACCTGCCTGGGATGCGGTTTGGATTAGGGATACGAGAGCGCATCTGGGTACGCCGCCAGCATGAGCCACAGGTTTAAATTGCTGCTGGTGAGCTCGGGATGTCTGTCATGTTTATCTCATCCAGTCCACCCTTTTATTACTCGCTAGAAACGCAGCCAAAGTCAAGGCGGTGTGCTGATAGCATGCTTTATTTGTCTTCCTGGGAGTTAATAATGGACTTAGAGTGATCATCAAAATTAAGAAGGGTTGCTATTGGGAGGCTGTGGTTCTGTGTTCCTGGCCAAATAGCAGTCCCCTGAATTTCCTGCCCTTCTCTTCCCAGTGATTTAGCCCAAGCGTTTGCTGTGGTGGCTTCCCTGACAGACTTCCACGCTTTCCTCGATGCAAGGAGCAGCCTGAGGAAGAGCAGCGCTCCTCAGAGTGCAAAACGTGTGGCGCTTGTCATTGTGCTCAAAGGTCAAGGCTGGTTGTTAGTCCGAGGTAAGTAAGGGCGGTGGAGACCTGTATGACAACCTGACCTTGGTGCGTTTTCCTTTAGCCCTTGACTCTGAAGATCTCAGTGAACGTGTGACCTTGGTGAAATGACTTAGAGGATCCAAATCTTGCCCCTGTTCGGAAGATATCCAGACCAGAGAAGCTATCATCTAAACTAAGTTGACATTAATTAGTTTTCTTGTTAGCAATTTCTGAAATGATGCCATCTCAAGGGTAAAATATAGCAACTAATTAATAGAACTTAATTTTCACAGTGTCATTGTGATACCTCCACTAATACATAATCACAACAATAAAAATATTAACAATGATAATGATAATATTCTTTGTTACTCAGAAAGCTTTTTAAATCCTGCTATATCTGATCACATTTGTCAGTCTTTCTGGCACAAAGGAAAGCCAACATTATTTTTGTTATTCTTAGACGTGACTGTGCTTATTGCTTTTTTTAGTATGTTTGCCTTCAACTTTTTAAATCTAAATTTTTCATTTTAATTTAAATTGTACCTTGTGATATATTTATACACTTTTCAACTAACTTTTATACTTACAGGAAACTGATTATTATATCTGAGCATCCCAGAGTTAATATCTTTGGGTTTGAACTTCACTTTATTTGAGACTATATAAGTAAGGTTCTCGTGAAGTATTTATACTTCTGTTATGGTTTAACCCCAGCTGGCAACTAAGCCTCACACAGCTACTCACTCGCTCACTCACAGTGGGATGGGGGAGAGAATCGGAAAGGTAGAAGTGAGAAAACTTGTGGGCTGAGATAAAGACAGTTTAATAGGTAAAGCCAAAGCAGCACGAGCAAAGCAGAACAAGGAATTCATTCACTGCTTCCCATCAGCAGGCAGGTGTTCAGCCATCTCCAGGACAGCAGGGCTCCATCATGTGTAACGGTGACTTGGGAAGACAAAGGCCATCACTCCAAACATCCCCCATTCCTTCTTCATCCAGCTTTACATGCTGATGTCCTACGGTGTGGAGTATCCCTTGGGTCAGTTTTCCTGGCTGCGTCCCCTCCCAACTTCTCGTGCTCCCCCTGCCTGCTCGCTGGGGGGTGGGGTGAGAGGCAGAAGAGGCCTTGACTCCGTGTAAGTGCTGCTCAGCAGTGACTGAAACATCCCTGTGTTACCAGCACTGTTTTCAGCACAAATCCCAAACATAGCCCCATACCAGCTACTATAAAGAAAATTAACTCTGCCCCAGCCAAAACCAGCACGACACTCTAACAGCTCAGGGAAAGAAACGGAAGCAATGAGTAAATAGTGAAGAATCAGATACTATTTGTGCTTTTACAAATGGAGAACTTGTTTTAAAACCTCTGTAAATTTTTAAATTCTTAAAGGAAAAGAAAACCAAACTTAGTTGTCACATGAAACCAAGACTCATTCTGTGTTGGTGAGATTCTACATTTGTTAACTCTTTTTGTCATGGTGATCTGGTTTTGCCAAAGTGAGTTATATTTATTTTATGCTTGTAATTAGCTCTATATACAGAGTTAACCGTCACATACCCCTCTCCTATATAGGTGCATATCTCACACATGCATACATGTCTGTGTGTATAATCATGAACACACACCCTTAGCTATAGCTAGTTAGCCACTTACTAATTTATCTGTGTCATGAAATACATAGCGTGCCTTTCCAATTCATCACCTTCTCTCTGTGATGATGCCACACGTCCTCTGCTCTTTCAGTGATGTGTGTTCAACTTCTGAAACCTTGGTGCAGATGGCTTTGGATAGATTTTATTTAATCCCAATATCAACGAAAACTTTCTTGTTTGAATTGTATCTAATTTGGTCTGTGTGTGATTTACTGGCATGTATGTAGCATTTATCACGGTAAGAACAGACATGAAATGTCTTAATAGCCTCATTGTGCTCATTTGGGTTGAAATTTGTCTTCTTCCTCATGCAGTGGCATTCACTCCATAAGTTGCTGTCCCAGTCTTATGCTAGTAAGTTCTTCATATCAAACATTACCATCAATTATTCTCTGTCTCTTTGGCCTGAACTTGTAAATTGCTGAACACCTTCAGCTCTTTTTTGCAGCGATGAGAGCTGAGCTCACAACCCCTTTTTAGTATGGGATTTAAAATAAACCACATTCATCAGTGTATCCAACTCTACAACAAGTAATTATGTCTTCTTGAGATAATATCATTCGCATATACATTTATAACTCTGTGAGTGTTCTTAGAAACTTTAAAAATTAGGCTTTCATTTCCATGATTTTGTCTGTCTTTGTGCTGCTCCCACTGTTTTTTATTTTAGGGCTCCTTTCTCCATGGAGGGTTTTTTTGATGACCCTTCAATGTCTTCTAAAGACATTTATCCTACATGCACTGAATGTGATTTGATTTAGCCCTCCCCCCACCTCTGTTTTATAAATGTTTCTGAAACACAGGGGTGTAACAATATGCTGTGATTCAGCACATTTCCATCACATAAAAATCAAATTTCAGTGGCTCTGATTACTCCTTATTGTGCTGAGATCAATAGAAGGGAGAACCCTTAACCTAGCAGCGTGCCAGAGTGACCGACATGTATTCATAAGAACAGTCTATAAATTCAATAGAAATACTAGGTTGAGGGGGCATTCATGCTTTGAATAGCAAGGATTTTTTCTAAGCTATTCTACCTTGCTTTACACAAATTGGTTTCCTAAAAAGGCTTTGAGTCCTTCAGAGTTTGTACTTTGTAACGGGGTAATAGAGAGATATAGATAGTTATACAGTATCTGCCAAAATAATGATTCCCTAGGGACTGAGTCACACTTCATTTATATTCCCCAATTATAACATTAATTCTAAATTTCACCTGTTAAAACTGCTTTCCCACCCTGGTATTCTATATTGTACAACATGTGATATTACAAAGTATTGTATTTCATAGAAAATTAATTTCTAATTCAGGCTGCTGTATACTTAAGTGGAAGAGGACACACTCTCTTTTAAACTCAGTGGTATGAATCTGGAATACTCTTCTGAAAACCACTGGAATGAACGTAGATTTTAGTGGTAAAAGCAAGAGGAAGACTTGACCCTCAGTGTAAAGATGGGCAGAAAAATACAGTGTCACTATTTGCAGTACTAGTTACCACTCCAATAAACAAACTATTGTGCCTTACATTAGGTTCCTTTTGTATAAAAGTTGTCAGTCAATAACTGATAGAAAGTTTGCAATTTTGACATGAAATTGAAAAAAATACATTATTTTCCAAGTTGGCATTTGATTCAAGATAAACTGCCGGCTTTGTATAAAAAAATATGAGCCAAATCTTGATGTAAATTAGTGTAGCTTCTTTAAAATTTTCCAATTCATGCCAGAGTTATTTTTGCCCTTTAAATGATGATAATTAATATTTTTACAGAACCTTGAAACTGGTCATATTGGTGTTTTGTGCACAAATACGCATCCTATATATTTGCTCTTAAGAACCTGCACTCCAATTGGATGAAATCTATCTTCACTAAAGAGAGCAGGCACCATTTTTATGTACCATTTTAAGGGTCATAGCTTTACTTCCTCTCTGCAACAAAAATGAGTGTCATCTATACTGCTTGACAAATCAGTACTCCACCCTCTTTTTCAGAAGAAATTCAGATTTGCAAGAATATACACAGCATAAAAACCATTTGTCTTGCTGAAACCCTTAGACTCCTCTGCCTCTGTGCAAATAAAATTCAAGTAAGCCTATTTTTATTTATTCAAACACAGCCTCTTTAGAGCTGATGAAATTGTTTTATTAAGATGCATCCTCTGATGAATTTGTGCATATGTATAGAATTTGTGAGAAAGGAACAAGGATGCTTTGTTTTGACAAGTACTACATCTCTCTCTTCCATGGAGTATAATGCTCTTTCAAACACATGAAATCAAAAGTCTCCCACCACAGGCAGCTTTTTGTGGTAGCTGGTTTAATTTTTCATGAAAAATTTGCCATGGGCTGTTTTGAAAAGTGCGTTGCTGTTGAGGTTGCAGAGCAACACATTTGTTTCACATGAATGGTGGCAAATTCCAAGACTGACTTACACCCTTCTCTACAGTTTTCTAGCACCGGTTTCTGAGAGTGCCAGACACAGCTACGTGCACTGAGACAACATCTCTGACTCTAACTATTAAAGATTTATCTGGCTTGAGAACATGTTTTGGTTTTGCAGATGATTACAAATGGCAAGGAGGCTGAAGATTGGCACTAGAGACAGTACAGTGTGATCCTGATGAGCTACCTGATAGACATCACAAAATAGAAACAACCTCGATTTCCACTCACATGCTATTGCAGGCCTTCCGAGCAACTAGCAACGGAAATAAGTGCATTTCACAGGTAAGTCTTACCAGTTTATTTATGGTAACTTAAGACTTGTGATGTTCCTATTTTCTGAAATGAGAGTCAACGTGAAGTTTGTCAGGTCACTGTAAAACCATCTTATAAACAGCTCTTTTCCATATTTATTATTTCTTATTACACATAAAGCATCTCTTTCACAGATGTTGCAAAATACTTCATGGAGAATATTTTCATCAGAACAAAATTCCTTTTCTGCTTACATATTGTCTAGAGATGACATTAAATACCTGAAACTATTAAATACATTTCTGTTTACAAGAAAATGACCTTGTATATGAAAAACCAAAGAAAATTATCAGATATCTTATGAATTGTAATGCGAGGTACTTTTTTTTTTTTTTTTTTTCTAGACTACTTACATGCTGTACTTGAATGCTTTTTGTTAATGTGTGGTCTAAAAAAAAAATCAGAGTTCTGAGTGGACCTTATTTTGATAGCACTTTGCCAAGTCTGGAATTTTGTCTAAAGCAGAATAACACCGAAGTTTAATAAGACTTCCACAAGGTCGCAAGAGAAATTAGCTTTTCTGCATCAAGACTTATAGGTCTTACAGGACTATACTTCTTCCTTGAAGTCGTTTCTTGTCAAACGGAAGAACCTCAGGAACATTTTTAGGTACCTACCTTTAAATTAGAAGAGTTGTTGAATACAGAAGAAACAAGGGTTATTAATAAAACACAGTTGGTTTCATCTACTATAAATGTGCCTATGGATTGGTATAGCCACCAATGTGCTTTTTTTATTGATATTATTCTTTCTTGTTTGCCTGCTTTCTTTTTCACCACAGCTACAGCCTGTCTTCATTGGCAAAATCAATCTTTTCTGTCCTTCTGTTTTTTATTAAAACCATTGTTGCCTTTTGTTGTATGTCCAGAATTGATCCCTTGTGATAAGGAAAGGTTGGGTGGAAGGAGGGCCATAAATAGAGTAAATCACAGCCAAAAGAGCGTGATATTTAACAGCTTGGGTTTGCAGCAGTAAAGGGCAAATTCGCAGGTGTCACATAGAGTGCTTTCATCGCCCAGAGGGGCAATTCCAACAAGGACTGCCTGCTGCAAAGTACAATGGTGTGAGGTGATTCGTGGGTCACCTGCACACAGTTCTCTTGATGGATAGCAGAAACTTTCTCTTGTACTGATCTTAGCTACATCCTTGCTGCCTGGGGTTTTCTGACAGGCCTTTTCTTCCGTCAGTAATGGACTCTGCCTCCTGTTCAGTATCTTTTTCAAGCTAGTTACAGAAAATCCCCTGTGATCTATCGCATAGAGCTGGCAATCCAAAGAATTGTGCCCATGGTGTACTACTTTATTCTTTGCTCTCTCCGAAGCAGTTGACCCTTTTGCAACATTGGCAGTTGGATTAATGTACACAATATGCACTTTTCAGATAATGCTATTGACTGCATCTTCACCTACTGAGGGAAAGGAATCCAGAAGGGTAAATGGGATTTCTGGTGACTGGGAGGAATGTGATTAACTGCCTGATGTAACGCCAGCTAAAGTAAGCAGAATGGTTCCAGCTAATTCCATTGGACGTTAGAGCAAGCCTTTTTGGACTAGACCTCAAAAACTCAGACAGTAATTTTTAGTAACAGCAGAACTGAATGGATGAAAGGGCTAAACTTCACATATTGGTTGTATCAGAGTGAAAAGCTGAAATCCTATACAAGGTTTTTCTAACAGCGGTCATTAATAGAGTTTGACTGCTGAATCCGTACCAAGACCTCATAAGCAACAGGCAAAAAAATGAAAAGGTTTTAATACTAGAAAGCTTTTGTCCTTCTGTGACTGTGCACAAATATTAGCCCACATATGCACAACTTGGTAACTTTACAGTCAGAATGTTGGAACTGGCATTTTCCCAAATTTTGATAATGTAAATCTGAATTTAACCCCTTGGCTTAACTGCATCGGTTAGAAATGGCATTTGGTTTTGTCCCAGAAATTTCAAGGCATTCCACATCCACTGATCTGTGGCAGTAAGCACTATTTTTTTTTCTGAGGTGAGAGAAATTATAGAGGCGTAAAGAGACACAGTTCAACTGCTCTTCAGATATTTCATTTCTGCAAAACTGGTGCAGCACAGAACTCCACACCAATTAAAAATAAGTGAATTACAAAGAAAAATCAGCTGTGAGAACATGGACTAATTGGGCTGGAAGGAGAAAAATAATAAAGTGGATACATATTTTGAGAAGTGCTCACAATAAATAAAAAGGAGAGACACTTTGCAGCCACTCCATTTTTGCTTTATATAGAGTGATGCTCAAGGCAGGGCGATTCATGTGATGAAAGAGAAGATCTGAGCAGATAATAGTTTGCCAATTCCCTGAGCTGCTCGCAGGACACAGAAGGTTGTCCAATTAATCCCTCTTGTTTGGATTAATCATGCCAGTCTGTTCTATAGAAGAAGCAGTGACCAAGTAAGAGCAGAAGAAATGCCTCTTAGGAGGGATTTCACTCAGAAAAGAACTTTGGACTACATCAGTATCCTGAATTAATGCAATAATATTCACAATTAAATAAAAATCCCTCTCCTATTCACTTTCAATGTATATTACATATTGATTGAAGTAAATCGTATACAATAAGTTTGTAAATTCTGATATACTAGGTATCATACTCTCAAATTATCACCCTTATTTCAGGAAGGCTTTGTGCAACACCATTGCTTACAGCTCGAGTCCTGCAGACCTGCCGTGTTTACTACTTCCTTTGTAACTTTCCCATAATTTTCAACTTCTTTCATGCTAGTCTCTTTTCCTAAGGCATAACAGAATGAAACAAAGAATGATCCTTCTGTGATGGACCCTAATAGCTGTGTTACCTCATTAATACATCTTCTGAATACGCGAGAAGTATTCAGATACCACAAAGCTAAGGGCAGAATAAGACAATACAAGATAGTACTAGATAAGCTTTTTTTTTTTTTTTAATGTTCTGATTCTTGTGTAAAAAGGTATGATTGCTGCCATTTGTATCATTCTGTACACATTTTACAGGAATTCACTGCTCTACTTTGGTGTTAAATTGCGGATACATACTTCAAGAGGTTATCTGAAAGTGTGGAAGTGCCCCATGGAAATGACTGTGTTCTTTAAAGGCTATCTCAGACCCAATCTTATTTTACCTGCATTAATTGCAAAATATGTAGGCTGCAGCAAACTGGGAGTTTAAAAATGTCTGTGGAAGTCTACACACTATGTTACACTTTCCTCAAGCACGTTTTGAAGTTTGGAAAGAAGCAGTTGCATAATTGTTTTAAAATCACGCTTTTAGCGTAGTACTTTTCCACATCGTTCCTATTCGTGTACTTGTACGCACACGCGCACACAAACAGGGCACGTTTCAGTTAATGTAGCTACCTGAAGCAGGACTGAGTTGCTGAATGTTCTCTGAGCCTTTGGAAGGTTAGCTGTTGTGCATGCTCCTCCGTGTGTCTCATTCACGGCCATTCAGCTAATTGCAGCAGGGCCCTAGAAGGTCCACAGCCCTTAGTCGGAACAATCAGAAAAAAAATCCCTTGTAAACACAAAGGGGTGAGAGGAAGATTGCCTTGGGTGGTATACTATCACAGAAACCATAATTACATCTCATTACAAAAGAGGGTAATTCCTAATTGCATCTAATTACAAAGGAGGGTAAATGATCAGCACAGCAACCACTTAAAATGTGCCTTAAATTTATTAAAAGAAATAGGAATGGAACTTCAGTCTCCAGAGGTAAAGTTTTATATGAGGCCAAGGTCAATTATCCCTAGTTTTTAGGTTTTAAATGAAGACTTTGTGTCTTTCTAAGAAAAAGTTTAGCTCATACTGCAGTTTTGAGCTAGAAACAAAAATTAATGAATGAAGCTTTTATGACCTTTGTTATTCCCACATCTGTCCAGATGATTATGCTGTTGCCTTTCAACTTTAGAGTTTAAGAGGCTGCGAATCTTATCATGAAAGTGTGTTTTCAGCAGTAACAGGGAGCTTTCATTCCCACTTGCTCAAAGACTGAACAATTTCATACTTTCATTTTCACCTCTTCATCTAAATACTTAAAATTCTGAGAAAAATAGAGAAATTTTTACAAAATGTTGCTTGTTAAAAAGCTGGCTTTACATCAAAAATATCCCAATGAAATATGCTAAGCAGATAAATGGTTGTCTGCTGAAAAATGTTTTTATGCTTATGTTATTTCAATGGAAATATTTGTACAGATCAGTTCTGAAACATTGGCCTTGCTTTCCAACTAGTGACACAGAAGCTGAAAGAGGCAGTTATGCCATTTGAATTGTCTGGGTCATCTTACTTTTTACTTTAACATTAGCCAGAGTTTCAGAATACCCGGTACCCTTCAGCTCCCTTTGTTCTGGCTCTTAGTACTCATGCCCCTGTGTTCTTCAGTCAGTGTTGTGCACAGGGCATCTGCACCACGTGTCAGCGCGCAGAAGTGTAAAGCTGGCACAGGGTCAGGATCCGGCACAGGGTTTATAAATGGGTAGATAATGTTAAGGTTACTGTGCCCTGTGTGAAAATGAAGGTGCTATGGAAATGTAAGCTCAAGGGCATTGCCTTGTGAAATACAAAAGAAAAGATTCTACAGAACTGCTTTAATTTATTTTAAGTGCCTTTGCCCACATCTTTATCCCTCATTTCTGTCCTTTCTTCCTATGGATGCTCAGAGATTTGTATCGCTTTATTTGTATCATTCTTGCAGTCTGAAGGCTTGAGGGGAGAGTCAAGAGAAGAATAAAGTCCTGGCCAAGCAGGGGCTGAATTTTTCCCCTAGGAAGACCTGTCTTTTTATTGGCAAAGCTCATATTGATAAGAGAGAGGTGTGATTCTCACGTTTAATGAAATTCCTGTAACCTGAGGCATTCACTTAACATCTGCTATGTGGTGAAGATGCACTGAAGGTTATTCTGTGCGCTGTATTTGGTTAAGAGAACCCATTAGCATGCTCCCCTGTGTAGCAAATATCAGAATCTGAAAATGGTCCCAGTGCCTGTTTAGGAAGCCAAAGCAAGCCACCTGACTGAAACATTTCCTAGCACGTGGAACGCCTGTTGTCCAATCTTGTAAGCAGTCCTGCTTCCAGCTGTCAAGGGGGCTGGTGTCCTATAGAAATAAATCAAGGCTGACAAACTGTAGTTTAGCAACAACAAGCACCCTGGGTTGGAACTGCATGATTGGCAACCATGATAAATTTCTGTAATTACTATTGACTCTGGGCAGACTTTAAATGCTTTAACGTATTGCTAGAGCAGTGAAGTTTTGATTAGTTTAAAAAGATGTATTGCACATAACTTTCGAATGCTGGTAGACTCTTTTGGTGCCTTAAGACAGGTAACAATATCCTGCTGAAGATAACGGTGACAGAGCTAGTAACTCCTCTTATCCTTTCCTGAAAAAATTCTCTCTGTTGATGACAGAAATGATTGCTCTTGCTGTGATCTTGCTAATCTGTCTGTGATTTTCCATACACCACAATTACTCATCTCTCTTTTTCCCCCGTTATGTACATTGTTATTGCTACTTTTATACGGTATCAGATGAGACAGTACTGCAAAGGGATGCCTAACTGGGTTTTGCTTCTGGGGCATAAGGCTTTTGATGACAATGGGAGTTCAGTAAATACGCGCAGACATGCTGAGGTTAAGATTGTGGAGAACTGGCTTGGAATTTTGCATATTGTAATTTCTATTTTTCACACTGTTCTCATTATAAGCATCGAGTTTATTTCTTTATCTGTCCATGTTGTCTCTTTCTCTATCCATGATGCCTAGTCACATCTCTCTGTTGGCAGCACTTCTCTCTCTTTCCCCCCCGCCCCCCGAAATGATCACAGAGAGCATGGACTCTCATATAACCTGTCCCTCATACTCTTCCCCAGTCTATCAAACTAAGGTTAAATCTGGTAAAAAGTTTTCAGTCCATCTGTGACAGACATATGTGACATGTAGAGAAAAATAAAAACAAGCTTATATAACCATAATATTTTCTGGAGGAAGAAAATAAGAGGCAAAAAAGCAGGTACATTAGAAACAAAATTAGCTCTGGAAAAATGCTACTGAAACATAAATATTCCTAGCCACTCTTCTGAAATTTTACTGAGTCTTTGGAACGATCTTAAGTCATACTCCTTTTATGTCCCAATCACTATGCTGTGCAGCAGTAAATTAAGTCCTGTTTCTACAAGCTCTGATTGAAAGGGACATGCATTCTTTTAAGTGCCCACCTCTGAACACCCGCAGCAGGACTAATATTAAATTAAACTTACAATCTTGGCATAATTAAAGTATAGAGCCTGCATGAATATTGCATTAGGCTTGTTGATCTGGAAATTATTATTTGACCACAGCTAAGCTTTTAGAATATATCTACAACCAGGTTTTTGCTGGCAAAAAAGGAATATCTGAATTGTCATGTCACTGTTTTATCTAGTCTCTAAGAATGATTCAAACCAAGAAGTCTCTACTTTCTGTACCATAACTTTATTATTTGTATTCCTGTGAGCCTTACAGCTCTGTTCTTTCAATATATTCAAGTATATATTCAGAAAAAGTTCTTGTACTGATGAGTTTGCAAGAGCAATGAATTATCTAATGGGGGGTTAGAGAAGGAATTAAAGGAAAAGGAGAGAAGAAAGAGAAAGAAGAAACGTATTGTAATTCCCATTTTACAAGTGAGAATGACTGAGATCCAAAGATTTCAGATCAGGAAGATGTACTGATGAATTGATGTAATGTGTAATGAATGTTTGCTTAATTTTGAACATATACATAACTTCCACATAGAAGGCTACAGCCACAGAATCTATTCCACATACTCCCACCCATAAGTTGTGTGTTGTAATTGGGGAGTAGTGAGTGAGATTCCTTTTCAACACCCACAGCTGATCATTTACTTGCAAAGGTCGACATCTGATTGTGTCTGCATGTAGTAGTAATTTCTCTTACACAGCTATAAATGCAATTAATGGTCATTAAGTTATGGAGTACACTAATTATATCTATTGCTCTTCTTCCTTTCATAGATATACATCTGTGTGTGTACAAGTGTATATGTGTTTTTGAATAGTACATTATGGTGTAGTTAAGTAATAAGATAAGTGTTGCTGTATTGTGATTGAATTATGTATCTCCAAACTCATTCTGTCAGTTTATTATGGAAGAAATGTATATTGTGTGTCCCTGTGGTGGTGCAGTTGTAGATATAAATGAGATTTTTTGAATTTCTGTTTACACCACAGATGGTTTAAGCAACACTGGGACAGAGCCTTGTCTGGCAACTGCCTTCACGGGAGATACAGATGATCGTAGTACCAAGGATTTGTTGTTAACAATATATCTAGAACATGTTTTGACTGCAAAAGAAATATATATCCATTTTAGAAGATAGCCATGAGTAAATAAAGGGGTCTCTATGTAAATAAGAATTTGTCATTTTGCAGTATAGCATTGAATTATTTTGAAAAGCACCAGTTTACTTCAAATAAAATGCACTTCAGCTGGTGCTTTCCAAAAAAGTTTGGTCTCATTGATTGTGATCATCTGTCTATGCCCTGAGATTCCTGAAGGTGGCTGAAAATTGACTAAAACTGCATTATGCATATTCTCAAAGGCTAAAGAATGTTTCTTTTCTTGGTCTTGGCAACGGTCTTTACTGGAACCAGCTAGACAGGCAGGCAGAGCTAATTGGCAAGACACAAGTGAATGACATAATTGGCTGCAGCATATCATTATCTTGGTGTACCAGCTATAATGAATGCCATTCACACAGGCCAGATGCAGCATCCCAACAATATGCTGGGGCAGAAAGAGTGTTTTATCAGTGGTGCTCATTCCTGGTGCTCAGTGTTGTCTTCGCTGCGAGAAATGAGCTCTGCCAAGATGCATTAAATCCATAAGATGTGCTTCATGCAAAATGTAACATAAGAAGGATTATAAAATTAAAGGGAGAACTCAGTTTAATCCTTGCTCAATAGATCAAATTTAATAGGGGCACTGTGTCTTGTTGGTGAAATTCCCATACTGAGAGTCTCAAGTTCTCTTTCTTGGTAATCTCAGGTAGTATCTCCACAACCACTTGCTTTCCCTGTAAATGGGAATGATTACTGTGACCTTTCATTGTTCAGTACAAGAAGATATGGGTTGCAGAAATGCTGTTGATTTTTGAAACTTCTGTATCGGGGGTGTGTGTGCAAACTTATTCTGAGGTTGGTTTAGGGTAGTTGTTTTCTGTAGTTGTGAATCTTAGTTTGACAAGGTACAGCTTTCAAACTGCAGTCATTGCTTTAGATAGAATCCAACTACACTCATGTCTATATGTACATCCTAGATTAAACCTTCTCCTCTGAATCCAAACTAAAAATCCAATAAACTCAGGAGACAAGATTATTTCACATATTTCCAATTATAATCAGCTCTGAAGAGAGACTTGTAGGTAACAAATTACCTGCACAATCTTTAACCCCAATTATCAGCTACTTGTGCTCATCCATAATTGTCTTTCTTGAAAACTCTTTCTTCCTGAGAAAGTAAATGATGAATTGAAGTTGCGGCTGTCTGTGGGTGGTTCCAAATTGATGTATTGTTTGAAGGTTCCAGTTTCCTCAAACACAGATATTGGCAATCCCTTCAGGCACCACATAATCCTTCTGAGCTCCTCCCCGCTTATGCATATACCCCAGGAAGAAAAAAAAAAAAAAAAAAAAGAAGTGATATAGAACTTTCCAATGCAAATTCAGCTTAAAAGACACCGGAAAGGGCGTGATTGTGGCAATTATCAGTTGTTTTTTATTGAATTGGCTGGTCTGCACTAAACTGCATTTGAGTAGTAGCCCTGAATTTAAATTAACGAGGGTTACAGTATTAACCAAGCTCTGAAATTTTAAAGTCATGGGTTATAAACTTTACATATGTTTACTTCAAGTGCTAAGTTCTTACTTGCGTTCTAGATTGTAGACTAGTCGGTTGCTCAGCCGGTGTTTTCAAACACTTCTGTGAAGTCATAAGGATTAGAAATACATTCCTCATTGAAGAAAACTTGTGATGCTTATTCCGTCTGGGGACTGAGGACTCCACGTACCTCCGTCAGATATTGCCAGACACAACCAAACAGCAGCAGTTGGGTGTGAATGGCTTCATCGTGGGTTTAAACTAGGAAGAGGTAATGTGATAATGTGTGCTGCCAGCGTTGGACCGCACGATGTGATTGCAAGCATGTAGTGCCAGCTGGTGCTAGTGGGGACAAAAAGGAGAAAGGAGGAGAATTTCAAACTGGTGGGACTCCTTAGTTTTGTCCTACCAAGTAGATCTGTGTGTGAGATAACCATGGTAGACATGCAGTCTGAGTAGAGATTTTATATATGTAATTTCATCTCATGAAATGATGATGGCTGCACTAAAGACATCCAGATGATCTATGGAACTATGGCTTCAAATATAATAAAACAGAAAATAGAGTGGAAGTATATGGATTTTAGCACAGATACAAAAGCAAGTGTTCTTGTGATTGATAGCTCTCTTGCAGGCATTGAACTGAATTGCTAGTAGCTTGGCAATGAATGAGCTCAGCCTACTTAAGAGGTAGCATTTAATACTGCTAATTTTCCTCTTCTGATCTGTTTGCAGAAATCCTGCAGTGTGAAAAACAACCCATATCTATTTTCTAATCTCTGAATGGATTGTGTAAGTAGGGAATCAAAAATCCTGTCCTTTCTTTCAGGTATGTTTGATATTCTTGTTATGTCCTGCTTTATGGGCAGGGCAGTGTGGCTGGCTTACAGGAGAGAGGATCTCTGTATCTCCACCACCTCCATAACTCTCCCTCTCTCTTCCTGGAAGCTGTTTTTCTTGTTATTATAGCATTCTTTATGATCCATTGAAAAGCCTCATGGTGCTAGGATTGGCAGTGCTGTTCTTCAGACCCATTGCTGCTGAATGCAGCATGTAAAGTAACTGTGGGAGGTGATGGGTAGGAAGGAGAGGAAAGGAGGGAGTACAGCTTAACCCAATATTAGATACTTTTATCTGTGCATTTGCATGAAAAAATCAAACCAAGGAATGACCTTGCAGATGATAAATATTACCTATGCTGGTACATTGAGATTGGGTTACTCAGAGTGGTGTGGGAACACGAAAAACACAGGATGATGGCATAAGTGCAGGCAAGTAGGAGAAACAAAGCTTCTGGATCATTTAATCCAAATGACATTAGTCTGCTTTGGAGAGCAGTGAAATCAGCAAAACCCCTTCCTTTATTCCTCACAACAATTTTGTGCTTGGCCACACAGTGGCTGAGAGCTTTTATTTTAACTTTACAAGAGAAAAATAACAAAATATTGTGCCAAATTCATTATGACTTAAATAAATTTCACAAATGATGATCAGGAGAAACTACACCATTAACTGGGCAAATGCAAATATTGCTAACTCACTGCCTGTGAGAGAGAGCCTCAGGTATTCTCCAAGAGTAAACAGATGTAATTGCATTGAGTTTAGCTGAGTTATACTGACTTATATCAGCAGGAGATCTGGTCCAAAATACATATCCAACTATCTCATGGAAAAATCTCAAAGTAATTCATACTCAATCTTTGATAGCAAATTTTACTGTACTTTGTACTGAACTCAGTGTTATGACTTGTTTGGAGCAGGCTTTTTACACTGGGCCTTGCAGGGGAGTTATGCATTTGGGTGCTTAGTGTCAGAATATTAAATAACCCCTGACGTTACAGACATGCCAGCATGCTCAGTCCAGCCAAGCCATTCTTCTGTTTTCTGGTGTAATCAAATCATTTTTTTTCTGGAAGAGAAAAAAAGCCACTGCATAAGAAACAGAACCTGTCATGGTCAGGAACTGGTCAGAAACAAGAAAAGCTGCAGAAAGTATTTCATTGTTCTTATCATTTCTTATCATTCATTCATTCTCTTATGGCTGGAGGATCAAGAGGCATCCTGTGCTTGACAGATAGCCTCTGCAGCTACGCCTTCCAGTGCTGGTGCTTTCCAAGAGCTTATTGAAGGTTTTGCAGCTCAGACTGGGGAGACGAGGTTGCTTAGATGGCTGACCTGTTTGGTTTTGACCTTGTAAGGAAGATTTCATTTCTTTACCAGTGCTTGTTTTAAAGAATCAGGTGTAACTTTGAAAATGAAAGTCCCTGTATTTGAGCATCTGCAAGCATAAAAAGTGTAAAATAGAGAGGATTTAGCCCAAAGAACTTCCAGCTTATTCCCACTTATTTTTTCTTTGTGACTCAAAATACATGCCTTTTGGCATACAGAACGTACTGTGTTTTTATGCAAGTAGAAAGGTAATGTTGAATGTCAATTCAATGTCTTGAATGCTTTAAGAATCTAAATATGTGATAACCTAAAGGGTATAGATTGCCAGTCTGCTTGCCAGATGAAAAGAGTACTGGGTAGCTCAAAGTTTACAAAGGAGTTCAGGAAATCTCCTTAAAACTCAAAGTATCTGTTGCAACATCAGTGGTGTTTTATCAGTTAATATAAAAGGTGTTTGCAGCTCAGTGAAACCCAAACATTAAGATTATTGCACATTTTATTGGCCTTTCCTGAGCTCTGAAACTTGAAATTCATCTGCCGCTAACCTTTTTCACCCAAGTCAGTTTCATACATAAGTAAAGAGCGAGCTGAAGTTACAGGGAGCTTTTAAGGAATGAATTGACTTGCTTTCTTCTTTCAAAACTGATATTAAAATATGTGAGGCACAATTGTCAAACTAAGAAATTGCAGGATGATTCATAGGGAATGAATGGCCAGCCTGCTAGTCTTCCTGCTCCCTTACATTACTGATTTTTAACACTCTGAAAGGGAAGACATTTGCTTGCCATCTACAGGAAAATAGAAATGAGGAGGGGGGTAGAGGGAAGGCAACATCTCTGCGCAGCTGCTATGTGCATATTGCAGATAAGGCCAATCACCAGAGCATGCTGGAGATGTTAGATGTTTTAGTAAACAGCTTGTAAATGAAAACACAGAGGAATTGCCTTTCCCCCCTCCACCATATTTCATCCTTCCCGTTTTCTAAAAGATACTTGTCAAGCAACGCTGTGTTTGTCAGTGTCATAGCCCAGCATCCAGGAGTAAAATATAAACCAAAATTGATTTGTACATTCAAGGGTGAATTTTCACTCCAGTTTGCTGAGCTACAGCAGTGAAGCATGTCTATTTAATTTGCAACATAAAAAAGGATAAGTGGCATGCCAGCTTTGTGAATGCTGTTGGTTCTACATGGGTAGCGAGGGCTAGAGGTATCATATAAACTAGGGCCTTGATCCTGGGATTCTGCACAGATGAGTACACTGCTACCTTCTAATGCAACTGAGTGAAGATATTAAGCACAAGTTCAATAACTTTAATGTTAAAAGCATCTTCCAAATTCCATTAAAACAAATTAAGGCTGGGGATATGCAGGCTGGAAAAATGGTTCAGTTGGTATCAGAGGACCTCAGATAAAGGGCATGTTCAGGCTCCAAACTGGACTCAGTAATCCCAGCTACGCAGCCCCTTCACCTGAACATGCAGACATGGTGGAAGGTAGGCAGAAAACAGGTGGTTTTCAAAAGGCATGTCAGAAGAGAGAGCATTCAGTGAAAGGGTTAATTGAACAGTCCCTCTTTCCCTGTTGGTGTTCCTTCCAAGGCCTGAGGCGTTAGTTATGTTGTTGAGATTTAGGGCTTTTTAGATAATGTTATAAAGATTTAATCAAACTTTTCTTCCTCAAACTTTTTACTTAAGATAAATGCATTCCATCTATTAACATAGTATTCATGTAACTTGTTCTTCAAAAATAGTTGTCTGCTTTTTTTTTTTTTTTTTTTTTTTTTTTTTTTTTGCAGGGTCTGTATGTCCTAGTGCTAAGATGCAGTATTTGAAATGATACTATAATCTAGATTTTTGGTGGCTAGGTCTTGTAATGTTATTCACTTTTCATGCATTCTTGTCTTAAAGCTACATAGAATTAAGTATGTCCATTTTTCCTTCTCCTTGTGTCCTAAAACAGTGCTTCAGTCAAAGTAAACTTGCTTTACTGGCATAGCTCTGCAATGTGGATATTCCCAGTGAGGTTTCTTTTTGGGTTTTTTCCCCCCTATTTTTTTGACACCGATGCTTATGAGAAGATCTGAATTTACCAAATTGAGTATATATTCTGTGCTGTAGTGGTGATTTCACTTTCCCACTTTTCTGTAGCATTTTCCTGCTAATACACCTTGAAAAATTCCAAAATATCAACAGTGTTTTTATCGCCTTGTTTAGCATTCACAATGGCTTTCTTTGCTAGTAGCTTTCTCACCTTTTAAGCCTCTAATTATATCTTCCATTTCTTTGTTTGCAACATGAGATAGTACAGTGCCTAACTAAAGGTGTTACAACACAGGCAACCAAGTGGAGTCTGTTTAACCGGCCTTAAAGTGTTTCTGCCCATTTACGTACTCTTCCCATTGAAGCCTTTCCTTGCTTGTATTTGCCAGCACCTTTTGCTCTTTTCAGCTTACCGGTTAAAGTGGCCTTGAGTCCAGAGTGTTTATTCTTATCTCTTACAGCACCTCTTCAGCTTTTTCTGATGAATAGCTTCCTCTTCCATCTTCCCTGTTTTGCTGCTTTCCATTCTACTTTCCCTGTTTTGAGGAGTTCCTTGTTTTGGCCTGTTTTTTTTCTTTCATATGATTCCACATGCTCTCAGTTACAAGAACTCTGATTTCCTGACCTTGTACACCTGTTATTGTGACATCTATTACAGTGTCCAACATGAAAGACTATGTCATACTAACGTTGACTACTGTGGTATAACTTGTAGTTGGGAGTCTTAAAGTGCCTGATATCTGTTCTTCAAATTCAGTTTGAAATGGTGACTGTAGGTCTCATCACGTCACTTTTTGCAATGCTCTCAGCAGTTCTGTGTTTCTGGAGTTTGACGCTTAGTGTCACCACGCAGATGATTGCTTCCAATGTAAGTTATTTTCTATGTTCTGACACTTGGAAGGATTGGTCTTAATGTTCTTCTGTAATAAATATGGTCACTGGCTTCTGGTGACTCCATCTGGGGAATCCCAGATTGTTTTGTGTGTGGCTTCTTCTGGAATGCTGTACCATCATTTATAAGCTGTGATCCCAGAACCACTTCCAATATTATTTTCATCATTTGGATTTTGTTATGTATTCCTTTCTCTTCTGAGCATTGTAAGCACTAATACTGGAAACAGCAACCACCATTGTAGAACATATGGCTCATCTGAGCATGCGATCAGTCACTGTTTGTAGGCTTTCATAGAACTGATCTTTGATCTCATCAATGTAGTTGTCTGCAAGTAAAAACCATCATCATACCATGTTTAAAACTTTGCTTAGAGAAATTAGCTGTGAATAGACTTCCAGACTATGAGTGATACCTGTTTTGAACTCCTTAATACTCTTCCCTTCCAGCAGTAAGGACTCTGCATTCTGAAAATACTATTGCTCCCCTCCCAATACTCTTGCATCCGTTCCTGGCTGCTTACAAGCACACATTCAAAGTATTTCATGATAATATGTACCCAAGACTTCTCATTAGTTGTGTAGCTTGCATAGTTGCAGCTGCTTGGATGGTTCAGCAGCAAACTTTTGTAATTTCTTCACATTTAATCAGAAACTTCAGTCTTTGCTTTCTGATTACTTTTATCAAGATGTTAGCTAGACAGATTCCATTACTTTGGCACAGTGTCTGTCAGAATGGCCACACACCACACTGTGTCCCTAAAAATTGAAGGGCTCTTGAGGTCAATAATTCTCCTGTCAGCCCCTAACTTGTAGAACTCCTGAACTGCTTTTCCCCTGATACCTATTCTTTCACATTGCTTGGGCTGTCCTACCAGACTCCTACCTGCAGGACCCACCCACCCCAAATCAATGCAGTACCTTCCTACAGCAAGGAAAGTTGCTAGAAGACAAAATAAGAAAAGCACAATTATCCATGATTCATTGCTGGTCTGACATCAGCTGAAGTGCTTTAGTTAGAGTTGTAGTTTTAAACTGTATTCAATGGAGGGAATAACTCAGGCAATTTAACATCAGAATCATCCTTTAGCAGTTCCTATTTTACTCACTGCTAAGAGCTAAGGACTGCTACCACTTCCATTGACTATGTAGATCACCCAGGTCATTGTGGTGTCAGCCTGGGCACTTTTGAGCGTCTAACACCACGCAGAATGAACCCTGTACACGTGAGCAGAATTTCTTTTTGAGGGTGAGGAAAAAAGACTTGCTGAAACAGATCTGCTACCACTGTCTGTCTAGTGGATCTTTCCTCAAACAGGGAGTAGGCAAGCGTCTGGTTTATGCAAATTAGTCAATCTCTTTTGTGTTACTGTGACTGTAACCATCAGTGCAAACTAATCTCAACTCCCACCATTTTTCTGATGCTGAAGTCTGTTTATTAAAGCACCCGATATTTCTTTGTGTGACTGCATTCCTGTCAGAAGCGTGTAGATCCTTTCCCAGTGTTTTGCTTGCAGTATGCATTCCTTGTAGAACCAGAGTTGATGTCATTTCTTCATGACATTTTTCTTTATCCTGTCAGGTTTTGACAAGATAAACTATTTTTTTACTGCTTATAAAAACAGAGGAGGTGGTCAATTTTTATTTTTTTTTTAAATTGCTTGTCACCTTTCCATTTTGGGCTTAAGATGTTCTGTGATTGAACCTTGTAACCAAACCAAGAAAAAAAATGTAACTGAATAACCTGAAGATGCTTTTTTTATTAAAAAAAAAGTGCGCTGCATAATGTGTTTTGCCATTAAATCTTTAGCATAGCATATCTCTGCAATCAATATATTTAATTTATGATTTCCCTACAAATAATATTACAGAAGTAATTACTTAGGTTGAAAATTCTCAATTCCACAAGTAGTTTGTTAAGTGGAAGTCTTGTAAAAGCCTTAAAAGCCTGGAAATTAGATGAGGTTTTCAAGGTGAAGAAAACTTCACACAGCGCATCAAGTAATTTGATGATTAGGGAGGTGTCTGTACAGCAGGTATCTGTGTTCCTGTCTATGGACAGCAGACAATTAGGTGTTGAAAATGCATTTGAATAATTGTACGGTGCTGTGCATTCCTCTCCAGAACACTTGTCCTGATAGGTGGGAATTCCCTATGATGGTTACAATTTATGCTTTTCATTGAAAAACCTCGATGTTTTCACTTTGCAAATGTTAAAAGTACCCATATCAGGGCAATATTATTGTTTTAATTTTAATGTAATAATCTGCCCAAAAGCTTCTGTGCCTCCATTAGAAATAACCGTTTAGCTAGAAACACTGAACGTTTATGTTGAGAAAGGCTTTTTTTCCTGAAGTACTGGAACAGCTCTGAAATACAGCAATTGTAATTCTCGTTGCTTCAGAAATTGTCTTCTAGAACTAAAGTAATTTTAAATAGATTTTAGGTTCTACTTTTTAGGTATTGCAAGAATTTCCAAATACCCTATGGAGGCAAAATGTTCTTTTTTGCTGATAAGCTTGTTTTCTTTTTAAAAAGAAAACAAAATCATCCTCTGTGTTCTTACAGCTTCTTGCAGTACACAAGCTTCAATCATTAAGGTGAGGGTAGTTCAAAAAACCTTGCTGCACTCCCACTTATTCTCAGCTGGAAGGCTCATTGTTTAAAAAACCAACAACAAAACAAACAAACAAAAAAGGTAGGGTTCCACTGTTGTGGGAATCTTCAGGGTTTGCTTTGGTCAGTTCTGATGCTGAATGTGAAGGGAATATTGCCAGGAGAACCCTGCATGAGGTTGACTGCTTACTGCAAGAGGTGCAAGACATTCCTACAGCAACTAATTCTCTGTTTAGACTGAACTTTCTACCCTGAGCACTAACTGCAGCATCTTTGTTCTGAGTTGTTCTGACTTTCAACCGCACAAAGAAGCCCAAGCATGGTTCTCATGTTGGCTGCAGCCCTGCTTCGTAGTAGTTCAAATCAGAAGGAATGGAGCATTGAAAGCATGGATTTCAGTGTGCAATTAAATTATTGCTGTTCATGAGCATCACTCACAGCTAAACTGTTTGCCTAGTGACAGAGAGGCTGATTGTCTGACTTTCTGAATTATATTCAAATAACATTGTCCTATTTCTCAAGGGATCCATTGGTGCACTTACAAGTTCTTTAGGGCTTTGGCTAGGCTTAATGAAAGACGATGGATTTGAACTGGCATCTTATGCAGTGAAGCTGGTGTTGTAGATGCCAGTTAAAACTAAACCCTTCTCCTGTGCAAGAGTCTTACAAAACTTCACTGAGAACAAATGTTCTATAAGGAAATAGGAAGAACCAGAGAGTTATTTATCAGGAATAAAATTTTCTACCTGCATTTATAATGTTTTACAAGATTCTTCAGAAGGACAAAATCTAGAAAAGTCCCAGGTTTCTTCAAGTGAAAACCTCATTATGAACTTTTATGCAAACATGATTGCAATAGGATGTGAGGCAGGAGAAACAAGGGAAGAGATGAACTGCAATGACTGGAAAAAGCATGAAAAGATGGCAGAAATACTACTGAATTTCCTCCTTTCTCTAAACAAAATCACTTTGTTCAGCCAAAAAAAAAATTGCTTAGTTCAGGCTGGGGAAGTTTGAAAAATACTACAATGAAATGGAAGAGTTGTTTCCTGGAGAAATACTGGTTTCCTTATCACGACATATTTTCTTTACTATTAGAAGAATGAAGGTTTTTCTGTGGCTGGTTTCCATTGTCACGTGTCAGCTTCAATTCTACCAGATTCTGTAGGACTTACTGGGAGAGTTGTTTTGTTTTTCTCATTTGCCTCTCTCTGCAAGTTACAACAGCAACACGTTTCTAAAAGTAAGAATCTGACTGTTCATTGCCTTGTATCTTCTGTTTTTATCTTCCCCGGTGCAAAGTATGCGTATATATTTGCCCTCAAATTATTTCCTGAAAACCCTTATCGAGTCAGGGTGGCAATATTTTATACCTGATGTTCATGCTTTCTGTCTGGTAGGTTAGCAATTGAAAGATGCAAGCTAAATGTCCAGCTTGACTTCCGAGGTCATTGTGACACTGGGCAAGTCAGTTATGTTCTTTAAAGATTTCTTCCTTATATGTTTATGAACATACAATTTTTTTCTTTCATCAGTGTCTGTCACGTCTGCTTAGATTGCAAACTCCTTGAAGTCAGATATTGTGCCCTAATAGTTGTTCATATCATATTCTGTATGCGGCATCATGGCATTCAGTCCAATTCGGGGCTTCAAGATAAATTTCATTATATCCAAGTGAGGGATTTTGTAGCCGTTGGTTTCAGGGTTGAGTGCACATGTTCTTTTCCAGAGCTACCTGGACTAGTCAGAGGTACTAAAGTGCCCGGCGGCCTGTTGGTGGCTGTCAGCTGGAGGTTTCAGAGTCCCTTCCACAGAACAGCCCGCAGAATAGTGTGCACTAAACTGCTAGTGCACAAAATCACCCAAATGAGATAAACCCACTTTCATCAGCATTTGATGTTAATTTATATGACCCTGAAGAGGTGAAGAGGAAGAAGGTGTTTTGTTCTGTCAGCTCAGGTATAAAGATAAGAACAAGCAGTGCCTTAAACCATCTTATGTGCTTGCAAAATAAATAAACATCTCTGTGACCTGGGAACCAGAAAAAATGCCTCAGAATTCTGAAGAGGTGCCAGACAGTAAAATCTGCTGGTCAGTTTGTAACCAAGGTTGAAACAGGAGCGAGGGTGCCTTTCTGGCATTCAGTATGTAGCCTTTCATAGCTCACTTTCCTGAAGGAATATCCCAATTAGGAACGTGTTTGTGCTGCAGGGAAATCATGGAGCACCCTACAGAGTGCATCTCTGCCTGCTCAGAGTAATGAAGAAAACACAAGGGAAGGGCAATAGAAAATGTGTAATATCTAATAACTTTGTGAAGCTGTTCCTAAAGCTGGAATAGGGCAAGCTAGAGGGCAGTTGCTCAGTGAGTCAGTAAATAAGATTAATTAATAAAATATCTTATGGAAAACTCTGCATTGCAATTGCAGCTGCAAAAGCTCTTAAAAGTCTACACTCTATTATTAAATATTGGTGGAAAGAACTGGGGAATAGGTCTTATTTTGTCCTCTAGACTACAATTTTGTGTGAGTGCAGGTCAGATCCCATTGATTCCTAAATAAATCTGGGCTTTTGACAAAATGGTGCCAGAAGCCTTGCTGAATGCTTGGGTGCAATCTCCATAGCAAAATTTATCTGATGCAGCCTTAGGTCTCTTGAAGGATTACTTCACTTATTCGTAACTATTTTCTGCAAGCATTTTAATCAGCTGCTAATCCTTATCTCTTCACTTACATTGTATAATTAAATCAAGATTATTATTTTTAAGTGTTCCCTCAAAACCAGTGATCCTTATGAAAATGGGTAAGAATGAATGTGAAATGTCATAGATGAGGGTTTTCTTTCTTTTGGGAACTGTTCTGTGTCTTTTATTTAACGTTATGATGACAAGCTGTTTATGAGATATCTTCTTTCTTCACGGTGTACAGTGGGCCAGTGTTGAAACTACATTGCTAGGGAATCACTTTTGGGATGAGCTGTGGAGCAATGTGGGACGGTTGTGAACTGCTCAAGGAGGAAATGAAGGAGCAGGTGAAAAGGAGGAAACAGAAGCCATTTCTAAAAACATTCTAAGATCTATGCGACAGGGTGTTACCAAGGCAAAACAGTGAATGGAAATACTCCAACTGTTTTATTAAGTAGAGCACAATCAAAAGTCATCAAAAGCAAAGTAAATATATAAGCCTTACCCTTCTGAAAGGGACTGCTGAAAAATGGCAAAGCTCTGGGATGAAAATGGCTTACTAAAAAGATTAATAATCTCTTGAAATTTTTCTGTTGATACTTTTCCAGTATGGAGACAACTCATAACACGAGGATTGTTGCAGTCATCTAAAGATCCAAAATATTTTGGCACCTTGAATTAAATTCATTTCCCATGAGCAAAACCCAGGTTGGATAGCTGGAACTGCTCTATAAAAGGAAAAAGCCCAAACCCCTTCATATCTGTAGACTGCCAAAACCACTTGGAGGTTCTAATAGGGGTGGCCTAAAAAAGCTGTAGGGCTGAGTATGAAGCCGTTCAGCAAAAAAAACCCGTAGGAAGACAGGAAGAATTGACAGGAATATCAGAGTAGTCTACGTAAACAAAAACATGGAAAGCTGCTTAGGGGATAGCAGCAGAGTAACACATCTGAGTCAATGCGTCATAGGTGTTGCAGAGGACTGTAAGATACATTAGGGAAATTTGTGCTTTAAGTTTGTTTGTGTGGATGAGTGTGTGGTGCTGTACAGACAGATCTTGACTGAAATGCATTGTTAGCTATTTTCGGAAGGAATGGATAACACCAAGTTTCTGGTAGGCTGTTTTCACCTTTTAGCACTTATTTTTACTCAAAAAGACAGATAATAAATGTAATGATTTGATAGTAGTAGCTTCTAAGAGATTTTTGATAAATGAAGGTACTTGTCAAAAACAGCAACAGACAAATTATGGAACCAGAGTTAAATATGCATTGAATCCCCATAGACATACCTGAAAGACCTTGTTAGATATAATTGTTCTTATGTTCCACTTTTTCTTCCCTCAGGTTTTGTTACCGTAGGTAATACCAATAAAATCATCTTTGCTTGTATGATTAATCTGCCTTATGGCTTCTGCAGTCACCAAAACCTGTTTGTAGCATTTACCCTTATAGCAGTTGAGATATATTAGAAAGCCTTGGACCTGTGGACACACATGCATTGCACAGTGCCAATAAAAGCAAATTATCTTTTCATTTTTTGCACATCCTTAAACTTCAGGTGGCGTTGGCACATGATCCAAGATGTCTTGGATCAGATACTGTAACTTAACAAGATATTAAAGGCTACTGAACTCATACCTTGTTCTGCATTTGGTGGGCTAAGTCAGCAAACAGCAGGAAAGCATGGTCTCTGAAATGTCTGAGTCGCTGTTAGCATTGGAATAAGGATCTTGCATCACTTAGATACTTCTAAATCTCTTCACTTTTAACTATGTGGTTCTGGGCTCATTACTCTGTAGCAACACCAAGACTAGAACCAAAGTCTGATCCCTCGCCAGTGATTTATATACAGTACCATCCTACTATTTCTCCATTATTTGTCTAATTTTTCTTAAGAGAACTTTGTGAATCCAGCAGGAGTTGAATTTTAATTAAATATGGCAATGCTTCTGTACACTAAGTCACTCTCCTGCTAGCATTAATGCCCACTTACTGTAGCAGCCACCAATATTCAGGATTTAAATCTGTAAATGAAACATTTCTGTACTACTAGAGAGTAGGAGGTGCATAAGTAAAACAAAGTAATGAATTAAGCAGTACAAAAACCAACAACTGTTTCCAGCATTAATGTGTAATGTAGGAGACTCCCAAAGCATATCAAGTGAAGCCCATCAGGGAAATTCTACCAAGCCTCGACTCCTTGAATATCAGAGAGATTATTTTGTGTAAGCCATCTGAAAGGTATTGTAAAATAATTAGTTGTTCAGAGTTGTAGGAAGCTGCTTGCCAATTCTTCATGGATTTCATTTGTAATTTGCCTCAGGAGTGTGGAAGCTGCTTCAAAACCTGTTTAAAGAGAATTCTACAGAGGTAAGAGTATAAATATCCATGTAAGGTTAAGCAGCATTAGCATGGTTGAGCTGTTAGAGCCACTGCGGTTTGGCTAAAATGCAAACAAAATGGAACCTGCTTCTGTTGGGATCATTTTAAAACCACTAACTTTCTGTAGTCTGTACGTATAGAACTGTTGTGGTCTGGATGGACGTTTAGTTTGTCACTACTTCATACTTTAGCTATTAATAGGTTTATCTAATTACATTCTTTGTAAGGTGCGCTAAGAAAAGTTACTTATTAAAATTCTGTGTCCTTCCTTTTTAAATGCATGACTTATTAAAAGTGTAATCTTTCAAGGGGAAATGAAGCATTGGGAATTATATTTATTTATACAGAGAGAACGAAAACCTTCTGAAGTCAGTGGAAATTTTTCTATTCATCTCAATGACTTTTGCATCAGACCTGTAAGATACAAGTAGAGGCAACTTCAAACCATCTTAATTGTTCTCATGTACAAGACGATATTTAATGGCTGGGAGTACTTGCCTTCTTTTCTGTTCCACGTGAAATATGCTGCACAACAGCTTTGGCAAAACAATATGAGACAAACCTGCAGTTGCTAAAAAAAAAGGCTAGAGTCAGCATTTTTAAAGATGGAAAAAGAATTCTGGAATACAAATAATATTGTAAGTTAATATATTTGCATTCATAACTCTTCCAGGTTTTAATATCTTTTGTTAAACACTGTCCCAAAGGGAAACTGTGAAGTAAGTAGGTTATTTGAGTTGCGTTTGACTTTGGTACTGTTGCTGATTTAAATTCTAGTTTTACAAAAGTTAATTCTTACTGTTTTCTGAGGAAGTTTAAATGATTGTCTGGTTCCCACATCCTCCATTCATTTTTCCTTCCATCAGTGTTCTGCTTAGTTTGTTGGGCAAAGAAACATTGTGTATTGCTAGGGCTGTGCCATGATCTCAGCTGGTAATGACAAATAATTAACCTGCTTGCTTGGTTGATAAAAAAGTGAGACGTTATTGCAGAGGTCTTTGATATGTGAAATCATGGTTCTGCTGGAGACAGCTGGATCTCTGCCTCAACCATATGAGTTTGTGAGGAAATGATGAAAGCAGTGAAATGAATTGACTTCAGATTCCCATTCCTCTGCAGCTATGATTAGAAGCTCAGTTCCTTTTCTCCCTTACCCATGGACAATTTCAAAAATCTTGGCCATTGTGTTTATTTCTGAGCCTTAAGATTTTATCCTGTTTCTGTCACGTTTATACGTCACTATTTGTTAACCATTTTTTATATGCAGTGATATTTTAACTGATTTGCTGAGTTATGCAATAATATATGTAAAATCTCCTTGGTGATATTTTGCAAAGAGGGTTAAAATAAAGCTGTGCAGGGAAGTGATGTTCAGAAATACAAGCTTTATCCTGGCTGACTTCATGTTATGTCCCAGTGCAAATCTTCTGTTACTTGAGAGTAAGAAGACTTAATTCTATTTTATTCACAAATCCAAAATTGAATCTGTTGTTTTCTCCGGTGATGAAGAGCAACACAAATATTACAATTAGTGGGGTTGCCTTGCATCAGCCGGAAGGACCGTTAGATCTGGTAGTGTATAAGGATTTTTAGATAAATTTTACCTGTGGGAAATCTCCGGGTTTTCATTACATTTCTGGAATAATTGTCCTCCCCTTTTATTCATTTCTAGAGGGAAAGATAACACCTCTCTTTCATTAATGAGCCTTCTTTTATCTAAATTATTTAAATACAAGGCAAGGTCCCTGCTCATTCTCCTGCAATATAGGCAGTCCTGTACTGAGATGCTAAGGACACTTCTAAATGAGATTTAATAATATAGTAGGACATTTAGCATATATTAATTAAATATCAGCAGATGGTAAGGAGAGCCCTCGCTGAGAGTGAATAAGTAGAGAGAAATATAACTGCCATGTAATTAAGCCAAACCTGCTGAAACAATGAAGGTGCAATTACTTTTTTATTAACACATTACACTTGCATGCAATGCCGAGGAATTTAATCACTACCTAACTTCAATTATGTTCAGCTCTGGAGATGGTTCAAGTAACAAAAGTTCTGAATCTGGAGATCTGCAAAGTGTAAAGGTGTTTGGATCCACAGCTGCATGCCATCTAAACTGCATGAATAGCTATACTCTTAGCAGTACAACGGTGTCAACATAGAAAAAGGATTTGTAAAGCCCTATTTTTCCATCCTTCCTTTTTTCTTTCTCCTAAACCTACTGGTGCCCACTGATGAGCTGCACTGAAAACCTCGTATTCTAACCCTGCCGGGTCACAGTTGTGAGTTTAGACGTGTTGTGTTATATGGGGCTCTGAGGTTCCTGACTTCCTGCCTCTGCAGCCTGTAACTGGTGGTAAGTCTGGAAAGGGAGATGATTCCTTATGTCACTGCTGTTAGAAACCTGCGCAAGAGTAGACAGAGCTCTGGCATGGGTATAGGTGCAAGGTAGAATGTAAGTTGTGCATAAGGCTTAGGTGGTCTGAGGGAACTCTCGTGAGTCAACCTGAAAATTGATGTAAAATTTACAAAACCTAAATCATCTGAGTGCCATCACCATTGAAAGAAATGCGTGGTGTCATGACAACGACTATGAATTCTATAGTTTTGCCAGGCCAAATAAACAGTGAGCTTTTTCCCCATCTCCTCCAAGCAAAGGTGCCCTCAAGCTTCTGTCTGTTATGTGTTCTCAAAGCCTTTTCTTCGACGTTCCACATTATAATTAAAATGTAAACAGATGTGGGTATAATATTTTAATAGGATTAAAAGTCAATGCTTACAAAGAATGCCATAAAATCCTTAAAGATCTGTAAGAACTTTAGGTTTTCCATCCCATTTTAAAGGCAGCATTGCATGTATGCCTGGAGGCAGATACGGGTGAGTGCGCGCACACCAGAAAAGTACTTGTCAGGCATATGTGGGTTTGTACGTATAGTTCTCATTGGGTCATTAGGGGGGGAAAACTAACAATTAACACTAGCTAGCTAAGACGTACCCCCTGAGACGTGAGTGGTTGTCTAAAAATAAACTGATACCTTAATCCTGAGGATTTTTCAGGAAAAATGTCTGCATTTGCACGTTAATCCAGGGGAAAATTATATTTAGTTCCAGAAGCAGCTCTGTTAACTTACATTGGTAGAGACCCTGTTATATTCAACCTGACATAAAATCCCAAGAAATGGGCAAGAATGACATTTAAATGCATGGAATCGGCATACCTACCTGTAGGTGTGGGTTTATTGGATTTTTTTTTCTAAATAATAATGAAAAGATACATTTGCCACACAATTCTACCACCTTAAAGTACCTTGTTTGACGTTTTACTGTGATGAGTGAAACTTTAACAAGGTCATTAGCTTTGAAGGATTTTCTCCTGGGATTGTGGAAAGCAGTTTATTCTAAATAGCCTGGAAAAGAGAAGAAAATATAAATAAATAAAAATAACACTGTGGTAACTGTGAAAGATTTAATTTGTAAAGAACATAAAGTGGTAGTCTCCAAAAAAAATCCAGCCCTTCACGAATACAGCAGTCATTCAAATAGAGAAATAAATTTAAGCACACCAAAAATAACTTAATAACAAATCCCCTTTTGTTGTTTATAATACAGGAGTAACTGCATTCACGGAACCTGAAGTACTACATTCAGTTCTGAACAGCCTGGTGCTAGAACTAAAAAACAATCACAAAAGAATTGCCACTGAACTTCAGAGGTAACCAGGGAGTAAATTAAAGGTTAGGCAGTAATAAGAATATAAATGGTCAGATTTGTACTTAAAAAGCAAATGTGAATGCAAAGAGATAAAAGCTGGAAGCAACCCTGATACCAGACCAGAACTTGATAAAACATGGTCTGTACACTCTGCAACTAAGTGGTGCAAAAGGCTCCTGCAGGGTCTCTTGTGCAGGGTAAGTACAGGGCATTATTTGCAGCTAGGTTTGAACATCTGTGCGATCCTGGCCCTGCAGACTTTTTGATCTTCAAATCAGTTTGGGACAGCATTCATTTATTCTGTGAACTCATTGTCCCGGCCACCAGTATTGGAGACACATTGAACAACTTGATAGCGACGGTATTTCCCAGCGTGTGAAGCTATTTCACCAGCGTTGCCTGGGTGTTGCTGTGGGGTTTCTTTTTGTGAAGTGAAAAAAGGTTCAGGCTAGGTTCTGCCTCTTCCCATTTGCTAGATCAGCATTTGCCAGGAAACTGATGGATGATCTGTCATTCACTGGCATGGATTATCAGCCTGTTAAAGGTCACAATGGATATCTGCAGGAGACTTAATGCAATAAGATAATATGGACAAAGCAGTTCCATTTCACTAGAAATTGAGGTTATACCTGCTGAAATCCCTGTATTTGGAAGCCAACAAGGTAATGGAAAAATTGCCTTTAATATTTCTCTTTTCATAATTCGCTCCACTACTGCTTACTTTTCCTCTAATGAGTCTCATAATTATGTTTAGAGAAAAAACCTTAAAGTTTCCTCCTTCAGCTCCCAGCGTTGGGATGAATTCTGGTATCAGATCACTCCCAGTGGTGTTTTTGTGCCTTGTTCAGATGCACCCATACTTGAAAATACAGCTTTGCTTCCTGAAAAAAAAGCAGCAGTGATAAAACCTTCTGCTACTGCATTTCACAAGATGCTGTTATTGTTGTGGCTAGGCAGGACTAGAATTCAGAGTGAATCTGGTGCGATTTCCTCATATCAGATATGCTATGTTTTCCTCAAAAACTCCTTTAAATAATTATTTTTAGGTTGTCATGGTTCAACCCCAGCTGGCAACTAAGCCTCACATAGCTGCTCGCTCACTCCCCTGTGGTGGGATGTGGGACAGAACTGGAATAGTAAAAGTGAGGAAACTTGTGGGCTGAGATAAAGACAGTTTAATAGGTAAAGCCAAAGCAGCACAAGCAAAGCAGAACCAGGAATTCAGTCACCGCTTCCCATCGGCAGGCAGGTGTTGAGTACAACGTATGGATGCAGACAAACCGGTGTAGTTTAGTATGGCCTCACATGGGAAGAGCTTAAAACAACCACAGATATGGTGCCGGAGCCCTGACTATCACCCTCATTTATTACATGACAGAGAGGAGACCCGTCGGGTGGTGTGATTCTTGTAGGGTGGTTTGTCTCCTGCTGTTTAGGGGCCTTGCTGGAAATGACATATTAATCTTCAGTTTTCCATACAAGGTATTCAACAGGCCAATGCACATTTTCTGGTTTTATTCTGGTGAATGATCCGGGTGTTAAGTGGTGTGTAAGTCTTATGCTAGTCCTCTGCACACAGCCAACTTTTATTCTTATTTAACGTGTTTTTTTCTAGCTAGTCTTCTGTTAAGTATTCAGCGAAAGCTTTGTCCCTCTTGCCCAAGATTCATTCAGCAGGTTTACAAACTCACCCACTGAAAATATCATCTCAACTTCTTTTCTTTAGCTCTTCCTTCCTCTAAAGAACCTCGGTGGAAACACTTAATCACATTTTCCAAAGGAAGATAGCAGTCTGGCTGTTGCCGCTCTTCTGTATTTGTATCACAGGTGTGAAATTGAATGCCTGTGAGTTCTGCGCCATAAGGATCAAAGTCCTTTTATCCAGATGAGTGCACAAGGTTATGTGACAAACCTCTGAGCTGAGGACCAGCCAGGTTATAACTAGAGAGTGACGGGGACTGCAATGTCACAACTCCAGCTAACTATTTGAGAGTGTTTGGAATAACTGGATAATGAAAACTGCTTAGAGTCTTAAAAATTATCACGATGTTACTATTTCACTCGGCAAGGTTGTTATATGTCTGTTATATGACAGACAACAATGCTTAATTCTTCTTTTTCTCTTAAACTTTTTTCTTAAAACACTGAATTCTGAGAAGGTAAATCCTGGAAATAGTCTTTTACCCTATGAAGTGAGTGGTCCAAAGCCACCAATAGCTGGCTTTGATTGTTGACTTAGGGAGAGACCAGGGGTACATTTTACAAATTTTCATGCAGCATGTGTACATTGCAGACTATTAGTTGCAGCGCTCTGATCTTTTGCTCTCCTCAAGGTCATATAAACCTCTGACCACTAATATGTGCACGGACCCTTTCATCAGTGGATTAAAATAAAATCATCCACCTAGCATTCAAGAGGAATGATACCTGAATTTGCAGATCATCTTGCCCTGCCTGTATCTTAAGAAGGCACCTGCACTCCGCTTCTGTCCATCCCCTTTGACAATTTCCTGACATACTTCACTGCTTTGAAGGCTCTCATTTCAGACTCAAATGGAAGAGCCAGGCTATCACTGAGAAACCGAGTGCTATAAAGGGAAATAGAATGGAACAGAACAATGATTTGTGTGCCCCTGTGCCTGGTCTCTGACAGCAGACAATGCTGGATGCTTCACAAAGAAGATGTAATAATTTCCCTGTCCCCAGCCAATACAAAGCATGCAGGTAAGCCACTCGGTGTCATATCATACAGTTGACTTCTCTTCCTGACTGCTGATGACAGTGAAGAAACAGGAGTATTCTAGTAGCGTTGGGTAGCAACACAGAACTGTGTGTTAACTTTGTGCTTTCTAAACTTCATTCCCTGTAATGCATTTTTAATTTTTTATTTTTTTAAATATAATTGTAACAATCCATTGTAATACATGAAATAAGAAGTACAATTGGGAATAGAACCCTGGAATCCTGTTCTCAATAGCAGGGTAAACACCTTGTTTACCTTGACAAGGGAAAACAGATTCTGTCTGAATCTTTTTGGCAAACAGTAACACCAAGTTCTTCAGCTATACTCAGAAGTAATTTATCCTTTTTCAAATTAATTTGCAACAGGCTAGGCAAACTCGTACAAAGATATAACACACCGGTATAAAAATAATTACAGCAAGTATAATCCAGTAAATGGGCAGCAGCATGAATTCCATTTTAAAACTGTGGATCCTGTGACTACTATGTGCTATATAGTGTTTCTGTGTATCTCTATTAATGCAGGCAGGACTCAAACCTGACAGATACTGACAGCAAAGTATTACAGTGTAGAGATCAAGTAAATGCTCTAGAGAGAGTGCTTGAGACATCTTTGTCAACTTATCAACATTAAGTGCAGACCAGAGCAAATAGTTGTTTCAGCCTAATTGACTGGATATCACATTAATTGTACTATTTAGTAAGTTATTATCAATGAACTCTGGAAGAAATTTTAATATATTTATTTTCTGCAGGAAACAGGAAACAAATCTTCTGTTTAATACACAAATATGTTGCACCTTATCTCTTGTTTCACAAGGGATTTGTTTAACTAAGACTCTGGCTGATATGAGCAGTTTCTTAAATTGAAAAATTGCAATTCATTCCCCCACAACTTTGATACAAGTCTTATCAGCATGAGGAAGTGACAAAAACATATCTCTTCTCCAAGACAGTGTAAGGATTAGCTGAGCAGCAAAAGACACTTCATTTTGTATCACAGAATGAAAATAATAGGTAAAAAGCTTTGTCCTTTATTGAAAGCAGGGGTGTAGACATAGGGGTTGATGTTATACCCAGGTTTACCCCTACTTATCAGCAAGGCTGCATCGTCTTTTCATTGCTCCTCTGACTTCAACTGTGCACTGGTTCTCAAGGTGTGAAATGCGTCACGGAAAGGGAATGTAAGGAGCGAGCTAACTGGAAGGTAAGAATATTTGTTGTGTTGAGCAACACCACTGAATGTTGTTTATAACGAATTACTTTAGCTCAGGTCTGGAGCCAAGATTTGTTGTCTTCAGATGCTCGTTAAATCTTGGCCGTGGTGTTGTAATTTGTGATACTTCCTAAGACGTATATTTTATGGATTTTCATTCAGCCTAAGAGTTTCTTTGCTCAACGAAATTACTGCAAACTCAGAACCAAAGTGTGGTTTTAACCTCAAAAGAGCTTACAGTAAGTATAAGCCAGCTGACAACAGTTGGATACAGACATGAGATAAGAGGAAAACTGGATGATGCTCTAAGAATGGAACTGATTAACTGTTTTCAAGAGTCCTGGAGGAAAAGGATTTTTTTGAAATGAAATAGGAACTTCCTGAATGAGGAATGGAGATAAGGTGAAATGCCCAAGTTCACACCACAGATCTGTGACAGGTTCAGGACACGAAGGCAGCTCTTAATTTCCCAGTTCCATCAACAATGGAAGATGCTTCTTCTGAGGAGTGTACCCAAATGTAAAGAACTGGAAGAAGCCCTTTGCTGTTGATTGCACCCAAAGGAATTATCAATGTAATAGTCCTTATAGAGATTACAGTACTGTGGCCCCTCCTGTATTTTGCCTCCAATTACAGGAGTTATCTAGAGCTCACGACTTCGTGCAAAGCTGTCTGTGACTATGTGCTTTGCTTGTTTGCATGTATATGCCTCATGCTGATGGCACCGAATCCATTACTGTAAAGTGGATAAGAGCACCTTGAATGTGAAAGAGGCTGTTTAAATCCAACTTACATTTAACTTACATTCTCTCTAGCAGCAAACACTCTCAAAAGGATGGGTATTTTATAAATATATAAATGAATTATACTGAATGTACCTAGGGATAAGAGACTGTAGACATTAATCTTTAAGGGAGTTGGAAAAAAAAATAACTCTGTGAAATCTCTCCCTGTATTAATTTCTAAGATAGTCAGCCAGCCAGAGATTCCTTTTTGAGCTTTCAGCATTTCTCAAAATACTTCTTGTAAAGGAAAAGGGATAGGGCTGGAAAATCTTAACTATATGGACCAGGACAAGATGTTTTCCACTCGTAGTTTGCTCTCTAAAGATGGTGTGAAACAGCTGATGACCAGGTAGGCTGCAGAGCTGGTGTTTGCTGACTGGATTAAATCATACTGTATGTGAGGCAGTGCAGTCCACTGGTCATAGACAGCAAGCAAAGTCAAATAATCTGAGGGTTTTTTTTACAGCTTTACCATAAATGTCAAGTGTTGGTGAACACACTGAGAACACTTCAGTGTAGCTCTGCTTGACCTCTTCCTCTCTCATTTCTCCTTTCCAGACCCACAAAGGGATTGAAACCTGGCACCTTGATCTCATGGTCTCAGCATCCTACTGTGCTGTAGTTTCCCTCTTTTGTCTGAAAGAAATAATTCAATCTCTGCGTGAGAATTTTGAGTGATAATAGCACTTCTCTCTCTCAGCATGTGAACATAAATACATTAAAGACTCTAGGTATGCAGATTACTATGGTAATGAGGCCATGTAAATACCTTGGATAGAAACTGATACAGTCATAAAACAGTTTAAAACCTTTTACAGATTAAAAAGTAATAGAGTTAAGCATAGTTATTTCACTAAACACAAGTCAATCGTTTATTGTCAGTCCTTTTGTACCCCATCTCTTACATTTTCCTTTGAAATTCGAAGCTTCAACTGCCCACACACATGAACATCTTTATAAACAACCCAGTGCCCTATAATCAGGTGCAGGAGTCCTCTAAAGGAATGTAGCTTGTTACTTTAACCACTTACTCTAATAAGCCCACACAGGGCCTAGGTTACCAGTATATTTTACGGAAAGGAAATTGTGAAGAGAAAAGCCTGTAATGATATTTGCTCCTTGCTTGTGCATTTTTATTGAGCTACAGGCACAATCATGCCTAATTAAGCCCCTTTGTTATTTTTCATCATTTTTGCTCTAGTCCTGTAGGTACACATACTAGTGGTTTAATTCTTAAAGAGGATCAATGGGTGGGATTTATGATTTAGCTGAATGGAAACTTTATTGAATGATAAATATGTAATACTTTTAATAATCAATATGTGATGGGAAACTGTTTAAAAGCACAAGACTCTCCAGGTCAGCTACAAACAGTTGAATTTACTAGCTTTTAAAATGTCTGGTAGCAAATCTGCAAAAAAAAAGGGGCTCATTATGTGACCGAACATCTAAGATCTGTCAGTCTAAAACATTTTTACATTACATTTATGTTCAAATTTAATTCTAGCTAAAATGTGTAACTCAGCCTTCTGTGTCTTTGAAAATAGTACGGCCCATGTCTTAGTCCTAATTATCTAAGATGGTGTCTGACTATATTGAGGGAAATTTATGTGAGATCTCTATTTCCCACTTAAAATTCCACAACTGCAGTTACAGTTGAGTGGAGTTATTCTCACAGAGGAGAATTGCTTCAATTCATCCAAATATGGATCGCTTTTGCTCTCCTTTAAAGGAAGAGGAAAAATAACTCAATTAAAGTGACATTGTATTAATGGTGGATTATGTCAGCTAATAAATAGTCAATGCTTTCCATGCCACATTTAGGTTTCTTCCTTCTATTTAAATAGCAGCACAATTTCACACTTGTGTGTGTTAAATCTTCTCTAGTAGACACCGTGAGCAATGAATTAAGTGTGAAAATCAGAATAACATTCTGGAAAGAAAAGGAACTTGTCAAACTCCTTTCTGACAAGTGCCTGGATGAGGATCATGACAGTTCGCATGTAGAAGTTGTACCGGACGGCAAACTGCATGGGCCATCAAGGACCAAAATGGAATTGAACTTGTAATTTCTTGCAAAACACTCTTCCTTCTAGTACAATAAGTATTCTTTTTTTCTTCATTACTAACATCTTTGTTATTTAATAACCTGTGTGAAGAAGAACATTTCCTTTTAGCTCTATCACTCTAACAGGTATTTAGTGTTTCATTCTATCATCAAAAATCCAGGCTTTACAACTATATAATTCCAAAATGTTTTACAAGTGGCCCTGATCCAGCAAAGACCTATCCATCTGTTTACTTGAATAACAATAAGCATTTATATTCCAATAGTGCCCTTTATCTTGCCTGGTCTTTACACAGAACCATCTGCTTCAAATTGACTGTCTTTCAGATTGAGCGCGCCAAGAGCGCTGACCTTGTAATCTCATCTATGCCTTTGACCTTGCAGAGCTTCCCTGAATGAAGGATTAGGGTCTGCCACACGCAAGGCGGCTTATGAGAGCTGTGTTTAACATTGCAAGTTTGTAATTGGAGTCAATGAAGTTTTCCTGAATATGACTTGAATTTCTGATTTACTTTGCAGTAAGACAAAGCCAGAGATGGAATGCAAGTTCACCTGTTCCATGTGTTGTCTTGTCTGAAAGTCACTTCTTGGTCAACTAAAAGTAAAGTAAGGTAAATCTCTGGCAGTTAGGCTGGACTGTTTATTCTACCCGCTGATTTTTATCTCTTTTCCAAAAGAATAAATGCATTATATAAGGCTTAGCAAAGCACGTAAAGGTATCACTACACAAGGGAGTACTTCTAACAAGCAGGATTTCAAGCAAGCAAGAACATTGTCCACTGAGGCATGTGTTTGATGGTAAATGAGTTGTATTTGTGAATTGCCTCCTATTTACTGTAAGGCTTTCACCAGAGATCTTTCTTGAGCTAAATTACGTTATCACAATAAAGTTGAAAGGACTATGATTTCTTTAGCCAAACCTACTTAATCATCAAGCACCCCAGTTGCTTTGAAGTGTTGCTGCAGCCCTAACTAATAGAAGATACTCTCAGACTTACCAACATGTGGCCTTGCCTTTCACAGAGACCTTACTGATAAAGTGAGAAGCATGCAGAGAGCACATGTGGAATATGAATGCATTAAGTCTGCTTGGTCTTTCCAATTTGAGACTGACTGTTCTGTGCCTTGATGCCCCTCTGCTCTAGCAGCATGAAGTACTAGCTTGCTTTAGAGGATTTTAAATTATTTTCTTCTCCCCTATATCCCTATCTTCCCTTCCTTTTCTTAACCCTATATTCTTGTCCATTTGCTGGAGAGAGAAATAGAGAAATTTTTGCTGTTTCTTATATACACCCAGTGACTGCAGTTCTCAGAAGAGCCATTCACTTTTCAACAATGAACTCTGATTTCTTCTTTGATATTGGAAGCTACAAGAGTAAGAGATATAAACTCCTCCAAACTATTCTATCTTGAGGTCAAAATGTGCAATCAGCCTAATTTTTAGATGATCACCGCTTATAAGGACCATAAACCTCATGTTCTGGTCCTGTTTTGAGCAGGCGATTGAACAAGGTGACCTCCAGAGGTCCCTCCAAAGTAAATTATTGGAAGAATCTACGATTCCGGTCTATTGGATGATGCTTTTAACTGTACAGGTCCCTTGACTCTGCAGCTGTGAGATGTGGAAACTAGGGGTGAATATTTAACTGCAATCTCTTGTATTGACCTGGTTGCAGTCATGCTTTAAATTAACAACCAATTCTCTTAATTGTGTTTTTGGCATATTTTCTGTGATAAATTATTCTCATACTTTATAGCTCCTTAACTTTTTTTTGTAGCACTGTTTGCAAACCCATAGGAAGGGATGCCTGAAAAAACAGACAATAGAAGAGATATTACAAACTGCAATTGCATGTAATTGCTGCTTTGTAAGTATTCATGGGGGAAAGAAAAGACTTCCTTATTCTTTCAAATTTGACATTCAGTGCGTAAATGTTTGTAAATCTGTCCTTTTCTTTTCTAATTTTTTTTCTGTTTGTTTGCCCTAATCATGCACGGAGAATGTTTGCAGGCTGTTAGGCATACCATAACCAGGATATGCAACAGTCAGGAACTGCTCAGAATCACTCCCATGATAACACTGTGTCTTTCTGATTTGTGGTGAACCTTGGGGGAAACAGAATATTTCATTCTGTTGGGCAGTTGATTACTTTCATGCTTTTTAAAACTCAGTCTTTGTTTTTGCAGTTTTCTGCTCTTCAGAACTTCATAGACAGAAGTTGCCTCAGTTTTACCCTTAGAAACCCTGAGGAACATGATGTGGTTAGTTGTTACTATCCAAAATTTGACAAGAGTTCTTGTCTTCCTTACATATTGGGGGTTTCAGGATAGAAACAATAATCAGTTAGGTTCTGAGTCCTTTCCCACAGATAAAAGAGAATGCCTGAAAGCAAACGGAGTGTATCTGAAAGTGTTTTGCATTTTACATTGTGACATCCTGTGTCATCCCTTACAGCAATTAATGTGTTAAATGTTACCTCTTCAGGATAGTGGCACAGTTATTTTTCAGAGGTGCAGAAGGCACGCAGAACGGTAAATCTATTCTAAATACTTCGTGCTGCTATTTCGAGTGATCTAGTGTGGCAGAGGCCTGTCAAAACAATTTACACAAGTAACAGGTGATATAAGTAAAGAAAGAATTACCGGCAAAAGGTAGCAAATAATCTCCTTTTCTGATAATCTGAAGATGTTAGAAAGCTTTCTAACGCCTTTGCCCTTTGTCTGTTCCTAGCATGTTTCTCAGACTTCCTCTGGAATGTATTATGCTCCTCATAATTAGTTGCCTGTCTTCTGCTGGGAAAACAGAAAACTGAAGAAGGAGGGGGGAGACCTTGAGATGATGTCTAAGCAATAAGTTCCCAGTGTTTTATTGAGAATCCCACATTTCTGTTAAGTAATTTCCCCAAGCAACTGGGATTTACTCAGTGTTCCTTGTTATAATTAAATGATAAATCTCAGCATGGACAGCATCCAATATAGAGTAAGTCAGTTCTGCTGAAGTGGAGTAGAACCCAAGATACATTTAACTAGGAAAACAACCCAGCTTGGGAAGGCTCTGTTCCCCTGTCAGAGGCCAGACAAAAGGCAGACATCACTGCTTAGTAACTCGAGAGCTCTTTGGCAAGTAAAGAGTATCAGCCATATTCTGCAATATGCGATTTTCTATAAAACATATTTATAAAAGGGCCTAATATTTCATCATCAATGTGAGTTGTTCTTACAGGGCTCTCTAGTGCTGCTACTTGCAAGAAGAATCCCTGGTAAAAGAGTATGTTGATGAGTGAAGATACATTACAACATACTTATTTATTGCTTTATACATTTCCATAAACCATTAAAACCCTATTTTAGATATGTCAGTCAGTTGGCCTTTATAAAACATTGTCATTAAATGTTTACATGACGGGGCCCAAGCCAGCACTGCAGTTCAGTAGCAGGTGTTGCCCGCTCTTCTGCGCATCAACAGGTTCAGCTGAACTCGGGCGTCTTTCCAGTTCTCTCTCTGGTTTTAGTCTTTGGATCTGTGTTAATCTAGACTGAAGCTGACCTAATGAAGAGTGATCTCTTACTGACTTTACAGGGGAGACTCCTGACTAGAACGTCCTTATTATGGACAATGTCTCTTTAATCATTAGTGAAAGCTGCCTAGTTCATTAAGCATTCAAAGCAATCAGGAGGTTAAATCATACAGAACAAACACCAGTAGCTAATGTATATGCAATATAATACAGCAGAGGAAGTATCTCTTGTGGGCAGAGAGTGGCAGGACTAGTAATTTTGTGAATTGTATCATTAATAAAATATATTTTATTCTATTTGATGCTGACTTTGGAAGGTTCCTGTATGATTATTACATTTTTAAGCATCAGATTTTTTTTTTTCTAAAGGCTTTACTGGAGGCTAAATTGAGATCTAATACAAAATTCAAAGAGGTTCTGCTGAAATACCATTAAAATTTTAACTTTATGTTCTTTCAGGGGTTTAAAAGTTATAGAGGCAAAGCTGTACAAGCCAAAAGGAATTTAACTGTAAGATTCCTCTGTTCTGTAATAGGTAGAATGTCCAACTGATGTAGATTCTTTGTTGGGTTATGTATTCTGAATATTTGGGGTTTTTTCTTAGTAAATGGATGTGTTCACTAAGGGATTTTAAGCACTTGATCTTTTCAAGTGTTTTTCACTATGAAATTTCAAGCCTTTCTGTCCTGCTAAATTAAAATTAGACAGAGATTTCTAAATTGGTGATATGATGATATTGCTCTTCAGAGCTTGTCTGTGCAGTTATGGCACATCTGAAAGAAGCCGGGAAGGTGATAAACCTTTATTGCTTTTAGCCAGGACCCGTTGCTTTGATGTTGACTGTCAAGTTCCAGTAGTTGCATAGTGGTCTCTGACCGCAGTCTGTGTACGGATGGCATGACCCAGGATGCTGCTCAGTGCTGGTCTGACTCCTACCCAGCAGTATATACCAGGTATATACCAACCCGCCTCTGCCCCTTGTCTTGGTGGGAAGGGATTCTTGGTGGTGGGACTGTAACAGAGCTGAGGCACAGGCACCTCTGACCATGTCCCCATTGCAATATCTGTTTGCCAGTAAATGTCTCGTTTGACAGAGCTAATAGGTAAGAAGCTGAAATATTCAGAGCATCCCCAAAAGACACAATTTTCCTGCTTTCTATGAAGAAAATTACCTTTTGGAAAATGTAACTGTTCGTGATATGTGAGGAACAAGTCCTTGGCCCATCACTGACTCTATATGATATGCACGTGTCTTCATGGGTTTATTGCATGTTACCTCCTGTGATGGTTTTAATTTACAATCCAGAGTTATAAAACCCTGGGAAAAATGTCTTTTGCAGTCTGTTAAGCATTAGCATTCTCATATAATATTTTTAATATGCCACAGACACTCATGACAATAAAAATGCCTGCTGATGTCAGAAGTATCTCCTATTTATACTATCCAGGAAAAAAACCCAAGTTCTCATGCTTCTCTGAAATTATTCCACACTGGTTTTAATTTTGATGATAGCTGCTGAAAAATTTATGAATAAGCTTGTCTGCTATCAGAAACCACATCATGGAACTTTACCATATTGACACCCCATCATGACAGGGAAATATGTATCATCTCATTTAGTTTTGGAGAATGTGTCTGCAGGAAGTCAGGCATAGTTAATGACTCCAAATAGGCAGCTCTAAAAAACATAGACTGTATTAATCTCTGCTGTGAACCCAGAGCAAGTAGCAGTGCTACAAATCCCCCGTCTTCTCTCTCCATCCAAAATTCCTTATTTACCCTGCCAACATATCTCAGGTTTGAGCAGAGGGGAACGCTACTGGGGATGAGCACACAGTTGTTACCTCTATGACTGCAGAGTCATCGGGAGATCAGACCTTTCCAGCCACTGGAAATGAGGATTATAGCCTGAGCGTGGGACACCCCAGCCCCCTGTGGAAATGGTGCTCTCTAGGAGCAGCCCGTGTGCTGCTCTGTGCCATAGGTGCGCCTCACATTAGGGGGGATGAATCCTTCCAGTGTGAGCTTTTTAATGTAGACACCTCAAACAGCAGCCTGGTTATGAACATGTGTTTTGCTGTGGTGCCAGAGTGTTGGTGGTGGTAGAGTAACCGGGCAAAAAATTTGTTTTCACTATACTATTTATAAATGGGAAGCAAATGTACCAAAATAAAAGGCAGTGGAAAGTAACATAGCACTTTTATAGCCAACTGCCTCTGACAAACAAATTGGCCAGCAGCACTTCATTACGCAGATCACCTTGCCCAGCACACACTGCTGTAAGATTAAGTTTTGCCAGAAGTCATTGCAGTTTACTAATGAAAGATGCTTGGATAGTTTGTGTGAAGTCTCTTTGGTTTTATTTTTCTTTATTTAATTTGAAGATGTCAAACAAAAACCACTTTATAACTCCCTTGATCATGCTGTGTTGTTTTATGTGGAATATTTATTCATGCCTGTTTTAGCGAACAGGGTGGGAGTCAGCACGTACAAGAACTCACAGATAAAGTAAGTGCAGTGGGAAGTGCAGACATCAGTTGAAGGGTCAGCTGGGATGGATGTGGAGGGCAGTGTTTGGACTTTATTTCTTTTGTTTTGCTTTCTTCACTGTATTTACACCCTTAGGGAGGTTTTTGTGTGTGTGTGTGTCAGAGGAATGGAATAGGAAACTGATTTGTTCCTTTGAGAACACTGGTTAGGAAAAAAACCCTTTCTCTTCTAATGTTCCTGACCGATACTACCTTTAGTAATTGTCAATGTGCTGGCTGTATGATTCATTCCTGTGTAACTATTAATTTAGGGACCTAAAACTGGACTTGGAAATATTACATCGCTGAGTTCCAAAGTGAAATTCTGATTTCTTTTCCTTAGACATTGCCCAAGCCTAGAGGTGAGCTGAGCCTTCCCAGCCATCAGCCCTGAGCTTCTGTGTTGGATTTATGGTGCCATTTGTAAGCATTTTCCCATGTGTGCAGCATCCTTCCTGCACTGGAAGGATTCTGCCCAGGGGACCTGAGCAACACTCGATTATTTTAAAGTAGCACCATGGAAGGGTTAAAATACCATGAACAGGGGGGTAGGCTGGATAAATCTCCTGCTGTGTCATATCCATGCTAAAAAAACAGGCGGCAGGAGGAATAGAGGCAAGGCAAGAAAGAAAATGAAAAAACCTTCAGGTTTCTACTTTCCTCCTAACCCCAGACTTTACAGCTTGCAGTTCCCTTTCACTATCTGTGCATTCAAGAGTAAAATTGCACCCTAGACAGGATGCTGTGATCTGCTACCTGAGCAACAGTGCTGGGTTATTAACAGGAGTTTCTTGGTACCCAGCTTGCTGCTTGTTCCCCTAGATCAGGGTGCCTTAGGTATGCACGTGAAAGGTCGGGTAATGCATATTGCTCGACTGGGCTGGCCCTTGGAAAAAGTTTTTGATCAGAGGCACAGAACAGAAATACTTTAAAAAGCATGACGCCTAACTTTTTAAAGCCTTTAAAAGCTTGCTTACTTCTCATAAACACAAATTAAAGAGATGGAAAGAGACCGAAGGAAACAGATAAAGCAGGACGTATTGTAAGAAGACGAAGGAAAAAAATGAGTGTGTAACTGGGGTATGATCCAGCTTCTAAGGAGATCTGGGCTTGAGGAATTTGGATGATGTAGTAAGGATTATCTTTTGCTGCTGGCTTTCTGCAGCAGCATTACAGTAATCATAGGGAGAATTATGACTTCAGTTCCTATGAGTGCACCCATACATATGTTATGAACAAGAAACAAGTAAATATGCATGTATATGTGTATATATACACATTAAAAATACTGCAAAATCCATTACTTCTTTCTGACTCCATTTTATAACACAAACTGAATTTTCTTATGCTTATTCTTTATAAATTTTGTCCTACTTGCTCACACAACTGTTTCTTAAAAATCTGCATGCTTTTGTTTTGACAGGGTTTAACATTCCCCAAAGGGTTATATGCGTTCATGTGTAAAAGCAAAAAAAACCAGTTCCTTGCTGTAGCAAGAATGACCCAAAATGCACATCTTCACTCCAAAGCATAGTTCTTGATCCCCTGAGTGGCTAACCATGTCAACAAGCTGTTATTATCAAAGTTTAATTGAATTATTTCTACAAGGTAATGTGCTAGTGTATACGGTTATTTTTAATTCTTTTGTTTTCGTTTCAATGGAATGGAACAGATAGAAATCAAATCTTTTGGGGAGAAAGGGAATGAAAAGGGAGGGCATTAGAACATGTAGAGAGTGAGCTGGTCTTGCTCCTTTGGTTTTATGCCTCTCTCATTATCACTTCATGTAGCATCACATCTGTGTTCAATAGAAAATTAGAATCTTTCTTGCACAAAATGCTCTGGTGCAAAAAGCAGTATTAGATGAGCAAAGTACTGACACATCAAGATTTAAGATTTTGCTACACGTATGTTACATTATACATTTAACATATACAGACATACTAAAACCTGAAATTCCTGATAGCTAAATCTCTAGGCCAGTTATTTCCTGTCCTGCTCCTTAATGACGTTCAACTGTTTCACTTTGTCTTATCCTTCAACTCAAGCTAAACAGATTCTTGAATTCTGAAGGTTTAGTTTATTAGGGAATTGTGATTTTGATACCTTGGCAATACTTGGGTTTCAGCAATTCATCTCTTTTTCATACAACAAAACATGTAGTCTGATGGTAGGTGAGGAATTAACACCCATACTCACTCACATCATTATAATCTCATGATTGTGCTTTATTAAAATAAGATGCTGAGCAATTAAAGACAGCCTACTCACTAGTTACTGAATGCTTAAAGGAAGGATTCAGTTTACATTTCTAAAGTCTTACAGTTAGAAATGGCTACCTACTACTACTTTTCCTTTGAAAGTCAGTAGAAAAGTATGGCTTAAGAGAATAGTAAAAAAAAATAATTCACATGCCTTCCATGTACAGTACCAGTAACAGATGAATTTGCAGGTGGCACGTACCACTTATGCTGGAATGATCACTTGGATTTAGTTGTTTGTGTTTGTGCTTAAAAAGATAAACTGTCCGTATTGGTTCTTAACAGCAAATGCACCAATGTTTATCCAGGAAAAATGTGAACTGTAATGAACTCAAGATGTGATCTGACTTAATCTCAGATTTTATACTGAAATAACTGAGATCCTGTCCACCCAATCCCTTGCATCTGTGACTGTCAATTGGAAAGAAAATTGGTACTAATTCTGCCTGAAATGCGAAGCTTCAGAAAGTTGCATTGATGAGTGTCACAGGAGTTACTCCTGACTTGCATTAACCTAACTGATGACAGCTTTCCATTGTCTGAATTTGTTGTTATTTTTGTTTGTTAGTTTCACAGTGAAATAAGGAGCGTTTAGTTCCACAGAAGTCAGTGGAGCCTCCTCTGATTTATACCGACACCGGTACTGTGCTCACCACATGGCTGTGTTTAACCCTGCTTAGTATTTGTGCTCTCTTAACTTACCAGAATAACTACTGTTAGTGAAGGGCTTACTGATTCATTTAAAAGTCTTAAATGAAACACATGGTGCTTGCTGGGAGTGTGAATGAGCAGGGCACGCTTTATCTCCTGTGTTGTGAGAGTGCCAGAACGCTAGGCTATTTTGGGATGAGGTAACAGAAAGAATTAATGTGGTCTCTGACAGAAGTCGGGCCAGGGTTTTCATATTATTTATTCTGCGGATGAGGGTAAGGGTCTCTGTTTTGTCTTTAAAACTATCACACTTTTTTCAGCGATTTGGATTAAGAGATGCCTTAGCAGTCACAAGATGGGTTTCATGAAAATTGGATGTCATCGCCTTCACTAAATAGCCAACTGGTGCAGAGAGCCCAAGCAAGCTGGGTAATTTCCCTCCAGAGAGGGTTTCGTTTAAATTAGTGGATAAAATTGATACTTTTTCAGAACATCTGTTCCTGCTTCTAGACTCTTGATCATGGGGGTAATAATATCAAGTGCAACTATCCCGTTTTTTCTCACCCATGTTTTCTAAATCTTGGCTATTGATATTGTTTAGCGTTGTTAATCAATCTCTCTGCTTTTCCTCTCCTTTTTACAGGCTTGCCTTTTTAGACATGATTAGACTTTGTTTATGCACATATTTTGTAAGCAGCTGTGTCACTCATTTTGGTAAGTTCAAGACTTCATGTTGTGGTGAGCTTCTAAATGTTCATTAAAATCTTAAATCAGGCAGACCAAAGGAAAAAAAAAATAGCATAAAATGCAATTAAAAGCCAGCTCGCATCTATGTCTAGGTAAACAGAAAGAATGAGAAGAACCAGTTTAGAAGCCTCCAATGACTGACATGCAGCATTTCTTCTGAGTGGCTGCCAAAAAGTTCATTTATAAATATATTGAACAAAATGTGCACTTGGTAGCATCTGACTTCTAACCTTTGGTCACGGTGAAAATTGACCTTTTATTTCTACTCCTTGTCTTTTAATCACGACAGTGCTCTGCATCTCGCTCTTAAATTCTTAGCTTCCCGAATAGCCTCCTCAGAGATATTTTGAGGAATTTTATATTTAAAATAATTCAAAAGCTAGATTTAAAAGCTTATTTTTTGACACTAAATTGCATCTGAGCTTTCTAAAAAATGGTGAGAGATTTCCCCTCTCATTCTAGATAAGCAGAGGACAGGTAGTACTTAAATTTGGTTGTGCTTCATCCCGTATCAGTGCCAGCTGGATTCACACATGGACATTGGTGCTTCAGCTTGGCATCCTTCTATGCAGGATCTGTAAACACCACAAAAGGTGATTAAAACAGAAAAGAGTTTTCTGAAGTATATAGCTAGGTGACAACTACACTTTAAGTGCCAAAATTGCTAAGAATTTGTTTTTCACAGGCAGGCTGCGCAGAGTTCTAATATTGATGCCACTTTAAAAAAATGGTTTAAACTTGTGTGTGTGTGCGCATGCACGTTTCTATTACCGCAGCCACATTTTATTTTGAAAAAAAGATTTCATTTTACTTGTGTTTTTGATAGCTGGCTTTTCAGCTAGCGAAGACATGAAAATGTTCTAAAAACGCACTGCTGTCATATCCCCATGTTCAACATGTCAGCGCTAGCACACCGACAGCCCTGCTGAGGGCCGCTAGCATTTCTGGTGCTGTTGGTTGGGCTCTGAACAAACTGACGAAGTGATACAGACAAAGAAGGCGGCAGGCTGTCTGCATCAGGTTCCCAGTGCTGGAGCAGCTGCGGTCTGAGTTTGTGTTTGCAGCAGAAAAATTAGAGTGCTTGTAAATAAGTCTGCTGTAGGATTCTTGTGCATAAACACAGTAGATACACGCTGCTGCCAGCGTGTGTGTTCAGTCCCTCCAACTCACAGGAAGTTACTGGGAATCAGCAGCAAAGGGAACTCCTTAAGGGTGTTCCCAAAGGGTATTCCTTAGTTTTCCCATCTCAAGAGCAAGACTTGGTGCAGTCAGGTAGAACATAAACATTCTTCGATGCAGTAACTGTGGCCATGTGTTTCCCTTGGGAAATGATGGAGGGTTTTATTCATTAACTTTTTGAAATGTTACCACTGGTAAATTTAGGTTTGGGCTCCTTTATTTCTTTTTGGGTTTGGAATACATTTCTCCCACTCATTTATTACTGTTCTCAAAAGGTGAAATGAAATGGAAAGCAAGCCTTTTTTTCTAAGGAACATTGTCTGTTCCAGAGCCCTGGGTTTGTGGAATGTTTATTATCCAATCTTTTTAAAAATCTGAAGAAAATGCTCAATTCCTCGTTTTCTCATAACCTCGTTTCTTGCTTCAAACATGTTTATCAGCGGGATTTTTTCACAGGGTTACAATGAAATTATATGCATGGATATGCCTTTCTTATTAACTTTTTCTATATTCCAACTTAGGTGTTTCATCAGGTTTTTTGTATTAAAATCATGCCAAAAAGCTTTAGTAGGGTCCCTCAAAGCTACTCATTGCATGCACTTAGAGTTAAAATGTTTACCAAGTAGTTAAAATAGATAAGACAAAGGATGATGGGTATAGTCTCATGATCGTTCATTTTATAGGTAAAGGCACAGCGACAGCAATCAAGGGGCTCACCTGAGTTCATGCCTTGTCTGTGTGGTAGAGCTGGGGCCAGAGGAACATCTTTTACCCCTTTCTTGGCCTCAACATTAAAAACGTTAATAACAGTGATGGTAATATTGTGTGTGTCTATATACCTGTCTATAACTATGCACTGCACAAACAGAAAAAAGTTTGTACCTACTTCAAAAAGTAGTTTGTCCTTTGGCTTTTCTCTCTACTGCTCTGTAGCGATGGAGATCAGTTTGGATGCTTGAAGAAAGCCGTGTTGTATGAGGAGCTCCCTTCCTGGTTTAAGAAATTAAGAAATGAGAAATCAAAGGGAATTCTCATTAAGTTTAGCCATACTTCTGTTTATAGTAAACACATTACCTCAGCTGGTGATGCAGTGAGGGTGGTTAATTGCTTTTCTTATCAAGACAGATTCTGTATAGGTTCCTATTGTTGCGTTCTGTGTGCCTGAGTGTAAGCAAGTGAGTGTGAACTATCAGTGGGAACTGATAGCTCTGAAATGTCTTCATGAGAAGCAGCAAATATATCCTTAAAATTCCATTCAAGTATGCTTTCTGTCAATAACTCGTCTTGCAGTGACATGTTGGATATGCTTACTAAAATGATCCTGATATGTGATATTAAAGGCATTATATTTAAATAAGAGCACTTACAGTCACATAAAACCATGTTAAAAGGCCTATGAGCCTTCACATTTCTTGGCATAAATGACAAGCAAGTTTTCCTTGTTTTCTGGTTACTCCAAAGTAGCTCCCCAGGATGCTGCAAAATGTCTGGTCGACACCTTTCCTGGCAAAAGGAAATGGGATGAATTGTGTCCTGAGCTCAGTCCAAAGCAGCGGTTGCTCTGTTCCTCTGTGCAAAAACGGCTTGACGTTAGGTGTTGCCAAAAAAGTTGCCAAGGCAGTCCTCCTGAATTTGAGGATTGCTGACTGCAATGGGGAGAATTTATTGGCCATTTAACAGCTGTGTGTAGTGCACTCAAAGGATGAATAAACAGTAATGAATTGGAGCAGCTTATGCTTTATTTATTTATTTTTGATAGTGGAATTGGTAAGTAGTTTTGAATTATCTGCGCTGCTTCTGGTCCTTGCAGTGGGTAATTATCTCCTAGGCTTCCTATGGTTTGTACCGTACTCTGTCCATCTGCATTTCACCTGGGGAAATCCACTGTATGAGCTAAGCACAGCATTGCTGGCTTCGGTAGGGGGAAGGGATAAAGTCTTGGTATTTTCAGAGTAGAGCTGGCAGATTGTTGTTGTTGCCGAGCTGCTCGGTTTACTGCTGTCTTGTGCTAGTGACACGATGTTCCACGGTGGGGAAATGTCAGCTTCATGGATGAGCCATCCGATGTGGGGATCAGTTCTCTCAACAGGATGAGATCCTGGCTGAAACGAGTAACCGCCTGTGTGTACATCTATCCTGGAGTCAGCCAGTTAGAGGGAGGAAATATTATCCTGCCCTTTTCTCTCTGTTAACTCTTTATTTCCATCTTTTTAAATACAATTCTCAGTAGGTGTTCTTACTGATATACATGTAAATCCTTATCTTACTTAGCTTTCTAAACCAGGTGCACACATGCCAACTGCAGCAGCAAAAGCAGATGGTGTAACTTGCTGAGGTCCCCTGGTACTTTTTGGAAGAGGAGATATTATTCTGAATATCCTGGCTAATTATACTGTATGCAATTGCAATTTATCTGTCTGTGCTTTCCCTTTCTTTTGTTTGAGGAAGCTGTGTATTTTTAAAAAACTGCTTGAGAATTAAAGGTGACTTACTGTGTTTTTAGAGCTGAGCATACAGAATTCTCACCTTTTCATAGCCAGTGAAGTTGAATATGCAGAAATGCTTGATGCTTGGTTAGATATTACGCTTTTGTTGAAGATTGTGACAAAAAGTGTGTGTTCAAGGCTAGTTGAAATGTAGAGGCATTTCTCTATTAAAAATTCAGTTTCAATATTAGTATTAAATAAAATTAAATATTACTTAGGAGCAGGCTAAGAGAAAATTAGAAAATTTACTTCCTTTGGCTGTTTATGTTTTGTCTACAATATAAATTTGGAAGCGAGGGCACAAGAAACAAAATATTACTGTAAGAAATCACTGGAATCAAAAATTAAAATGGACAGTTGAAATGGAGTCTGGAACATGCACACCTTTCTCTGATGCAGCTGACACTGGCCACAGTCAACCAGCATCCTACCAAAGAGATTCTTTCCAGGCACTTAGTAAGTTTCTGCCTGGCCGTGAGCTCAGCTGCCCTGTCTCACAAATTGTATTACACATATTTTGAGATGATTTGGAAAAGAAGGGTGTCTGCAAAACACAAGTGATACAAGTTAATTTTAAGACTTTTTTTTCTTCCTATCTTCCCTAGCCAATCACTAAGAACAAAATGCTGATGTATTGGTGACAGGAACTAGGATGAATGAATAAACTAGACTTGTACATATGGGACTTGAAGCCAAATAATGTAGGAAAAATATGCATGTGAAAAGATAACATTCATGACTGAAGACAGATATTGGAAAGCATGCACTGTTTAGATCACATAGAAGTAAAGGTTAAATGGGTCAAATAGCATCATATGTCAGTAAAAGGAGAGATACCAGAGCCAAGACTCTGTGAACAAAAAATCTATTTAGGTCAAAATCAATTTTAGGAAGAATGGCAAACAGTTTAAGTAAAATAGAACTGCAAGGCTTCTACAGCCCCTTGCAAGCTTATTTTAGTAATGACCGCATCTCTGCAACCAGAATTGGGTCATTGTAATAGATTGTTGCTTCTCAGATATGGTATAGAGAACAAATGCTACCAACAACTCCTGGTACAAATATTCCTGGATGAAATCCAAAAGCAGCCTTTCCCAGCTCGTCATTGAACCACCAGGAGGCAAATGTTGATGTCTTTGTGTCTAGCACTCGTGAAAACTTCAGAATTCTTCTCACAACGCACATTACATGGATTCAAAAAGGGCCTTTTGCTGCCTCAGCTGTAAGGATTGGCAAGGCCAGCTGCAAGACAACAGCAATACTTTCAGGGTTTGTTAGTTTGAACTGTTTCCACAAACTTAAAAAAATGTCAAGAAAACCTCAGGGTCTGAGCAGGAGACCCAGCACAAATCCAGCGGACAAAGCAGCAAGGGTTCCCCTATTTCACTTATGCGTAGGTGACGTCAAAGCCAGACGCCAGCATTACAACTGCAATCTAGCTTAAACAAAACCCCAGGACCTCAGTTCTGTGAGACACTCAGTATTGTGCTTTCAGGCGTTCAGGACACTTGCTCCCATCAGTGAAGGCCAGCTTTGTCCGGCTCCCTCTCCTCCATCGGTAGCTGGAGCAGCTGCAGAGCCCGTCAATGAGAAGCCAGCCAGGGAAGGGCTCCGGTGCTTGCTGCACTCAGAAAGAAATACGGAAACATCAAACAGAACCCGTACCTCTTTTAAATTGTATCAGCATTTGTTATCCTGTCAAAATACATATGGATGAGGAAGATAAAACTATTTTTTTGAAGACTACTTCATTAAGTTCTGATTAATTTATATAATATACCTGCTACTGTTCTTTATTTTATTGTGAATATCATTATCAGCTGCCAAATTCCTTTAGTGACTTTTCTTTCATGATTTTTTTTTGAGATAAACCAATGCATTTTAGAGAAGCTACAGACACCTTGAATCTAACATTTGACCAGGAAACTGTATTCTCTCATGCATCTTCAGTTTGAAAATTATTTGGGGTCTGAATGAACCCCTCTTAGTAGCCTTTTATTACTAGTTGGACTGCTATTGAGTTTAGTAGAAGGGGAAAGATAAGTTTAGGAGGAGGAGCTCCGTTCCCAAAAAAGGGGGTTTGTTGCTTTATCTTTGGATAAGTGGAGATAGGATATGCAGGAACTCCACAAAGGCAGGGAACTCCTGTTCTCCAGCTGAGCTATGTTTAAGGGTCCACAGGTGCTTTCCACCCATTGCAGTAGTTAAGTAGAGGCAGCTGTGTGTGTGCGCGTTAAGCCACCTGATGGTGTTAGATACTGCCTTGTGGGGAGAGAGCATGGCGAGGGAGTTAATGCAGCTCAGCTGATGAATGGTAACTAATGAAGCCAGAGTGCTTCAGCTGTTTGTGATCATCTGTACAGACCCCAGACAACACCACTCCCAAAGTAGTTTAAGCTCTTTGTTTAGGTTCCCCAGCAGAGGAGGATATTTAATTAGCTGAATAGTGTGGTAGGGTTGTTCCTGCTACTCGTGTAGTAACAGACAGAGTAATTAAAAATCAGAAAGATACTCAGGCTGCACTTTATGGGTTTTTTCCCTCCCTGATTCAGAACTTGTCTGTTAGTAGCTGTAGAGTCACAGAAGCATGGCTTTTCAGCATGGGGTAGGCACACCAGCTTGCTCTGTTGCATTAGCTCTGTGCTTGCTTGGAAGAACAAATATGGCTTGTGGATGCATGGATGTAGTTACCTGAAAAAGAAAAGATTGGGTTTGGTGCCTGTGACACCAAGAAACCTGCGGGAACCCAGGGCTGCGACACAGCTCTGCCTCCTTTGGAGTTGCTGAGTGTTTGTTCTGGCTGTGCAAAGACCAGACCACCTCGAGGGGGCTGTCAGTTTATTTGGCTGAGTCAGAGAAGTAAAAGAATAAAGTCAAAGTATAGAAACCGCAGTGTGGCAATTCCCTCCTACTGCTTCTGTTCCACAGGAGATCGTTAAACCTTAAAGGTAAGAGAGATGCTGTAACCCTCTCTTCCTTGTGTCCTAAAAACTAATGGCTGTATTTAGAAAAACAAATACAGTCACTTTGGTTTTTAATGAGACTTTTGAAAATGTACTTAAGAACCTGTCATCTCCCAGGAGTTAATTGATATTAAAATTGGTATTTCTCCTACTAATAAATTACAGGAAAGGAACAAAACTTTCCACAGGGAAACAGCATCCAGCAACTCCTCTTGCTCTCTCTGCTCTGGCTTTCAGCACAGAGCAGTGACTACATGCTGCAGTGTGACCCCAGAGAAATAAGGGATTTCGTTGGAGTGTGGTTTTCACTCTGTCGTCCCCCAGTGATCTAACAGAGTTTGTTTAATAACATTTCCTTTTGTTCTGGCAGATAATCATGGGCTGGCCCAGATAGCATCACAAATTTGCTCCTTTCTGATAATAGGATCTTATCAGGGCTTCAGCAGCATATAGCATTTTACAGGATATGGCTTTAATTAAAATGACAATATGGGACAGCTGAGGTTAGATTCCCTAGTCTGGCATCTTTGTAACATCAGGGACAGGGTAATAAATGTCTTTCATCTGGTATTGGAGAGAAGGCAGAGAACTATTTTGCTGACATATTAATCATCTATTGCTGCAGTTACTGCACTTGCATGGTCTAAGGTAAGCTGTTTGTGAAGGCATGCAGTAACTATAGACCCTGCTGATGGGTCCCAAAATGGGCCAAAACTGAAATGGCAGGGGTTAACGCCTTTCCTTTCCATCATTAGTGATGGGAACCTCAGGTCTTGTGATGGGGAACACAAGACTATCGGAGTTCCTTGCAAGTCTGTGGCTGTTCCTCCAATACCTTCTGTGTTTGAGCTGCATATAACAGGCAATGTGGTTCGAGCCTGTGCATGCTATCACAAAAGAAATAAGCATCGTAAGCGGTATTTCTAAGGTAGTGGGGTGGTTTGGAAAACAAGCAGTGTCCTCTACTCACGGTTCATCAACTTTGCAATTCAGAAATTATGAAAGACTGAATTTGCCTGGCTCTGAAAAAACAGCTGGGGGAGGGGGACATATTCTATGCACAACACAGTGCACAAGTAGATTTATAACTTGAAGCTAGTTCTTCGGCGCCTTACATCAGATCTGTGCTGGTGCTGAGTGCTTAGGTAGATGAGAAGCTTTTGGCAGCTCTGTGAACGCACTCTTGAATGCCCCATACAGTCAAAGTTCCAACTTCTTTAAAGTTCACATATCAGAATTCACAAATCAATAGTAACCCCCAGCCAGGCGAAGGTTCCTTATCTTTGTGCTACTTAATGCTTGCTGCTAGAGAAATCAGGCAAGGGATAGCGAGTCCTGCCTTATCTGTAGCAAAAGGCTGGCTATCAAAAAATCTGCAATATGCAGAGCCTCACCTCCTCTTCCCATCTGCCATCTCAAGAACTCTGCAGTCCTTGTTCCTACTCCCCAATTCAGTTTCATATTGACAACAGCCTGTTCTCCCTCGCCCTGTCCATCAAAGATCAATAGGAGACAGTGTTGTACTGCTGGTTACGGACCTTACCGAGATTGTGATAATGTTGATAGCTGATGAAAGAACAGGAATTTTTTCAGTAACAATTCCCTTCTGGAAAGGGTTGGTTCCTTGTAACCCCAGCTTCCTAACCAGCAAGGGGCCCCAGAAGTCCTAGGAGACAGCGTGCATGTGCAGGACTTGATGTCAAACCTAATTTTCAAAGCTGCTAGCTAGCTGCAGTCATCTCTTAACTTCTGGAAGTTTTCAGTCTTTGAAGGTGCAACTGTGACACAGCAACACATCAAAGCAGGCATCTACCTTTAAGCAAGTTGACACACTCTAAGTTTTTTCAAGTACTAAGCATCTTCTAAATTGGAATTTCATTCTCTTAACACCATGACACGATCAAGGCTAGTTATACGATGTCCTAAATAACAAGAGATGACAATGGATGAAAAGACACCAGAAATCAGCTGACTTAAGGGAAACTAATTACTTTTACTCAGCAAAGCTGAAGTTAATATTTTTGAAGCCTTGAACCACCTGATAGAAACCTCTTAAGAGAAGGATTTTTTCCTAATAATCTTAGCAGTTTTTCTTGCTGTGTTATATTCCTTTGTATTTTGTAGCTTTAAAAAGCTAAATAAAAGTGCTTTATATCCTGTTATTATTGGCTTTGAAATCAGAGGTTAAAGAAAATCACTCAATGTAGTTCTCTTCCTGAATTTATAGGGTTTATTCCCTTGCTGAATATCATGTTCTGAAAGCCTGATGTGATTTTCTACTTTGGTGATATAATGTAATACACAATAATTAGATTGGTTTTAAATGTTTTCATGTCAAGGTCATGTCACTTGCAGTGCAAATTTCACTTACAGAACACTGGAAGAATTGGTTTTGTGTTTTACTCTGCAAAGCTCTTGGATTTGTTAAAATATATGTGTAAGTGTGTTTAACTGCATGTGAAATACAAACTTCCTATTAAAAAACATCTGTGTTCTGATCTGGAGAGCACAAATTGTGCTGTGAACTGAAGCACTGTAGACTTTCTGTTACTGTAAGAACTTTATTGCAAGTCACAGCTTTGCCTCTAATCCAAGTGCAGTCTCCTGGTAATACCTGGTTGGAGTCACATTTGCAGCTTAAAATATAGTATTTGGCTTAGAAATGTGACATGTCTTTTTATCTTAGTTCATTACAACTACCCTTTAAATAATCAGTAATTACTATCCTTTAACCTTTAGTTCTAACTTGAGACAGCAGTTATTTAATATTATTGTATCTTAACTGTTAAGGAAAGTAAAAATCTGTATTTCAAAGCAATTTACTTTTAAGTTTTTATCATATGATGTGTGCTTCTAATATCTACTTTTTTTTTTTTTTTTTTTTTACCTGGACTGTCATCTTCTGCCTCCCTTCCTCGCAAATCTTCTTTATAGCATGATCAAGGAATTGTCTACTTCAGCTACTTGTGCTTGGAGGCATAAAGAAGACTCAAAGCATGAAGTGCCCTGGCTGGAGGCTAAAGGAAAAACTCCATGGTAAGCACTACACATCTCAAAACTATGTACTTCAGTATGTGCTCTGGGTTTTGTTGTGTTACATCTTTTGCAATGAAAGGTCATATTTGAATTGATATGATTCTAATTATCCCATTCTCTGGACTTATATTACAGTCACACTTAGATTCTCCAAGCAAAAGTTGCAGCCTTGCTTTGTAGAAATTATGTAAAGTGTGAGATGATGCCTGACCCAAGTGCACTGGGCTTTAAATGTGTAACAGAGCCCCAGAAACCAGAGGGGAGATGTGACTTGGAGTGAACTGACCTGCCCTGAAGCCTTCAACCAGGTTAGTGGTCTCCTGCAGCCCAGCCTAGTGGCCTAGTGTTCTTTCTTCTATTTATTATAAAGAAAAATAAAAATAAAACAAAAAAACACCAAAACAAAACCAAAAAGCCCACCTCCAAACCAAAACAAAATACCAGTGACTTCAGATAACTTATCCATGAATTTTGAGGGAATGTTTGACCTTGAATCGTTCTTCAAGAAGTGGAGTAGGAGCAGGAGAGTTAAATTTTCATTTGTCTAGGTTGAAATTCCATTTTCAGTGTCATAATTGTGTTTGTTACCTGTTTGGGAGTTATAATCCACTTACAGAAGTTGAAATACTTCTTGTAGGCCCTGTTGCCTGCTATAAAAGTGAAAGAAGAATTGTGTGTGATGAAATGCATTCAATTCTTTTAATTGTTTTGCAATGACAAATACCTGAACTATGGGAGAAAAGGGTCGAAATCATACTACAGGTGAGTTTTATGCACTGCTTAGTTCCAGTACAGAGGTAAATTGCACTCAAATAAAACATAAAATGTGCATGCTTTAAATACTAAAAATATATTGTAAGCAAAGTATTTCCTCCTTTGTCTCTCTGCCAGCGCTTGAATATAGGGATGTATTTTCATGTACTAAAGTACATGTGTTTGTAAATCCTTAAGATACTTTTAAGATTAGAGGAAATTTCTTTTCTGTTGTTAACAAGTTTTTCTGGTAAAACACCCAACACATGAAGTCAGGTCTTGATAAGAAAAGCAAAACCCCCTGCGTTCCCCTTCTTTCTTTTCAGAGCGTGGGGAGTTTTCCCTAAAGCCTGAACAAATTCTCCTTCATCTTTCGCAGAAGGCCACTCCCGCTAAGCCGCTGCCTTTGCGGTCTCTTGTGTGATTACTTGTGACAGAGTTCATTGTATTTTGTTTGAGAACATAATTAAGTCTGTAGTGCGTGACAGCCGGCTGGCTGGGCCCCGTCGCGGTGCTGCTGCTTCCTCCGCCGCCAGCCCCGGCACCGCTGTGCTGCCGTGCTGCTTGGCTCCACCTCGACTGGAAACTTCCTGGGAAAGGTCCAGTTGATCCAGGTAACTTCAGCCGAGAGTCTGGCTTGGGTGGTGCAGTGGTTTGCATCACTGAGTGTTCTTGCCGGTGACGTTCCGATGTCGCCAAGGCTCTGAGCTGCGTGCCATTGGGTCTGTGCACCAGGGAGGCAGATCTTACTGGCCTTTACTGGTGCTCGGGAGGGTTTGTACACACGGTACTAAAAGGGCTGCTCTTAGTGCACCTGGGGCCCATTTGCATTTCAATCTGCTAGATGTCACTGTGATTTTAGTAACTTGCAGAATCTTTTGGAGGTGGTGAAAAAACACCTAGGGCTTGGTGCCGCTTGCAGGAGGGTTTACTAAATCCTGTGCAGCCTTTTATCGGTTTTCACTGTAAAGTGTATGTCAAACCCCAGAGAAGCATTTGTATGGCCTGTTCTTGACAGGTGGAATAGGTTAATTCCTCTGAAAAAGAAGCAGTTGGATGTTAAAGAGATTATTGAAATGGTGGACAGGCAGGCTTGCTTTCTACATCCCTATAGGGTGGTTCTCTGATACTGCAAAACGTACGCTAAGCATTGTGCTAGCTGTTATCTAGTGCAAGGACAGAACAGTGTTTTCCACTTGTCCACACCTGCTGAAAACAACAGAAAGAGTTAATTCCAGTAAGCAGCCTCCAAACACTGCAGGCCGATAGGGGATATAGAGTGGGATTCATCTTCACTTTAGCTAAATTGCACAAACCCTGTAAAGTGGACCCAAGACAAATTAGACAGTGAAGTCGTGTCACAGGTTTGCGAGCTTTAACGTCAGAGTGCTGTTATTCTTACCGGTATTGATAGCATTGTACGCGGGAGGCAAGGAACATTGGGTTAAGTTGAAAATGTGAACACTGTCACCACAGCCTGTTAAACCAACTGATGTCATTTTCTGTATATATGCAGGATATTTATTTATTTATTTTTTGTAAACTATTTGAGTACATTAGCTTAATTTCTGAGAGATTTCCTCATCAAATGGTCTACTGAAGATGTTGCAGGGTGGGGAGGAAAAGATGATAATGCCCAGCTTAAGAGCATCTAGTATCATGAATGATTTTGAGGTAGAGGGAGTCATCCCATTACATGAACAATATTAGCCACGTATTTTTTTTCACTTCTCATTTCTTCTGTTTGTTTGGGTTTTTTAGTTGTTGTTGTTGTTGGGGTTTTTGTGGTGTGGGTTTTGGTTGTTTTTTTTTTTCTAGCTTGCAACGGTTCTGCCTCTGAGAAAGTAAACAGGGTGTGAGTCTGGACAGACTCATTAGCCCAGAATTAGAAAGCTCAGAAAAATGCTGCAGAATTTGCTATGACTGCTAGCAGGCCATGAATGTTGTGTGCCTGATACAGTTGTGTGCAGTGTACTCTTATTATTGGATACTAGTAATAGGAATAAAACCCTGTAAAGCTTAATAGGAGCAAAAGCCTGTGGGGCTATCTGAATTTGTCATGTTAGGAATTGTGCTGGGAAACTTACAGGTTTAACAAAATACAGCAAATCTTCTATGCTGGTTATAAAAGTCTCTATCAAAATTTCAGAATGTTTGGCACTGTCCAGCAGTGAACTCTCATTTATATTCTATGAGAACTTTTATAAAAAGGAAGCTGAACTACAACTTCAAAATGAGAGCTTATGTCGCAAAATCTGCTTTGTCAGAGGACTTTTCAGTGACACCCTCATATGCTGTGCTTCTCCTGATCTAGGAATATGCTGTAATTGCAGTGCTGAAGGACCGTGTTTGCCCCTTCCTGAACATGCAGGCTGAGCTACTGCTATACAGTAATTAAGCAGGATTTTATGACCTAGACCTGTCATCTCCACCCACATGCCACTCCTGGCACCGTGCATTTCTGTTATGTGGTGAACCACATCAGGGAATTAATCTGATTTGAAGAAAAACCCTTCTTAGTGGCATATTTCATCTGTGTCTGTCTTGATATCTGCTGTCTGACGTGGCTTTTCCAGTACTTGTACTGGCACGGCCCTTGGTCTGTAGTGAGGCTGGGAACGAGGAGCTGGGGCAGAGGGGCCAAAAAGTGCTTCTGTTCACAGCCAGCTGCTCGGTGTCAAGCATCACCTGCAGGCTACAGGACTGAAAGTAAATTTTCTTTTATTACAGGGTTTCTTGTTCTGCTGTGCATTTAAACACTGGGTAAAAAACACGATTATACAAAAAAGCACTGAAGCTGAAACATAGAAATAAGTGACTGACAAGTATGTGTCTGTTATCAGAGGGCATGTTTTGTTACAAAGTGGGAGAAGCTGATGTCTGAACAGTCTTTCTCACAGGAATTTCCTCTTAATTCAGGAGCTGGTTGCAATGGTTGTGTAGCTGCCATCTCTCTGCACAGTTGCATCACTTGCTCAGCTGTAGAAAGTCACTGAAAATCTTTTGTCAGTGTTGCAATGGTACCTCATCCCTGCCACGCAACACTTGTTCATCTTGCAGTGGAGTTATATGGATCCTTCGATGTGCTTTTTTAAATTACAGTTGCCTAAGAGATACTTAGTTCCTTTCTTAATTAGCATGTTTGAGATTCTTTAATATCTCTCTTTTTTTTTTTTTTTTTTTTTTTCCCCCCTTCAAAATCTTCAAGCAATTGTAGAAGTGAGTGGACGGCCAGTGGATCTGCCACTCTTCTAGACATGTGCTATCTTACACTTCTACAGCTTCCTTCTCCATCTGTATGTACACAACTGAGTTGGAAGAGGGCAAAATCTTCCCAGCAAGAGACCTATGTGTTGTGGTAGAACTCGGGTGGCTCCATGGCAGGACATGCTACAGCATGATGGTTTCCCTGCTACAGTGACCTCCGTCGGGGAATGATTTATCAGGTTCTCCACATTCCTGCTGTGGTCCCCAGAACGGTGCATGGGCAGGTTCCTCCACCCTTCTGCAGCCTGGGAAACAGCCTAAGGGACGTGTACTTAGCAGCAGAAACCCAGTGCAGTCATCTACCAGAGCAGTGTTCAGGGAGTGGCAAGAGGTTAGCAAGCACACTTCATGAGAACGGTAGGAGCTGTCAATAATTGGGTCCTTTGCTTCTAATCACGTTAAATGGGAAGAACAGCTTAGCTAGCTCTTTGGTACTTGATTGATACGTGTTAACTGCCACTTTCCAGAAAATGGTATCGCTTGCACCGAAGTGGGCTTCTATTGTTTCACTGCCTTGTAGCTGAAATAGTGTTTTAATAGTTGAGGAACTACTCAACTACTTGTTGTCTTTCACACCCGAGATCGTAAAACAGTTGCATTTCATGATGTGTGACTAATTATGAATAATTCAGAACTGTAGTTACTAGGTGGATGCCCTCTGCTTTTGTGCCGGAGATTAAAATGAAAATAATAAAGAAAAGAGTACGCTTCACCCTTTTCCTCTCGTTACTGAAAAGTCATTATTATGTGGCTGTTTCAGAGGCACAATTAGGTAACTTAATAATGACACCTGCGTATTTCCAGTTCTGACAAAATTGCACTTAATTAGGGTAAAAATAATCTCCCATTTCTCATGACTCACCGTGAGGCTTCACGCACTGGTTAGCAAAAAGGGGAGACAGGAACTGCGTGCGATTAGTCCAATAGTTTCGGCAAATCAAAGCAGGGTGAAGTGTCCCTAATCAAGCTAAACACGTTTACAATGTAAGTGATCAGTGCCTGCTTCAGCATCTTTCCCCAAGCACCTCATGCTTCGCGGGAAACATGGCAACATCCAGCCTAAAACCCAGACTGGCTCATTAGCCCTAGTCTGGAGCACAAGCCTCTTACCTGGCAAGTTAGCTGATGATCTTTCTTTGCCAGGTTCCATCCAAGGATTTTCTGGCCTTTTCAGGTTGGTTTTGGGGTTTGTTTTGGTTTGATTTTTTTGGGGGGAGGTGGGGAGGAGTGAGGGGGAGATTCAGCTCTCCAGTTATAAAGGAACTCCTTTATGTGTTTCTGTTGTCTTATGACCTGTGATTCTATCCATCTGCATTTGATGACCGGACTGCAGTCGTGCGTAGTTACTCAATATCTCTCAGCCTTCACTGGTTAATTGCCAGAGGGAAGGTCTTGGTGGATTCTGCTTTTCAGTGCTGTGTAAGTTTGTACCGGGGAAAAAAAAAAAAAAAGGTGGCAATAACTTCCCACTTGATGAGAAGGTTCTGAACTTATTCAGTAATAGCTTTTTGAGAATAACGCTGCCTCTGACTGAGGCTGAAATAGCTAGACATGTCACTCACTTTTTCCTGTGCTGGCAGAACAGAAACAGACTTGCCCAGTGTTTCTTGTCCCTTGCCCTCTAACTACGCTCTTGCTCACAGACAGTAGCATCCCTGCCAGCTCTGAACTGCACAGCAATGTCTGCAATGTTTTGAAGAATCTCTCAGATAGTCTCTTACTGCTTGAACGTGTAACCTTTTTTCTTTTTTTCTTAACCACAAATTACGGATAGCTAAGCTACTGAATTGCTTGTCTAATGTCCTGCTGCTTTTGATTTTCTTTGTTTGCTCTCAAAGCACACCTTCTAATGCATGTGCATCTCACCCTTGCATCATCTATTTATTGTCGTGCACCTCCTATTCCAAGTAAAAGTTCAGACAGGAAGATCTGAGCCAGGATGCGAAGTCTGGAATAGATACTCAGTGAGTGACTTTAAAAGGTGGGGAGTACCGGTGAAGCGTGCTTTCCGTTTGCAGCCCGAGCCCTTTGTACAGAGGTTAGAGCGTATTGAATAACTACCCTCTGCCTGTAATCCAGCTGCAGCCACAAGAAAAATGCCTGGATGTGTGACGAGTGAATGTAGGTGGGATCAGTATTGCTTTATGTGGAGAAATCTAAAAGGGCATGGAAATAAAATAATAATTAATGCTCAAGTAGGCATTCTTCTTTGTCCAATTGAAGGAAGTGCTGCAGGTAAAATTTCAAGTGCATCTGATTTCTCCAAATTGCAAATCAAGGAGTGAATTAGGTATTAAGATTATGACATTTTCTAAATGCCTGGGTCTTATGATTCTTAAAATCGATTAGTGAAGTTCAGATGTTCCTCACCCCCTTGGCATGTTAATCCATGTTTTCCTATTTGTATGCACAGCCAACCACTTCAACATTTTGCTTTTTATCAGATTAACTTTGCTGTGTGGTGTCTGTCGATTTTTGGAATGAGTAAACACAGGAAAATGCAAATAGTTTGTATTGTATTTCATCTTAGATTAATCAATATAAAAATGTTTACATTTAATTTTAAATCTAAAAAAATTAAAAATAAGATAGACTAATTCATCAGAAATGATGGTTTGTGACAGCTGAAATGCTGACTTCACTTTAAAGCAAGTGGGACAGAATTGTTTAAAATAACATCATGGGCTTTTTTAAGGATTCCCTCCCACCCCATTTCTGAGGAAGCTGAAGTTTATCCTTTGGAATAAATGTATTTCTATAACTTTTTTATTTATATGGAAATAAAATAACACAAAACTCGAAAGCAACACTCTCGTTTCAACTTACTAAAATGTAGAATAAGGAAAAAGCTTTCTGAAGTAAAGCAAAGCAGAGTTAGGTTCCTTGCAAATAGTGAGACTACGTTATGAATTGGAGGTAAACATGCTACTGTGATTTCCTGATGGAAGTTAAAGCAGAAATTGGCATACGTACCTGTCACTCTCATGGTACTCTGTCCAGCAACGAATCGGGGTTATACTGCAGAACAGAATAATGCAAAAATCCTGAGATTCTCTGAAGTAAGTCTTACTAAGCTTTAGAAAAGTAGATATGAGCTTTCTGACAGGAAATCTAAATAATATATTCCGATATGTGTGTATATACAGTAAATTATTCAGCCCCTAGATGTCCTAACGCAAAGCTGCAAATCCAATGTGAGCAACGGTGCACAAAAGGTACAAAGCTGGGACTGAAAACACGTAGATGATCTGGTTTTAGCTTATGTACTCTCAATTACTAGAATACTGCTAAGAGACTGTAAAACACAACTGAAAATGAAACTCTTCATGGAAGGCTTATATGCAGGCTGTGGCTGACTGATTAATTGCCCCATCATATGTATATGTTATGTTTTGATACTGGTACAGCAGATGCTATGGCAACTCAGTCCGTTAGCCATTGTTTCCAAGTACCGCATTTCTGGACCCAGTATTGTATCTTGCTGCTAAATATTTTTGTTGTGCTTGGGGTGATAGGTCGTACTATTTTGTAAGATTTTACAAAGTCACGTAAAGATACAGACAGTTCTAGAGGAAACGCATCCTTGCAACCCTGATCTTATGGAAAGGAGCGAGGAATATTGCACAAGAGGAGAAGAAAATGATAAAACGGTTCTTTGATATACTGTAGTTTTTTAAATGTCTATGTTATGAGTTGTGGAAATGCAAGACCCTCATTTTGAAGTTGCGTGCTCTGCCCACCGAATATCCCAGCTCTCACGGGGCTGGCAGCGCACAGAACCGCCTGCATGACACGCGCAGTGAAAGCAGCTGTGGCAGAACAGGTACGCCATGCTTAGGAAGAGCTTTTGAGGCAGACCTTGTTGCAGAGATGGAGAAATGGTTGGATAGAACTAATACCTGGCCATTGTTTTTTATTGTTGGCCTGGCAGAGCGCATTCTTTAAAGGGAGAGGGATAAGGGACTGTGTTCTTTAAATGTCAGGGGATCCAAAGCTCCTCACTAATACATCCATCTCTGTATTTTGTTCAGAGACAGCCCTGTAGAAGAGCACAGAGGCAGCTATATACTATCATAAACTTGAGGGCAAAGGTAAAAGAACAGGTTGAATTTCAGCTGTGTTTCTGCATATTCATGATGTCTTGTGGAATGCTACACTCATCCGTTTCCTCTGTGTGTTTGGTGCATAAGAATAGCTTTGCTGGTCAGACTCTTAATGGTTCATCTGCCCTGTAACCCATCTCTGAGAGAAGTACTACATGCTTACACAAAGTATAGTATACTTTTCATGCTCTCATAATTTGGCCATTGATGTACAGGCTCTTCCCAGACTGGAGGTTGCTTACACAGTATATTGGGTTTAATATTCACTGATGTGCTTATTGCCCATCAGTTTGGCTAGTTCCTTTTGAGCCCTGCTCTCGTGTCCTCTAGGTTTGCTTTATAAAATACATGTGTAGGACTCTGAAAGATCTCCACAACTGAAAATGTATCAGGCTGGAGTTACTCTTCAGTAATGATCTAGAGCACACCTGTGTGGTCCAGGAAGCACTCCTTTAACATTTGGGCGATCCAAATACAGACCCTACTGTCAAAATGTGTGGAAAACTCAAAATCAAGCTATAACTGCTGTGAGCAAGTAGTATCTTGAACCACACTGTGGAAGATAGGGACCCTTAAGACACTAATACCATCTCATACGTCCTGTACAGCCTTGGAACATGTATGATGGCGGCTTTCCTGTCCTTCAGGTGCTAAAGCACTTCATTTATACTAGCATCTACAGAACGAATGCATTGTTTGTATTCTATGTTTGGAATGCAGTGGAGAAAAAACTGGATTGTTTTCCTTTCTTCTGACACATGCGCGCACACCTCGGTCTTCAGACCAAAAGAATGCCTTCTCAGTACGTGGGGAGTGCTGAGAGCTACCACAGGGGAATTTAATCCACATTTACCTTTGCTACATGGCAAGAACTTGTAATAAATCATGTGAGCCCAGACTTCCTCTTTTTCTTACATTATCACAGACTGGAGCCATTTCTTTAGTCTGATGCCATAAAATGAAACACCCGATTCAGTGGAATGCATTTTGAGGACAAAGGCTTGACCCTATGTTATTTCTGAGTGTAATCAGACTGGGGGCTTGTAGGTACTGCTGAATCAAGCCAGGTAGTATCACAACTTGCTTAGAATTAGGGCTCTTCTGGGGCTGTGGGTCATTTTTCAGATCCCATTTTGTTTAGGATGCGAGAGAGAGAGAAGGGGAAGGATAAATCTTGGAAATATGCTAAAAGCAAGTAGGATTTTTCTTTTTATTGGCTTCTTCCACTACAACTGAGCCCGCTCAAAGTGCTTCACATAATTGCACAATTTATTTGTTGTTACAGTTGGATGTTCCTGCTTGCTCCTGAGTGAGTTGCCTCTTGTACGCATGTGAATACTTGCATTAGTGCCAACTGGTATGTGTCTAATGTTCTCTGTGATATACATCAATGATTTAGAAGCATTTATTCTCCTTTTATCATTATATATGGTAAGCAGAACAATAGTACGTTCTAGCAGATTCCAGTGCCATCTCAGGTATGTTTATATTTGCAAGAGCTGCAAAATGAAGCAGCTGTCTTTTCATCTGCTCCTGAGAGTTTGTCAGCAATGACCCTCCCCCAGCTTATTATCTGACAAACAGGTGAGGTGCATTCTGATTTATTGCAAATCACAGGTGGGTTACTCCAAGGTCATACATCAAATAAGAAACAAAATGTAATCACCTGGCTGCAAATTTTTATGTTGCTCTTGAGAAGAGAGAGAGAGACCGAAAGCCCCTTTGCAAACTCAGCTGGAACATTCTGCCGAGCTTCCAAGGTGGAGGAGGTGATTTACTTTTTTATTTTTCTTTACTCCTTTAGGCTGTAGCTGTACAGTTTATTGAAAATTATTAGGGTATTGACATATTCTAGCTAGAAGAATTTACTTCACGGTTGTCAAGTGCTGTATGTTTAGTAAGTTAATGTGGTTGAAGACTGTAGAAATCTCTTCAGCAACCAGCTCAACGGCACATCCGAGAGGTGACCTGAGATGCAGAGAAGTGGGGAAAAATGTGCTTAGAAGCATCTGTTGAGTGAGGTGGTGGGCAGAGCTGGAGATCAGAGTTGAGGCTTTCAGTTACAGATTCTGCCTGTCCTTCCTGTAGGCACTTTCCTGCTGCCTGGGTATATGGTTGATGCAATTAAGGTATTCAAGAAAGTTGCTTTGGTTTTCTTTGTTTCTCTTTTCTAATTTCTGTTTATGTTGTTTTCAGCAGCTGCACCAGTCTTTAGACTTTCCAATTCTAGGAAGTCTAGAATCCCAGATGTGGAATATAGACTTTGTCAGAAAATGAATATTGCTTACTGTAAAGTTTAACCCTTGAAGTGCTAGAGAAGAACAAATGTCTTCCTTGCAGCATTTTCAGCTTCTCCATTAATTTTTCTTAATTTTCCTCCATTAATGACATTAATCCACTTTGGCTCTATTCCTGTCTTAGCTTTCATTCTTGCTTACACCCTGGTATGAAAAGTAGATTCTTGCTTTCCCTGTGACTTTCCACTTGTTGAAATGCTGTGTAAATAGTCCCCATTCATAGAAATACAGCAGCACGTTGGGCTGCCATAGCATATATCAAGTTTGTTTCTGTAAAGTGCTGTGCGTTATCAGTGTGCATCGGTGCTTAAAGGACGTGTAATTTCATCTTTAGCTGATTTCACCAGCTCAGACTGCCACGTGCTTCCCCTGCCCTGAGATTTTAACTTTGTGGAATATTCTTATTTATGTTTCCAAGTGCACTGATTGGAGTTACCAGCTGCTGCCCTTTTTTCTACTTTTGCTCTCTCTTCCCAATCATAATTGCATTATAAACTGAGAGCTGGATATTTTTATCTAGAGCACCAAACACGGACTTGGTGGCATAGGCAAAAATAGATAATTAGATAAGCTTGAAGCAAAAGTGGCTGTATGTGTGTGCTAGAAAATAGCACTATCTTGCTGACACGCTAAGACTTTAAAGGCAGTATGCTAGATGCTCTGACGTTTAAAAACTTTCCTGTGGAGTTTCTGAGTTCTGGTCCTCAATGTTTTTTTGTTTTGTGTTTGTGGGTTTTTTTCCTTTCCTTGGAACCCATTGAATGTGGAGAATGATCTAAAAGGCTGTTGAAGAAAATGTATTTTTCATATATTTGCTCTCTGCCTTTGCAGCTTTGCTCTTCATTGTGAGCTGAAGTCTAGCAAACACATGATGGAAAGGGAATAAGATCTTCTGATGTGATGTTCTGGGATATTGATTTTTTTCCTCTTAAAATTCTGTTTACAAATTCCTTTTGCTTTAATTATTTTCTCCTGAAAACAGTACAAAGCTAGCCTGCAGGAGGACCAATTGACAAGCCTTGTTCTTAAATATATGTAACTAACCCTACTGCATTTTTCCTGAATTTATCAGTCAGGGATTTCAGAACATTTTGTAAATAGTAACTGAGTCCCCCTCAACTTGAGATATGTGCACGCTTTAGGTTTTGTGGAGCTGGAGCAGAGTGAGCTTCAGTGCAATTGCTCGAGTGTAAAGCATGGATGGGAATAAACCCTGCCGTCTGACTCTTGCGGTCTTGGCACCTGATGAAAACAGAGTTTATTTCCAAAAGAAAAGGAAATGGATAGCAAACATGGTATTTCAGGGGTATGAACGTTGTAATAGCTTGGCTAGGACTATTCCGTGTTTGGCTTCCACGGCAATAACTTAGTCACAATAATACAAACGTGACCCATTTGTTCGGATCCTGCAGCGTGGTAGGAATCTCACGGTGAGATACTTTGTTAGTCTGAAACCTCATTTTGTACCTTTTTCTGCTCTATTACTGCAGCTTTTGCATCCCACTGAAGCACTTGACACCCCAAGTTCCGCTGTGGCCTTTTTCCCTTTCCTCCCCCACTCTGTCCCACCCCTAGGGTAAGGACAACCGTGCTAATGCCCGGAATGGGGTGTGTTGGTCGAGGGCTGCTCCGACAGCCTCCCTGTTCCGGGCGCTACCCTGGATTTCTGATTTCTTATCGATCAAATCTATCCAGAGTAGGAACAGCAGCAATTTCACTTGAGCAAACCGGTGATTTTTTGGCCTTATAATTTGCTTGGATGTGTGTCATCCTTCCTTATCAGGTATGCAATAAAAATATTTATATGCAATTAGTTGGGGGGGAAGGGAGAGTGAAACAGTGACACTCCTGGCAAGAAAAAGAATTTTTGATCACAGGGCCATGCAATATTAATAAAGATGGCACAAAATGTGTTTGCTCTGAGTGTGGGGGATGGCTGTTGTAGTATTTTCCTCATGTTCTTGTTAACAGTAGTACTTCCTTTTTTTTTTTTTTTTTGCTTCTTTTTTCTTTTGTTGTTGTTGGTTAAGGGGTGTGTGACTGTAACGGGGGAAGAGCTGGGGCAGCGTGTGCGTGTGTGTCCCCCCACCCCGGCACGGGCCGGGCACAGAGTGCGCCCGGGGGCAGCTGCGCCTCCACCCCCGCGGAGGGGGCACGGGGTCCGGGTCCGACCGCGGGGGCAGGCGGGGGGGGGCTCGAGGCGCACCTGCCCCATCCACGCCCCCCCATCCACCCCCCCTAACCATCCCCCCAACCATCCCGGCCCCGCGCGGCCGCGGCAGAGCCCGCCCAGCGCGCGCCTAATTGGCTGCGGGGGCGGGGCGGCTCATTAGGGCTGCGGGCGCGCGCGCCGCTCGCGAGCCGGCGGCGGCTGGAGCGGGGAGCGGAGCGGAGCGGCTGCACCGGCACCGGCACTGCCCGCCCTCGCCTCGCCCGGCCGGGCGCGGGGCGCCTCCCGCCGCTGCGGGGAGGGGGGGAGAGGGGAGGCGGGGAAAGAAGGGGGAAGAGGAAGGAGAAAAAAAAAAAAAAAAACCAACCAAACCCCTAACCCACAAAAAAAAAAAAAAAAAAAGAAAAAAAAAAAAAAAAAAGAGGCGAATTGTCTGGCTTGAGCTCGGCTCCGGAGGGACCGCGAGGAGCTTTGCATCGCTCCCGCCGCCGGCGGCGCGGGGCTGCGCGGCCAGGATGGGCGGCGGGGCCGCGCGGAGCAGCTGCCCCCCGCGCCCGGAGCGGCGGCTGCTGTTGCTGCTGGGGCTCTGCAGCTGGACGGCCGCGCTGCGAGGTAAGCGGGCACCCGCCGCCCCCGGGGCTCGCCTGTCCCCCCGGCCGGGCAGCCCGCAGCCGTGCCGGCGGCAAGTTTGCAGGGGGGTGCGGGGTGTGTGTGTGGGGGGTGGGTGGGGGTGGGGGGGTCCCACCGGTTGCTCCGCGCGCGCCGGCGGTGCTGCCGCGTGCGCCTTCCCGCGCCTCCGCGGCCGGGGAGAGGGGCGCGCGCCCGGCGGCTGTCGTCTGCGGGGCTGAGGGGAGACCCCGGCAGGGAGAGAGACCCCCCCCAGCCCCCCGGGACGGGGACGGGGCGGCCCCTCCCTCCCCCCCCCCCCCCCCCCCCCCCCGGGCCGGGGCACCGTGCGCTGCGGCGGGACGGCCCGGGCGGAGCTGCGTGCGGGGGGAGCGAGGGGCACGGCGGCCGGAGCGGTGGTGGCGCCGGTCCCTCCGACCCCGGGAGCCGAGGTAACGTACCGCGAGTGGTGGCTTCGTGGGCAGGGAGGGCTCCAGGCTGAGGTGCACAAGCATCCCTGGGAATCCAGCGTGTGCGTGGATCCTTTGGGCACCGTCTTCGTGACATAGTCGCGATAGCCCTGGCGACTTGGGGCTGTCCCGAAATGGTGGGGTTGGGGACGGTCGGTGATGTCTGGCAGCGAGAATCTGATTACCTGGCAGAGAACGCCAGCGCCTGAGGCTGGGTGCGCATACACCTGAGCGCGTGTATTTTTTAACGTACCTGTGAGGTATTTGAGATGCTCGGAGCCCTTTGGTTTTTTAATTAAACTTTTCCCTGGTAAATCACGTGAGTGACACAATCTCTTTAGGGTAAATAGCCCAAGGATGCGGGCAGCTCCTCGCCGGCTGGCATCGCTGACACCTGGGCTGGCGCTGCTGGACTTGTCAAAGTCCTGGGGGTGCCTGGGGAGCAGGGGGCAACCGAGCGTTACCTTATCCTTTCTGCTGTTGGTAAGACATAGTTTCTGTATTTTGAGTCTGTAATCACACGTTTTTTACAGACGGCTTATTTTTACAGAACGGAGTAATCGGACTTGTTAAGTCCTAAAAGATTGCTCTGGCTGTTCGGATGCTAGCACCTCTGCGGAGGGCTCTCTGCGTGCCCATGGTGTCTGTGCTTCCATTTTCTGTTGTGTGCGCTTTATTGGGTTTGGGCTCTGTGTAGGAACTCATCCGCGGGCAGCTGGCAAGTTGCGGCGTCTGGCCACAGCTCCTGGGAGCCTCGCTGGCCCCTTGCCTGCTGTGCTCTGTCAAGTCCAGTGACTGGTCCAGCAGAGGGGAGTTCTGAGAGGCTCCTGTGTAAGGGATAAAATATGGCCTTTTGGTGGTTCTTTGGAAAAAAAACCCAAAAAAACCCCAAACAAACAAACAAACAAACAAAACCCTCACACGCTTCACAGAACAGTGAAATGAATGAGTCTCGAATGAAGTCTAGTATTTCTTAGCACTTTTGTCAAGAAACACCTGTGACT